>NW_024070202.1:52652679-52868903 GCF_014754425.2 Oryx dammah
GCCCATGGAAGACTCAACCATCCAAGGGTTCAGACGCTATCTTTACATTGATGTGAGTACTCAGTTGCCAAGTCCTGTCTGACTCTTTGCAAACCCATGCACTGTAACCTGCTTGGTTCCTCTGTCCATGGGATTTCCCAGGCAAGAATACTGGAGTGAATTGTCATTTCTTCCTCCAGGGGATCTTCCCAACCCAAGGATAGAACCCACATCTCCCATGTCTCCTGCACTGGCAGGTAGATTCCTTACCACTGACCCACCTAACTGTGATTAATATCTTCAAGAAAATGGATGACAAGATAAAGAATATCGCCACAGATCAGTAATAGAAAATAATGAAATGGAAATGCTATAATCGAATTATATACAAATTGTCACTAGGATTGCAGTAAATGAATTTAGTAATAGATTATACACTGATGTTGAAAGGATTAGTAAACAGAAGTTGTCAGAATAAAATATATTAAACCACAGAAATACAAATATAAATTGACAAAAGAGACACAAAAGGTGACAATTGTTCTCAAAATATAGCCCACTAGGCTCCTCTGCCCTATCAGACTCTCCAGGCAGGAATACAGCAGTGGGTTGCATGCACTCCTCCAAGGTATCTTCCCAACCCCAGGGATCGAACCTGCATCGCTTATGACTCCCGCACTGGCAGGCAGGTTCTCTACCACTAGTGGCACCTGGGAAGCTCCACATTGAGGAGATGAGTGTCTATGAACACATTGGCTTAATATACTTTCTAAACTTAGAATTTTTTTCCAAAAAAATTTCAAGTCAGAACTAGATAGATCAGTACCAGAGTCACATAGTTGTCACACAGTTCCTAGCAACAAGACACTAGAAACAGTAACTGTTATAACATCACCATGTAGAAAAGGAGAAATATAAATTTGTCATCAGTAAGATATCTATTTCTGTTTTATTGACTATGACGAAGCCTTTGACTGTGTGGATCACAATAAATTGTGGAAAATTCTGAGAGAGATGGGAATACCAGACCACCTGACCTGCCTCTTGAGAAATCTGTATGCAGGTCAGGAAGCAACAGTTAGAACTGGACATGGAACAACAGACTGGTTCTAAATAGGAAAGGGAGTACATCAAGGCTGTATATTGTCACCCTGCTTATTTAACTTATATGCAGAGTACATCATGAGAAATGCTGGGCTGGAAGAAACACAAGCTGGAATCAAGATTGCCGGGAGAAAGCTCAATAACCTCAGATATGCAGATGACACCACCCTTATGGCAGAAAGTGAAGAGGAACTAAAAAGCCTCTTGATGAAAGTGAAAGTGAAGAGTAAAAAAGTTGGCTTAAAGCTCAACATTCAGAAAATGAAGATCACGGCATCCCAGTCCCATCACTTCATGGGAAATAGATGGGGAAACAGTGGAAACAGTGTCAGACTTTATTTTCTTGGGCTCCAAAATCACTGCAGATGGTGACTGTAGCCATGAAATTAAAAGACGCTTACTCCTTGGAAGGAAAGTTATGACCAACCTAGATAGCATATTCAAAAGCAGAGACATTACTTTGCCAACTAAGGTCCGTCTAGTCAAGGCTATGGTTTTTCCAGTGGTCATGTATGGATGTGAGAGTTGGACTGTGAAGAAGGTTGACCGCTGAAGAATTGATGCTTTTGAACTGTGGTGTTGGAGAAGACTCTTGAGAGTCCCTTGGACTGCAAGGAGATCCAACCAGTCCATTCTGAAGGAGATCAGCCCTGGGAGTTCTTTGGAAGGAATGATGCTAAAGCTGAAGCTCCAGTACTCTGGCCACCTCATGTGAAGAGTTGACTCATTGGAAAAGAGTCTGATGCTGGGAGGGATTGGGGGCAGGAGGAGAAGGGGATGACAGAGGATGAGATGGCTGTATGGCATCACCGACTCGATGGATGTGAGTCTGAGTGAACTCCGGGAGTTGGTGATGGACCGGGAGGCCTGGCGTGCTGCGATTCATGGGGTTGCAAAGAGTCAGATATGACTGAGCAACTGAACTGAACTGAAAGTTTGGATGGGAATGTACAGAAAACCTCCATCTCCTTTGAATGTCTCTCTTCTTTTTCCATCATGTAGACTATTGTCAAATGTAAAGAGAATTGCTGCTTTTAGGAAAAAAAGACCTCTTAGCCTCCCTTTCATCAGATTATCACAGGCTTACTTACACCTATTAATTCATACCAAATTTTCACTTTTGTTGTTCTGTTTTTGTTTTAGAGGCTACAAAAAACTGGACACTGAGACTTTGCTCAACTGCAATCTCCAGATATACTATATATATGCATTTATGGTGAACTTAGATATTTTCCACTTCACATACTTTAATAATTTTGAACCCAAATGAAATATTATGTATTTTCCACCTAAGTGAGTTTGATCCATTATTCTAGGCTATTACACTATTAATAATAATAATAATTTACTGAGTATCTATTATGTATTGAGTACTAGTAGATGTACTATTAGGGGTTTAAATTTTTAATTGTTTACAACAGTGATTACTAAATTATACTATACTATAAAATAATAATAAATAGTTATTAAGATAATAATAAGAATTTTATTTTCAAATGTTGTTCGTCTTTCAGTCAATTTTTTCCCTCCCAACTTATTTTTTCCTTATATTTGAGTGGCATTCATTCTGTGTATTTCTTTAAGTCTTTTTAAATGTGTTAAAAGCAACAGGTGAATGAAGGCCGTGTGTCCACCATTACAAGTGTTTCTCAAGATCAGTTTCCCAGCTTCCGTCCATTCATCTCCAAGGGCCCTAAAATATGGCTAACCAAGGCCTGAGAGCTATTTTCAACATATCAATAAGTGGATTTTTGGAAAATTTAACAGTTATGTTGAATTATTAATCACTCGTCTTGGGAATAACAGTTTGAACAACTTTGAACCTAAGTCATAATTGAGCTCACATAGATTTATTTTATTAGTGAGTGCATTACAAGAAACTTTGTGAAATGCTTTGCTGAAATTAAGAATTGTGAATGAACCAGTCCATCCTAAAGGAGATCAGTCCTGGGTGTTCATTGGAAGGACTGATGTTGAAGCTGAAATTCCAATACTTTGGCCACCTCATGAGAAGAGTTGACTCATTGAAAAAGACCCTGATGCTGGGAGGGATTGGGGGCAGGAGGAGAAGGGGACGACAGAGAATGAGATGGTTGGAGGGCATCACTGACTCAATGGACATGGATTTGGGTAAACTCTGAGAATTGGTGATGGACAGGGAGGCCTGGCGTGCTGCGGTTCATGAGGTCTCAAAGAGTTGGACATGACTGAGCTACTGAACTGAACTGAACTGAACTGAACTGATATCTTTCTGACAATCACCTCAGGAAGATATATCACTAATCTCATTTTATATACTAGTGGGTTAGTTTTGTAGATGACTCATAACAAATTACCAAAAACTTGGTCACTTAAAACAATAGAAATGTATTTTCTCACAGTTCTGGAGGCTAGATGTCCAAAATCATGGTGTTGTCAGGAGTGTTTCCTTTTTGAGAATGGAGAGGGAGATTTTCATGCTCCTCTCCTGGCACAATTTCAGTATCTGCCTCTGTCATCAGAAAGTATTCTTCCATCTGTGTCTGTCTTTTCTGTGTCTTTTCTCCTCTTCATTTCAGGGCACTAGACATATAGACTAAGGGCTCATTTTCCTCCAGTATGTGCTGTGCTGTCCTAAGTCTCTTCAGTCGTGTCCAACTCTTTGTGATACTATGGACTATACCCTGCCAGTTTCCACTGTCCATGGGATTCTCCAGGCAAGAATACTGGAGTGGGTTGCCATTCCCTTTTCCGGGGGATCTTCCTGACCCAGAGATTGAACCTGCGTCTTGTATGTCTCCTGCACTGGCAGGTGGGTTCTTTACCACTAGCACCACCTAGGAAGCCTCCAGTATGACCTCATCTTAATTTGCAACTTAATTACATCTGAAAAGAATGTGTTTCCAAATAAGGTCATATTTACAGGTACCGGGGCTTAGGACTTCAACAGATTCTTGACTGGAACACAGTTCATCCCACAACAGGGGGAAAGAGAAATCATTAAAGTAACTGGGGTACACATATATAACAAGAGTCCAAGACTTCTATCTTCATACAATGTTCTTTTGACTTCATGCAATACTACTTCCTAATGATTTCCACTTTATTTTTCATGGCTTCCTAGACTATCTGTTTAATAAATCTGCTTTGAATTTCATGGGGGCTAAAAATCAAGCTCACTAGTTCTTGGTATTCAAATATATGATTTCCTATTTTTAATAAGTTATTCTTATCACTAACTTTGGTTCCTCATATAATTTCCTTGTTCTAAGCTTACACAGTTATTCTGGGCCTGGACAGGAATTTAATTTTTTTAGATTGGTTTGCTGATCTCTTATTATCTTTCCTCCTATACTAGTCATCAATTTCATTTTAATGATGGCTCTGTATATTTGAGTTCAAAGCATTGTTCAGAGTTGAGTCGTTCTGCTCTTCTGTGTGTATATCCATTGGGCTGTAATTTTTCACAGAAGTTGTTGATGTCTTCCTAGATCCACCTCCCCTTTACAATTCTTCTGTCTTCCAGGAAAAGATTGATATTTCAAAGGGGAATATGAAGTGTCTTTCAATTCCTATTATGATCCAGATGGGGGTTCAAACTACATTAAAAAATGACATAAGAAATCTTGCTCTCGAGCAACTTGCATCCTAGTATGGGGGACACAATAGAGCAAGTAGGCAACTATAATAATGCCCAGTAACTGCTACAAAAACAGTTGAGCAAAGATGTCCCTGTACACAAGAAGAGGACTGTACCTAGCTTTGAAAAAATAATACCATGTTGTAATTAGCTATACTGTCAGCCATATTATTCCCTTATTTTTCTAGATTATTATCTAGTTTTTAAAGGCATATGCTTTTTAAAATATATTGTGCTATGCTGAGGACTGGAGCTATCACACTGAGCATCTAATTTTTATCTTTACCTTACAGTAAAGTAAGGACATAGTAAGCAAATAAAAACAATATTTTTAGAGTTGAACATTAATCTGTCTCTCTCTCTCTCTTTTTTTTGCAGATTCGTATCAATGATATAGTTTTCTAGAGAAAAATCAGAAAAGCAAAGGTTGGTATGATATATTATAAATGCTTAAGCCAGAGTTTATCTAAAAGGTGTTATTTAAAGATATGTTAGAGCGTTAATTCTGAATTCACTGGGGGTGCATTTGTTTAATCCAGTCACTTCTCATTATTATAGTGTCTTATGTAATGAGAGATTTTATAGAGACTAGAGAGTAAAAGATGTTTTTTTCCCAGAAATACACTGAACAGAAATACTAGTTTTTTCCCAGAAATGATATGAATAGCTATTAGCTACACATTCAGTTCCTCTAGCAGCTTCCTTGTTTTATTTTCATGGCTTTTTAAGAGGTGACTGCCAGGACAGTGTTGCTCTTCAGTCTGTGATAGCTCAAGTCAGAAATGGACAGAGGAAAACGTCGCATCTATTGTGGTCTGTTTTTCTATGTGACAATTGTTCCTATTTTGTGTTTGTTTCTCCTTTAATGAGGATACAACTTTCATCCAGGGAGATGTACAGGTCACTTGTTAGTGTACTTAAATGCACTTAAGGCACTCCAGCAGCTGGAAATTGTGACTTGTAGTTGAATTATTTTTGCACAGCGAATGGTTTTCCTTTTGACATATTTTAATATACTTGCACACTGAGAGCAAGAGTGGGTGAACAGAAAACAGACTGTTTTATTAACCCAGCAGTCACCTTTGAGGTTTGTACATGTCCACTTTTTTTCTTGCCTTTGTACATAATCCCAAGAGACTGGTACCTGGCTTTGCTCAGAATAACAAAGTCAGGCGCAAATCTCCAAACACAATTGTTAGGTGAATGCCAACTGTTTCTTCTCATCTTCTTTTTTTTTTTTAATTTGAGCATTAAGAATTGCGTCTTTATGGGTGAACCATAGCCATTAAAGAATGTGTTTGTTTTTCTATTTCAGATGCTTCCCCTATCATTTTCTAGATTAAGGATATATAATCTCAGGTGATAAAAGAAAATATTTTTGTGCATATTTTTGGCAGAGCTTTTTTTTTTTTCCTTTTTGGTTGCAAATCATTAATAGTGAAATGAAGAGAAAACTATGTTACAAACTTTGAGCAAACTCCAATTTTAAGTGTAAGAGCAGTTAGGAGAAAAGGAGAGGAGACTTCAGTTCAGCCAGGAAGCCAGGGCCGCACATACAATTCCACATACCATTTTCATACAACCAATGCTTCAGAGACTTTTCTTCAAGTCAGTTACCATCCTTTTTCAAGCTATATATCTTAATACATATATAGCTATGATTTCTAAGTAAATGTAGTAGTAATCACCTACTTTTAAATTCATACATTTAAATTGTACTCAAAAATTGAGGGGAAAATAAGGATAAAAATTCAGAGCCTCCCCTCAATTCCCAGTAGTGGTTCATTTAACAGCATGTAAATATTAGGGCAAAAAAGCATTCAAAGTACATAATTTTCTATTTCCTATCATCATCATTATAATCAACATTATCATTAAGATAATGCTCAGTTCAGTTCAGTTCAGTCGTTCAGTCGTGTCCACCTCTTTGCGACCCCCTGGACTACAGGAGCCAGGCCTCCCTGTCCATCACCAACTCTCGGAGTTTACTCAAACTCATGTCTATTTATTGAGTCGGTGATGCCATCCAACCATCTCAATCTCTGTTGTCTCGTCCCCTTCTCCTCCCACCTTCAATTTTTCCCAGCATCAGGGTCTTTTTGAATGAGTCAGTTCTTCGCATCAGGTGGCCAAAGAATTGGAGTTTCAGCTTCAGCATCAGTCCTTCCAATGAATATTCAGGACTGATTTCCTTTAGGATGGACTGGTTGGATCTCCTTGCTGTCCAAGGCACTCTCAAGTCCTCTTCAGTACCACAGTTCAAAAGCATAAATTCTTTGGTGCTCAGCTTTCTTTATAGACCAACTCTCACATCCATACCTGACTACTAGAAAACCATAGCTTTGACTAGATGGACCTTTGTTGGCAAAGTGATGTCTCTGCTTTATAATATGCTGTCTAGGTTGGTCATAGCTTTTCTTCCAAGGAGCAAGTGTCTTTTAATTTCATGCTGCAGTCACCATCTGCAGTGATTTTGGAGCCCCCCAAATTAAAGCCTGTCACTGTTTCCACTGTTTCCCCATCTATTTGTCATCAAGTGATGGGACGAGATACCATGATATTAGTTTTCTGAATGTTGAGTTTTAAGCCAACTTTTTTACTCTCCTCTTTTCTGAATGTTGGGTTTTAAGCTAACTTTTTCACTCTCCTCACTCACTTTCATCAAGAGGCTCTTTAGTTCTTCTTTGCTTTCTTCCATAAGTGTGGTGTCATCTGCATATCTGAGGTTATTGATATTTCTCCTGGCAATCTTGATTCCAGCTTGTGCTTCATCCAGTCCAGCATTTCTCATGATGTACTCTGCATATAAGTTAAATAAGCCGAGTAACAAGATACAGCCTTGAGGTACTCCTTTCCCAATTTGGAACCAGTCTGCTGTTGCATGTCCAGTTCTAACATTTGCTTCTTGACCTGCATACAGATTTCTCAGGAGGCAGGTCAGATGGTCTGGTATTCATATCTCTTTAAGAATTTTCCACAGTTTGTTGTGATTCACACAGTCAAAGGCTTTGGCATAGTCAGTAAAGCAGAAATAGATGTTTTTCTGGATAATGTTCAGTTCAGTTCAGTTCAGTTCAGTCGCCCAGTCGTGTCCGACTCTTTGCAACCCCGTGAATCGCAGCATGCCAGGCCTCCCTGTCCATCACCATCTACCAGAGTTCACTCAGACTCACGTCCATCGAGTCCGTGATGCCATACAGCCATCTCATCCTCTGTCATCCCCTTCTCCTCCTGCCCCCAATCCCTCCCAGCATCAAAGTCTTTTCCAATGAGTCAACTCTTCTCATGAGGTGGCCAAAGTACTGGAGCTTCAGCTTTAGCATCATTCCTTCCAAAGAAATCCCAGGGTTGATCTCCTTCAGAATGGACTGGTTGGATCTCCTTGCAGTCCAAGGGACTCTCAAGAGTCTTCGCCAACACCACAGTTCAAAAGCATCAATTCTTCGGTGCTCAGCCTTCTCCACAGTCCAACTCTCACATCCATACATGACCACAGGAAAAACCATAGCCTTGACTAGATGGACCTTAGTCGGCAAAGTAATGTCTCTGCATTTGAATATACTATCTAGGTTGGACATAATTTTTCTTCCAAGGAGTAAGCATCTTTTAATTTCATGGCTGCAGTCACCATCTGGATAATGTTACGACTTGATGTTTTGGAGCATTTTATACTATACAAAGAAGTTGTGATATCATCTTATTTGGCAATGTAAACCAATTGGTGAGCTGTGCCGTGTGAATAGGAACTTTATTAAGAGGTGATAAGCTTTCTGAAGTCATTTGAAGACTTTAAAACATAAGTAAGTGCTAAAGTGTAAAGAAAGGATGCCATCTTTGAGTTGAAATTCTGGGTCTTTATTGCTGAGTATGATAATGGGTCTTTTAAAGCGTTGCTTTGTTGAATTGTTCAATTTGAAATAATAATTATGTGAAAAAGTGGTTATGAATTTTGAAAATTACTTTTTGTACAGGATCTATCTTAGAGTGCAAACCTAGCAAAGGCATTTTAGATGGAATTTTAGCACTGAAGTAGGAGGTTAAAGTACCTAACTTTGAAGTCCATTGCAATGAGTGTATGACTATAAGGCTGCTGCTGCTGCTGCTGCTGAGTCGCCTCAGTAGTGTCCGAATCTGTGTGACCCCATGGACTGCAGCCCACCAGGCTCCGAGTCCCTGGGATTCTCCAGGCAAGAACACTGGAGTGGGTTGCTATTTCCTTCTCCAATGAATGAAAGTGAAAAGTGAAAGTGAAGTCGCTCAGTCGTGTCCGACTCCTAGCGACCCCATGGACTGCAGCCCACCAGGCTCCTCCGTCCATGGGATTTTCCAGGCAAGAGCACTGGAGTGGGGTGCCATTGCCTTCTCCTGGCTAGTGACTTTTAAAAAGGAAAACACTGAATCAATGACAGAGGCAAGACAGAAAACCATTTCTTCTGACTCCCAGTAAACTTCTAGAGTTCAGTTTAATATTTGAACAGCTACTTTTGACCAAATTCTTGAGCTATAATTATAGTGTACAAATATGAAAAAGAGAGACCTTGCTGCTATGTAGATTTTATAAACGTAGAAGGTAAATAAATAAATACAATGAAAAGCTAAAGTACCATAGTTTTGGTGTCTTATAATTGTACATAGATTTGGTGACATCATGAAAGGCTTTATTATTGTGGAGGCATTTGAGTTGGGCCTAAAAGGATTGCTCCATTCTCAGGGAATAACTATATCAATCACATTTGCTTGTTTTTATGCTAAATCTATTAAAAGTAAGACTATTTCATTAACTTCTAGGGAAAGTTTGACTATAAATGCTTATTTGTTGCAAATTAAGCTTTTAAAAATCATTGCTTCTTAACATAGTGGAGATGTTTTGTTTATAATTATTGCTGGCTATATTATGCTTTTCTTTTCAGTTCATGTAACTTTCTTTTCTAAAATATGTATAATTGGGCATCTTTTAATATAAAAATTACACAAGATTCTGAGTTCTATAATCTGGTTTTTTTTTGAGTCCTATAATCTTTATCTTTTCATCTTCATCATTATCCTCAAATCCTCTTTCATAAACCTAAAATTTTAGCACTTTTAAAGAAGCACCCTGCTAATACTTTCCAACATTATTCTTTATTTTTTAATAATCCAGTAGAGTAGCTATGAGCCTTATTTTTCAGGTAATAAACTGAGGCTCAGAGATTTTAAGAAATTAGCTCAAAATTGTACATTTAGAAAAAATGTTATTGTTCTATGACCATTACATTGTTGGCAGTTATTATTTGTCCATCTAGTTGAGGTTTACCACTTTCTCACTAGCTTTATTAGTGAAGACTCAGGTGATGTCCAGTAGCAACAACCCAGTTGGAAGTAGATTAAGTCACAAAGATAACATGTTGACTGCTATTACTAAGAAGGATAGCTGATATCAGAGGTGACTGTAACAGAATACTATTGAAAGAAAAAGTGAAAGTATTTGTTGCTCAGTCATGTCTGACCCTTTGCGAGCCCATGGACTGTAGCTCTCCAGGCTCCTCTGTCCATGGAATTCTCTTAAGAAACTTCAAATACTGGTAAGGAGTGTTCATTTCTCATCTGTATTTTTCTCTGCATATTGCCAACTCCTCGCAGCACACTGTGTGGGTTTCATTCTGTTTAGGCCCACATCCTCACAACTTGTCACATAGGAAAATAGAGGCTTATATTAACTACTCAGCTCCAGTGTGAAAAATTTCAGATAAAAATTTTCTGGGATCTCATTTCCAGCACTTGACCTGATCATTAAGGTGATGGTAATGATATGATCAGTTTTCATTAGTCAGGTATTCACTTTTGTGGCTGTAGGGAGAGATGGAAGGAACAATATGTTATTAGAATAAGGAAGGGGGCACTTTATAAACATGGTTCCAGAAATTACTATGAGTCAGGCAGTCATTCCAGTTTGTGGCTATTAACACAGGCCATTATGGTACCCATTCTTGTTACCAAAGTTAATTTTCTACCCGTAAACACATTAACTGATTATATTTGTTAAATCATATCTTCAGCCTAGGGGGCTTTGTCTAATTTTGTCCATTAAGCTGAGGTCTGCCAAATTTGTTTTGAATATATGAGGCTGGTTTGAGCCAGATATATTTTATATTTCTTAAACATTTGTTATTTATCTAAGGTAGAAAATTCTGTTTCTGACTGAAAATAAGACCAACTTCTAAAAGGAAAAGAGCTAAAAATAAAAATGTAATGGATAGTTTTTAGATTTTATATAAATAATATATGGACAGGCACACCTTATACAATGAGCCCATTTTGTCAACTCCGGCTTTTGTTAGCATGTGCTAGTGTCTCAGAGACTGTCAACGCTTCGTTATGTGATAAAAAGTTAATTTCTGGGTTTAAATAGCTGAGGATCAGATCTTTGTCTGACTTTACGAAGGCCTTCCCACTTTGAAGCTCTGTTTGACGTCATCAGTCAGAGCACGCTTTTGACTTTTTAAATGTTGAAGCACATTACTGTAAAAGAGGCTAAACTTTAGTGACTCATACTATGCTAAATGCATTTTAAATACTATGAGGCTTCTTAACATATTTAATATGTTTCAATAAATATTTATAATTTATTTTAAGGAATGAAATTTAGCTCTTTTAAAGTATGTGAAACAGAGTCCTCTTTAAAGTAGAACAATTATTTCTTTCTAAACACAGTCATGAACCAATCCTGTGCTGAATGTGAATGTAGAGAGTCTAAGTGAAAATCTCTATCCTCTTTGTTGTTGTTTTTCAGTTGCTAAGTCATGCCTGACTCTTGGCAACCCCATGGACTGCAGCATGCCAGGCTTCTCTATCCTACACTGTCTACCGGAATTTGCTCAAATTTATGTCCAATGAGTCACAGATGCTATCAAATTGTCTCATCCTCTGTTGCCCTCTTTGCCTTTTGCCTTCGGTCTTTCTCAGCGTCTATCCTCTTAGATTGTCAATTTTACTTTGTTGATAACTTGTAGAGAGAATAAAAACTATTAGAAAACCATACTCTTTTGTTTTCTATAATGATTTAACATTTTCCTTGAATTTCTTACTCCCAATATTGTATTTTACTGGGTGGTTGTGAATGTTAATAGATGGAGAGGAGGAGATGGCTAATTTTACTGGGAAAAAATTTAACTCTCTAACCTGGGTAACTTCCTCCCTGATGCTCTTTGCTTGGCATGGCTAATAGGCTTCATGTTAGCTCCCACTACCAAGTTGGAGCTAATTAGATTCATGATCTGCCTCCAAAAGAAGCAGCATCAATGGTCAATGCCAGTGGAACTTGAACATCAGTCACAGAGCCTAGGGATCTGCTGGAATATTTGTCAAGTCATTATTTCTGATCGGCTGTGGTGACTTAACACTATCATAAATGGAAGATGGAGCAAAATCCCTCTTGTTTATGTTTCTTCTCTCTAACACTTCACTGCATGCACAAAAATGGTTTTGCCTCAGAATAGGGAATTAGGACCCTCATACTTGTCATCTTGTCTCCTTTTGTCCTCTTACTATATATATATATTTCTTTTGGTGAAAACATATTACTTCTAGCTTGCTCTGCCAAGAACTTCCTATGTCTTCATTTTTCTAGTGTTGGCATTTGTCTTTACTTTTCTCTGGAGTCATAGGGCAGGAGGGCTGCAGGGAAAGAAGCTGGGATAGAAAAAATGAAAAATCCACAAGAGGTGTGTATCAAGGATATTAATTCTGTTGGCTGTGCTGTGCTGTATTCAGTCATGTCCAACTCTGAGACCCCATAGACTATTGCCTGCCAGGCTCTTCCGTCCATGAGATTTCCCAGGCAAGAATATCGGAATGGGTTGCCATGCCCTCCAGGGGTCTTCCTGACCCAGGGATTGAACACACATCTCTTTTATCTCCTGAACTGACAGGCAGATTCTTTACCACTAGTGCCATTTGGGAAGCTCTATATTAACTCTGTTGCAGAGGTAAAACTTAAAGAAAAAAAGAAAAGGCTAAAAAACCAAAAATCCAATCACAGAATCAGTTGCTAAATCTTTCATGCTTAGATCATTTTCTCCAGTTTTACTTTGGATGTTCTAAATTTGTTAAATAACCTATAGGATTTAGCCATTTCCTCCAGACATAGATTTCATTTACATTTATACTGAAGAAATTATTGAAGTTATCTATTTCAAAAATTTCTTAAAACCTTTCTCTTTTTTCCTAATAAAACTCAGACTTAAAAAAGAAATGATATCAAGTGGCCTATATATTATACCTAACATACTCTAAAGGCCCCTCCGCCTCTAGTGTTGATGAAAGGGATAGAAATTACAGAAGCTGAAGAGCTACAAACATAAAGGGAGAACTATACACTGTTTAGTTGGACAGTGAGTTTGAGCAAGCTCTGGGAGTTGGTGATAGACACGGAAGTGTGATAGACATGGACTGGTGTGCTGCAGTCCATGGGGCCACAAAGAGTCAGACACAACTGATTGACTAAACTGAACTGATGCACTGTTTATAAAAATATGTGTTTGACCAGAGTGGGGAGATGTTTTCCACAAAGTTCTCTTTTGTTTAAATGTGAGGAAAGAATGGTTGGAACTGAGCAATAGGAGCTACTACTATCTTATTATGAGTAATGGATGAACTGAAATGGTAGCTGTGGCTTAACTAAGTTCATCCAAATTATGATCAACTTCATAAATCTCGAGAAGACACCCAATCCCCATGGTATTTTCTGAATAACACTTAGTATACACCTGAGAATAGTAGCATATAATACCCTGTGAAATATCTTCATAGCTCAAAAGCTTACTAACAGAGTAGAATGGCTCACTGAAGCCAAAGGGCACAAGAATGGGAGACATCTGTTCTCTTGAAGACCTCAGGTATGAGATAGTTTGGCACGATGATTCTTATTAATCCTCCTTTTCAGGGCCTCTCTTGATTTAGGTAATGAAGAAGAGAGAATTTTGGGTAATATATTGTGGCATCTATAGAAATTATAATATTAATGTTTTTATTCACTTTGATTGGCCTGTAAGTTTAGCCTAATTTCCTTTTAATTATCTTAAAACATGGAAGATAGGTCACCTTTAACTTTACAATCTTCCTCCATACAGGTGAATCCTATTGTCCATTTTCAACTTTTCCTTGTATGTCTCCTTTTGAAGCTTTTAATAAATTATTATGATTTCAAATTATTCTGATTTCAAATTCCAAGGAATCTTCAAATTTCTCATAGCTACTTGAGATTGCATCATGGGGATTAACCAAAAAATTTTGTTAGAGTTTTAAAATAATATGTGTTCAACCTATAAATTTGTTTTGCTAATTCTAATGGCAACACAGCTATCATCATTAAAAATTACTTCTTAAATATGTAAGTCCAGATATACAGAGGCTAATTATTTCAGTAGCTTCCAATAGATAAATCATGGTGTCTAGATGTGGTAACTAATCCTGTGAGTGAAATATCAAACATGAATAATTGAGAAAAGCAGGAATAGTCTGCATTTCCATTCCAAATTACACTTTTAATATTAATATATAACTATATTAAGGAAAGGTCTCACCTTGGTGTTTTGTTAATTGTTTTAGCTCACTAGATTCAACAGTTCCCAATTCCTCTTTAGCTTCCTTTTGACTTTTCTAGAGTTTAGATTCAAGGCACTTTTTTTCTACAACTTTACTGTAGAGACATGTCCAGCTTGATTGCATGCTGTGTAAGCAGCAGTATGGGCAGAGAAACTTTTTTACTTTCTTGTGGTTTTATTAGAGAGAAACCTATCTGTTTTCTGCATCTTGGTTGGCTTCTGAATTGCAGCAGCTTCTCTCTGTCCATAAAGAACCTATTCCTGTTCCTTCCCCATTTCCCTGGGGCCGTGGCCCTTCTCTCCTGCTTTCCTTTGTGTGCTGCGTCTTCTCACCTCTCCTTTAAAGTGTTCCACTATCTTTTGGGCACTTGTTATCACCATGTGCTGTTTTATTTTCTATACAAATCCTCAGAGTATCTATCATGTTGGAGATTTTCGCTCTTATTTATTTACTGTTTAACTGGCTCAATCCCTGAAAATATATGTTACATGAGTGAATGGACCTTATTTGTGTTATAGATGCAGTTCTGGGGATTAGAACAGAGTAGGTGCTTACAAAAAATTTGTTTAATAAATTGTTTCCCTTGAAAATGTTTTTGAGATTCATTGCTTCTCTCTTTTCACATCAACCTGAGGCAAATGTAACTGCTACCATGGTTTCAATAAAGTAAATGCTGCTTGCCTAAAAACATTTGTCTTCAATTTACAGCCCTCCTCTGAGCTACCCATCCAAACATCCAACTGCTTTTATCTAGATACCTCTTCAAACTTAATCCAACTGGATTAGTAGTTTATCCCAATGCTTTCACAAAAAACCAAAACAAAGACCCTGCTCCATCTTCAGAATTTTGTATTTCATAATTGGAATACTTTTCCATGCCCTTGCTCAAGCCTTAGACAGAGGTCATCCTTACATCCTCTCTCTCTTTCATCTCTGTTATTGCAAATTACTGCCTGAATCTTCCTTATACTGTTGAGTCTCCCTCATAAATAGTTTTCAAACTGCTCTACTCCTCTATTGCTGCAGCCACAATCCTTTAAGGTCATCATTTCTCATCTATGTTACTCCAGTGCTCCACGTTTGTGTCCTTGCTTCCTGTCATGTTGCTCCCCAATCTTTCCCTACCATGTATTCCCAGGGATTTATCATGGTGTAAGGGTGACTGTGATACCCTTCTCTCAAGCACATGCCCAAGGAAAGCTTTTCAGTGACTTCTCATTCTTTTTAAGATAAAATCTAAACTCTTTAATTGGCCTGGAGATGACGGCCTATTTTTATTCCTCTTACCTTTCTGGCTTTGAGTCCTCTGAAGAGTGTATTGTTGATCCTTAGGCAACTTCCCCACATTCCCCTACATTATTGTCAACTGGACTATAGATAAAATGAGATTATAGTCTCAAATAAGGACTTTGTATCCTGTTTTTCCATATAGACAATTGTGGATGGATGATTAAACTTTGAAAACAGATGAACATGGTAGGATTAATATCTTATGATAAGAATTATATTTCTAAAAGTTAAATTACATACAAAGGGATACCAGCAAGCAAACCTTAGAATTTTCTTTAAGAATCGCCTTTGGATCTGCTCTAACACATGACCAAATGTTGACTCAGAGTTTTCAGACAATACTGAATGGCCAAATTACTTTTGTCCCAAAATTTTCTAAGTACTTATTACTTGTGTCTAATTATACTCATAGAAATATATCTGTAACATCCTGAAGCATTTTGTAATTCTGAGATTTCACTTGATTCCTGTTAATAACTTACACTATATTTATTATGGTTCCCCACTCTAGCCCCAAGCTCAAACTAGAGTCTCCTGTATATCAGGCAGATTCTTTATCTCTGAGCCATCAGGGAAGCCCCTTTTTTCTGCAGTCAATGCTATTTTAAAAGTAAAAATTACTTTTCTGGTTCTTGTGAACAGAAACATTTCTCTTCTTTCTCCAACCAATTATTTAGATAGTCAATTAGGTCTGCTATTGAGGCAAATAGTTTAAATAATTTTAAAACTTTAACCCTTGAAATGTGAAAGCTACATATATGTTAAATTTATTTAAAATGGTTACTTTTTGATTCTACCTTCATCTTCTTTTCTTCCATTACAGTTGGAGCATACTGCCATTGCCTTCTTTCTTCACTGTTATTAACTTTCCCCCTTTTATCAGAAAGAGGATCTTGATTTCTTTGATTTTTTATTGATATTTTAAAATAACTTTTTTCCCTCTCTTGCTGTCTTTCTCAGGCAAGTCTCATCTCAATTGTACTTTGTCATTCATTGTTAGTCTTTGTGTCCCTCCTCTTATCCCAGCTTAGTTTTTTCCTCTTTTTTTTGGAGAGGAGGGCTGAAAGGAGGGGGCACTGGTGTTGGCACATCAGTTTCAGGCCTACAGCAAAGTGCATTCGTTTCAAATGGAAATTGCAGTTTATATCAAAAAGACGAAGTTTCTTGATTTCAATAAATTGAAGTCTTATGTAATACATTTTCATCTAAAGAAATTTTAGAATAGAACTTCTAAATAACTAATAGCTGGAAAATTTGGATCTTGGGCTTTAGTTGCTACAGATAAGGAAAGACATCTGCTTCAGTACCCCCATCTGGCTTTTACACATGCATTTCAGACTCAGCATGCTCTTGTTCTTTCTTTATATATGCCCATCTGCTTGTATGGTGTGTTCCCACCCTAACATATTTTCAGACCCTTGCCATAGGGCAGAAGTGCCAAGCAATTATTTGTTGAGATAGATAGCCCACATAATACTGTAAGTGACATCTGTTCTGTAAGAAATCCCTCCCTTGTGGCAGCAATGTCATATTGGCAGCTCATAGGAATATCGGAATTGACATACACAGGAACAATTGAATGTTTCATCTTGTCCTGAATTCTCACTCAGAAAGCATCCAATACCAGATGCTTTAGAGGGTCATGTAACCCCCTGACTCTTTCTCTTGTTCTCGCTACACCTATGATAATTGGCAACACTATACTATGGGGAAAATTTTTCCCTGACCCCAGCTGGTAACCAAATTATGCCCTAAAGCATGAAGATTGGCATATTTTAATGTTTATTGTAGCAAAGATGGTGAAAAGGAGATTTTTTTCATATTAATGTTCATACTAGATTGACCTAAATAATAGCTTGAATAATAAATTCCACAAATTACTCTTAATAACATTATTTGGCACAATTACAATGACAGATGAACATTTTAATCTTTTTAGTGTTGACCTCCATGTTTGGCAGTTAGTTCTTGTTCTTTAAACTATTTCGAAAGATGATAAGAAAGACAGTCAAAGTCCACAGTGCTTTGAGACTTGAATGTTTGTATTAAGGTATAATTGGTAAAACTTATATTAATTGGTTCTGAGTAAACTCTGCCAATTTATTGATCTTTAGCCATTTGATATACAGAAAGCAGGCAGAATTTGAAGCCAAAATCAGTAGTGGCAAATTAAAAATATGTTATGTAAGGTGGGTCCTGAATAAATTTACACTTAATTCAATTTCCCAAATCATCTACACTGATATTGTTACTCTCTTTGGTGATCCTCATAACACTATGAACAACTTCAACTTTTAAAAGGTTAGACTGCATAACTATGAAGTGCTTTCAAAATTAAAGTCAAAAGTACTCAATTACATAATTAAATCAACTCATTTACATAAATTTAAATAAGATTTAATTATTTAGTGATAATAGGCTATATCAATTTTGTGTGTTGCAATACCTACTGCTGTGAAAATTAGTGGCCCAAACCAACTATTTTACCTCTTTATAATTCTCTGGGTCAGCAATATGGGCAGTTCATTTTAGTGATTCCTTTGCTGCTAATTTTGCATAGTACCTGGTGACTATCCTGGGGATTGATGTCTAAGACAGGCTCACTCAAAAGTCTGATTGTTGGTATTGGCTGTCTTTAGTAGGATAACTTGGCTTCTTCGTGCCTAGGAGGGTTCTTAAAGTAGGAAGAGACTGGGTCAGCCTTAATGTGAAAGTCATTTTAAGCTTCTGTTCTGCATAATGTCTCATTGGCCAACCCAACATGGCTAAGCCCAGGAGCTCTCCTTCCTTCCTTCCTTCCTTCCTTCCTTCCCCTCTCTCTTTCTTTCTCTATTGTTTTTGCCTGACTTCAATATCAGGATAATATTGACTTTGTAATAAGAATTTGACAATATTACTTTCTCATCTGTTATCCAGAAGAGATTATGTAGCTGTTTGTTGTACTGTGAGAAATGCTCAGTCATGTTTGACTCTTTGCAACCCCATGGACTCTATAGCCCACCAGTCTCCTCTGTCCATGGGATTTCCCAGTCAAGGATACTGGAGTGGGTTGCCATTTTCTACTCCAGGGGATCCTCCTGACCTGGAGATCGAACCTGCGTCTTCTGCACCTTTTGCATTGGCAGGTGGAATCTTTTCCACTATGCCACAATTCTTACTTATTGTTTGCGGATTTCTCCACTGAAGCCATCTGGGTTTAGAGATTATTTTTTTGTAAGTTTTTAATTCACAAATTCAATTTTATAACAGATATGGAGTGTTGAAATCACTAGTTAAATTGATTTGTCTTCTCTTCTTTTTGGTTCTGTTAGTTTTTGTTTCATGTATTTTGATACTCATGTAGGATTACTATGTCTTATTGGTATATGACCCTTGCATTTTCTAGGACATCTGGGAAGATGCTCTGAAGTATTTGTAAAAGGGAAAATCCTTGGTTTGTTTATGATCTTAGTGAGAAAGCTTTGAGTTTCTCACCAGTAAGTACGATATTAGCTGCAGATTTTGTGTAGATTTTTTTTTTAATCAGGTTAAGGAAATTCCTCTTTATTCTTAGTTTGCTAAAACTTTTATCATGAAAGGGTGTTGTATTTTGTCAAATGTCTTTTTGCACCCATTGATATGATTATCTGATTTTTCTTCTTCAGCTTTAAAATAATGGGCTACATTAATTGATTTTCAAATGTTGAACCAGCTTTGTGTACATGGGTTAAATTGCACTTGGTCACAAAGTATAATTATTTGTATGCATTGTTGGATTTAATTTGCTAATATTTTGTTTAAATTTTTTTCATTTATGTTCATAAGAGATATTTGTCTATAGTTTTCTTTTCTTGAATTGTCTTCTTTGGGTAATGCCATCCTTATACAATGAGTTAGGAAATAGTCCTCTGCTTCTGTCTTCTGGATGAAATTGTAGAGAATTGGTATAATTTCTTTCTTAAATATTTGGTAGAATTTACCAGTGAGCACATCTAGGCCTCATGCTTTCTATTTTGGAAGGTTATTAATTATCAGTTCAATTCATTTAATAGATATGAGTCTATTCAGATTGTCTATTTCTTCTTATGTGAGTTTTTACAAATTATGTCTTTCAAGAAATCAGTCCATTTAATCTAGGTTATCAAATTTGCTTATAGAGTTTTTATAGTATTTATTGCCTTTTTATGTCTATCAGCTCTTTAGTAATGTTTCTCTCTCATTTTTGGTATTGGTAATTGTGTCTTTCTCTTTTTCTTTGTGTCACAGAAGCTTATTGCTTTTATTCATATCTTCAAAGAATCAGCTGTTGTTTTTATTGATTTTTTCCTCTGTTGATTTCCTATTCTCAATTTCACTGATTTTAGCTCTAACTTATTACTTATTTTCTTTTGGTTACTTTGGATTTAAGTTGCTCTTCTTTTTCAAATTTCCCTTAGATTATTGATTTTAGATTTTTTTTTAGTTTCCTCATTCAATGCTATGTATTTCCCTCTAAGCACTGCTTGGAGAAGGAAATGGCAACTCACTCCAGTATTCTTGCCTGGAGAATCCCACAGACAGAAGAGCCTGGTGGGCTGCAGTCCGAGGGGTTGCAAAAATTTGGACACAACTGAAGCAACTTAGTATTGCATAATCACTGCTTTCATGGCATCCCATAAATTTTGATAAACTATATGCTTATTTTCATTTAGCTTAAAATATTTTTTTACTTGCTCTTGAATTTTCCTCTTTGATTTATGTATTATTTAGAAGTATGTTGCTTAATCTCTAAGTTTTGGGGGATTTCACACTATCTTTCTTTTGTTGATTTTTAGTTTAAATTCACTGTGATCTGAGGAAATACAGCATATGATTTCTATTTTGTTAAACTTGTTAGGATGTGTTTTATGGTCCAGATATTGGTAAATGTCCCATGTGAGCCTGAGAAAAATGAACATTCTGCTATTGTTGATGGGGTACCCTACAGATGTCCACTATATCCAGGCAATGGGTAGTATTATTGAGTTCAAAAGAAGTATTATTGAGAGTCCTTTGGACTGCAAGGAGATCCAACCAGTCCATTCTGGAGGAGATCAGCCCTGAGTGTTCTTTGGAGGGAATGATGCTAAAGCTGAAACTCCAGTACTTTGGCCACCTCATGCGAAGAGGTGACTCATTGGAAAAGACTCTGATGCTGGGAGGGATTAGGGGCAGGAGGAAAAGGGGACGACAGAGGATGAGATGGCTGTATGGCATCACGGACTCGATGGACGTGAATTTGAGTGAACTCTGGGAGTTGGTGATGGACAGGGAGGCCTGGCGTGCTGCGACTCATGGGGTCACAAAGAGTCGGACACAACTGAGTGACTGAACTGAACTGAACTGTACTGATGTTTTTAGTGCTTTTCTGCTTGCCTGGATCTTTCCACTTCTGATTGTGGGATGTTAAAATCTGCAACTCTAATAGTGGATTTATCTGTTACTCCTTGAAACTCATCAGTTTTTGCCTCACATATTCTATTTTAAGGATTGCTATGTCTTCTTGGAGAATTGACTCCTTTCTCATTGTGTAACATCTCTCTTCTTCCCTGTTAAGTTTCCTTGACTGGAGTTTACTCTGGTGAAAATTAGTATAGCTACTCCCACTTTCTATTGATTACTGTTAGTATGGTGTATCTTTCTTCATTGATTTACTTTTGATATATGTTAAGTGAAGTGAAAGTGTTAGCCACTCAGTTGTGTCTGACCCTTTGTGATCCGTTGGACTGTAGCCCACTAGACTCCTCTATCCATGGAATTCTCCAGGCAAGAACATTGAATGGGTTGCCATTCCCTTCTCCAGAGGATCTTCCCAACCTGGGGATTGAACCTGGGTCTCCTGCATTGCAGGGGGATTCTTTACCATCTGAGCCACTGGGGAAGCTCAGGTGGTAAATAAATATATATGTTTATTTAGTTATATGTTTATTATACAAATATAAATTTATTATTTATTATATATTTATTTATATAATATTATTATTTATATAATATTTATATTTAAAGTGAGTTTCTTATAGATAGCCTAGAGTTGGGTCTTGTTTTTGATCCACTTTGGAAATCTGTCTTTTAATTGATGCATATAAACCATTGTTGGGCAAAGTAATTATTGATATAGTTGGATTAATATCTACCATATTTGCTTCTGTTTTCTCTTTGTCATCTAGTTCTTTGTTTCTGTTTTTCCCCTTCCACACTTTTTCAACCATTTGTGGTTTTCACTGAGCATTTTATATGATTATAATTCATCTCCTTTTTAAGCATATTCTTATACTTAAATTTTTTTTAATATTTGACCTATAGTTTGCAATATACATTTGCAAGTAATCCAAATCCATTTTCAAATAACACTGTATCACTTCACAGTAGTGCAAGTACCTTATAATAACAAAATAGTTCTAATTCTTCTTGCTCTTTATATCTTTGCTATCATCTATTTCACTTATATATAAACATACACATAAATATACAAAATTTATAAAACATTGTTGTTATTATTATTTTGAATAAACTGTTTTCTGTTAGATCAATTAAGAATATGAAAAGCAAAAGATTTATTTTACCTTCACTTAGTTCTTCTCTGATGCTCTTTCTTTATATAGATCTGAGTTTTTGACCTATATAATTTTTCTTCTCTTTTAAGAACTTCTTTTAACATTTCTTGCAAGGTAGGTCTACTGGCAACAAACTTTCTCAATATTTGCTTGTCTGAGAAAATCTTTATTTTGTCTTCACTTTAAAGGATAATTTCACAGGATATAGGATTCTGGGTTGGTGGGGTTTTTTTGCCTCTCAACACTTTGAATGTTTCACTATGTTTTGCTTACATGTTTTCTAAAGAGAAGTTAATGGTAAACTTATTTTGCTCCTTTGTAGGTAAGGTTTTTCTATCTTATGACTTCTTTCAAGATTTTTTCTTTGTCTTTGATTTTCTAAAGTTTAAACATGATATGCCTAGGTATAGTCTTTTAAGCATTTATCCTGCTTGATATTCTGTAAGCTTCCTGGATGTATATTTTGGTGTCTAACTTTGGGAACATCTCAGTCATTATTGCTGCAAATATTTCTTCTGTTTCTCTTTCTCTTCATTCTGCTGGTATTCCCATTACCATGTACATTACACTTTTTGTAGTTGTCCCATAATTCTTGAATATTCTGTTCTTGTTTTTCAGCCTTTGTCTACTTTCCTTTTCAACTTTGGAAGTTTACATGGTTGTATCCTTAAATGCAGAGATTCTTTTCTAAGTTATGTCCAGTATGGTAACAGTTCTGTCAATGGCTTTATTTTTGATACAGTTTTTGATTTCATGCATTTCCTTTTTATTCTTGTTTAGCATTTCTACCTCTCTGTTTATATTATCTACCTGTTCTTACATGTTGCTTACTTTTTCTACTAAAGCATGTTAATCACAGTTTTTTTTTTTAATTTCTTGGCTTTATATAACAAATCCCTGCCATATTTTATTGTGGATCTGACACATTTAATATCCTCAAACTTTTTTTTCCCACCTTTAGTATTCCTTGTAATTTTTTGTTTTTGTTTTAAAGTGGACGTTATGTATTGCATGAAAGAATCTTCTGTAAAAATGTCTTCAGCAATATAGTGGTAAGCTGCGGGAGTAAGGGAAACATTTTAAAGTCTGTGATTAGGTCCCAGTCTTTTGGTGAACCTGTCTCTGCTGCACTTCACACATTCTTAATCTCTACTTCCACATACCCTGGTGGGACAGGATGGGTGGGTGAGGCTGAAGTGTATGTTTCCTTCTCTTCAGTAGGTTAGGATCTGGTAAAGTAGTCTCTTGTGAGGGAAGGTCTTGTTAAGAATGATAGAATGCTCTAGTTTATTTTGAAATAAATAAAGCAGAAGCAGGAGGGCATTTGTCTCTGATTAGGCACTGTGAAAACCTGGTGGGACTCCTGGGGGTAAAATTCATGAAAGTGGGAAATCCCTTTATGTCTGGGTTCCCTCAGAGCTTTTACCACAGTCCTGTACTCCCTGAGTTTCCAGTGATTCACCAGTTACAGTCCAGGTGTTTCTACCTTGCTTCTGGTGCCCAAGGAGGTTTCTGCTTATGGATACCTGCTTGAGTAAGTTGTGATTCTTTGTATTCTGCTTATCTATCCCTCCACTTTGGGTGGCGGGCAAGAGTTTCCCTGTGACTTCATGTTTTAAACATATCTAGGAGGAATTGTTTATTTTTTAATTTGTTCAGCTTTTTACTTATTTTTAGGAAGCTACTTCTAAGCTTCTTATATTTGGACTAAAAACCAGAAGTTAGGCACTTGTTTTTGTTTTGTTTTTGCGGTTGGTATAGTGGCGTTAGTGAAATATTTTTTCATTTCAATGAAACAAATATTTCACAGAAATAAATAGGTTTTGAGGTGAGCTAAGGCAACAAAGTTTTGAAAATTCAGTGGTTTTATGGTTAAATATTAAACTGCATTTTGAAAAGGTCAACCTTTAAAAGGAATATTAAGTAACCAACTTTGTATAATAAATTCTATAAATCTTGGATACAATTTAATGATATCTTTGCAAGTGGGTATTACACCTGTTAATTAAAGTTGAAAAAAAATAACCAACAGCCTCATTATTAGTAACTATAAGTAGCAATTCATCTGCTAGATATCCCAGGCATATATATTTAAAGCACAATGTGCTACATAAAATCAGTGATAGTCAGTTTAATTAGCATCTGATGGGAGTTAGCAATTTAACTTCAATTTACAGCATAAAGGTTAGGTGTGGTGAGCTCATTCTATAATACTGGTGTTATTATAATAATGAACAGTAAATTGACCACTGAATAAAAAATAAGAATAGAGAAAAACCATCCATAAGTTTGGTAATCTGTAAAGCTACAACATACCAATAAAAAAGTATTCTGATTTTTAATTTTAAAATACATTTGTCATTACATGGTAGTGCTTGCTGCTGCTGCTACTGCTGCTGCTGCTGCTAAGTTGCTTTAGTCATATCTGACTCTGTGTGACCCCATAGACAGCAGCCCACCAGGCGCCCCCCTCCCTGGGATTCTCCAGGCAAGAACACTGGAGTGGGTTGCCATTTCCTTCTCCAATGCATGAAAGTGAAAAGTGAAAGTGAAGTCGCTCAGTTGTTTCCGGCTCTTCACCACCCCATAGACTGCACTACTAGGCTCCTTCGCCCATGGGATTTTCCAGGCAAGAGTACTGGAGTGGGGTGCCATTGCCTTCTCCAGAAAGCCAGGCTAGTCCTAGACAAAAAAAAAGTGATCTCATTAACAGCAGTTGGTCTTAGCCATCTGACTTCAAACTAATTCTGATTTTTATAAAATTGTCCAGGTTACCAGATGTTGAGGCAAATTCTCTGTAGTATTTATAATCTCACATTCAGGAATCAAGATAATTTGTTCCTTTTTACCTCCTTAATGTAAAACTACTTCATATATTATTTTGTTGATCTCCAAACTATCTCAGCAGTTTTAAAATACGTTTTTTATTCTTTTAAATACCTCTTGTGATATTTGTTTTTGTAAACTTACCTTGCTTTTATAATAAATTCTGTCAACTTGTACAGTTTGGGGGAAAAAGGAAAACGAAACAAAACAACAACAAAACCCTGTGTTTTGCAACTATCTTAAAAATTCTGGTATCTCATGTTAAGTGAACATAGCTAAATTTCTGATATTGACCTTTTTCTGGGTGGGACTATGTCTATAACAAACTTAGAGCTTGTATTCTTCCTAATTTATATCTACCTATGCATGTATTTTTTCAATTTAAGCCTGAATTTGGCAATAAGGAGTTCATGATCTGAGCCACAGTCAGCTCCTGGTCTTGTTTTTGCCTACTGTATAGAGCTTCTCCATATTTGGCTGCAAAGAATATAATCAATCTGATTTCGGTGTTGAACATCTGGTGATGTCCATGTGTAGAATCTTCTCTTGTGTTGTTGGAAGGGGGTGTTTGCTATGACCAGTGCGTTCTCTTGGCAAAACTCTATTAGCCTTTGCCCTGCTTCATTTCAAGGCCAAATTTGCCTGGTGTTTCTTGACTTCCTACTTTTGCATTCCAGTCCCCTATAATGAAAAGGACATCTTTTTTGGGTGTTAGTTCTAAAAGGTCTTGTAGGCCTTCATAGAACCATTCAACTTCAGCTTCTTCAGCGTTACTGGTTGGGGCATAGACTTGGATTACTGTGATATTGAATGGTTTGCCTTGGAAATGAACAGAGATCATTCTATTGTTTTTGAGATTGCATCCAAGTACTGCATTTCAGACTCTTTTTTTGACCATGATGGCTACTCTATTTCTTCTAAGGGATTCCTGCCCACAGTAGTAGATATAATGGTCATCTGAGTTAAATTCACCCATTCCAGTCCATTTTAGTTCACTGATTCCTAGAATGTTGACGTTCACTCTTGCCATCTTGTTTGACTACTTCCAATTGCCTTGATTCATGGACCTAACATTCCAGGTACCTATGCAATATTGCTCTTTACAGCATTGGACCTTGCTTCTATCATCAGTCACACCCACGACTGGGTATTGTTTTTGCTTTGGCTCCATCCCTTCATTCTTTCTGGAGTTATTTCTCCACTGATCTCCAGTAACATATTGGGCACCTACTGACCTGGGGAGTTCCTCTTTCAGTATCCTATCATTTTGTCTTTTCATGCTGTTCATGGGATTCTCAAGGTAAGAATACTGAAGTGGTTTGCCATTCCCTTCTCCAGTGGACCACATTCTGTCAGACCTCTCCACTATGACCCACCCATCTTGGGTGGCCCCACACGTCATGGCTTAATTTCACTGAGTTAGACAAGGCTGTGTTCTGTGTGATTAGATTGACTAATTTTCTGTGATTATGGTTTGTGTGTCTGCCTTCTGATGCCTCTCACAACATCTACCATCTTACTTGGATTTCTTTTACCTTGGACGAAGGGCATCTCCTCACAGCTACCCCTCCTGACCTTGAATGTGGAGTAGCTCCTCTTGGCCCCACTTCATGGGAAATAGATGGGGAAACAGTGAAAACAATGAGAGACTTTATTTTTCTGGGCTCCAAAATCACTGCAGATAGTGATTGTAGCCATGAAATTAAAAGATGCTTACTCCTTGGAAGGAAAGTTATGACCAACCTAGATAGCATATTCAAAAGCAGAGACATTACTTTGCCAACTAAGGTCCGTCTAGTCAAGGCTATGGTTTTTCCAGTGGTCATGTATGGATGTGAGAGTTGGACTGTGAAGAAAGCTGAGCGCTGAAGAATTGATGCTTTTGAACTGTGGTGTTGGAGAAGACTGTTGAGAGTCCCTTGGACTGCAAGGAGATCCAACCAGTCCAATCTAAAGGAGATCAGTCCTGGATGTTCATTGGAAGGACTGATGCTAAAACTGAAACTCCAGTACTTCGGCCACATCATGTGGAGAGTTGACTCATTGGAAAAGACTCTGATGCTGGGAGGGATTGAGGGCAGGAGGAGAAGGGGATGACAGAGAATGAGATGGCTGGATGACATCACTGATTAGATGGACATGAGTTTGGGTGAACTCCAGGAGTTGGTGATGGACAGGGAGGCCTGGTGTGCTGCAATTCATGGGGTTGCAGAGTCAGACACGACTGAGCAACTGGACTGAACTGAACTGAACTGATGCATGTATTTTCCTAACATCTGCCTCGATATTGTTTCACTATTAAAGCTTCATAAATCAATGAAATTTTAATAGTTAGAGAAAAGGTAGAATCTCTTTTTAAAATAGGTGTCAAGAAGATCCCCTGGAGAAGGGAATGGCAACCCTGTATTCTTGCCTGGAGAATTCCATGGACAGAGGAGCCTAGCAGGCTGAGCAACAGGACAAAGTGATAAAATTAAACAGAAACAAAAAATAAAAGCAAAAGGGCTCTAAAACCATGTAGCAGGATAAGTCATGTATTTAATCGTAGATTAGGTAAATTTAATCTTTAGAATTAAAAATATCTGATTCCACATTCTTTATTTTTCTTGCTAGTGCCCATTTTTGCTTATTTTATTGCCTTGTGCCTTTAGGATATCTCTTCCTCACATGTGTGTCCTTGAGAAATTTTGCTTCAAAAAACAAAAATGAGATCTCTTGTATAAACTGTAACTGTAGATTTTTCTTTTACTTTCCATTTTTTTAAGCATGTGTTTTCTAAAGACCACACTACAGAGTTCATGTACCCTCTTAACAGTGGTTTCATGGCTGTCATATATTGGCTCTTACCAGGAAAGTTTCCTTTGAGGAAAAGATCCAAGTCTACTGCTTTCTTGAAACTTCACAGTATTCATTTTCTGATAAATTAACTCAATAGGTACTCAGTAAATGTTAATTGGTTGAATAAATGAACCTTTGAAAGGGATGCGAATTCTTTCACCTTTGTTAAGAATGGTTAATCTGTTCTTGCTCAGGACTGGCTTAAATTGCTAGAAAGGCTTTTGTTGGAACTGTTTCTTAATTTAACTTGCTTTCTACTTGTAGAACCTATGGGAAATTGGCTAGTTATCTAATGTTGATCATATTCACTTTGCAATATATTTTTGGACACAGATTAGAGATCCAATTTGGCTATTATTCAGTGACTATTCAAGTAACCTATATTTTTTACATCAAAAAAATATGGGGAAAAAGAGCAGTAGTGACCATCAGGGAAATATGTCTTGTTTACTCGGTGGAGACTGCCTAATTCAAATTAATTAAAATTATTAATGTGGTGAGTATCTCCGTTAGCCATGTCTCTGATTTTAAGTCAAAAGAAAACTACCAAGCAAGAGTGCATATTTAGTAAAACTTACACAGAGACACATCAAGCTTTCTTTTTAAACTTTGTTTTAAAATTTTAATAATGGGAAAAATACTTTTAGCTAAAAAGCAAAATGCTGAAATATCTGATTATGCTTATTTTGCCTCAGGTAGCATATTTATTTTAGAATTCATGGGATACATGAAAGATGTATTTGCCAAGATTCTTGTCTATTAAAATCTGCAGTTCCAAGGCAGTGTTTTAATCCTATTAAAGCTAATTGAATGGATTCTACAGGCTTTGTCAGTTAGGTGAAGTTCAAATTGTAACTAGTATTAAAGGAAGAAAAATATTGTATAAGAACCAAATAGTAACGTCTAACTTCTGCCATTTATTCTTTCCACTTGAACCTAGGGCAATGTGAAAGAGTGCTTTCTGAGTTCACAGGGCAATTCACTGGAGACACTGGGATGAGATCTTGTTTCCAAAAGGACAATTAGTACGTAAAAAAGGCCTTGGTGTTTGGAAGTTAAATTATGTCTTTATGGGTCCAGTAGCTCTACTGGAGACAAAGGTCTGACAGTGTTTCCATTAAAACACCACTTTCCAGAGCAAACACTGTCAGTGTAAAAATTTGCTCCAGGCTAAAGTTGGCATCAAGATTCTAGCCTAGAAGCTATTTTGTTTCAGAAATTCATTTGGGCCAGTTTAGCTTAATGGTTAAAGGGGAAGGATATATATGTGTCTTGTTGCCTTTTTTTTTTTTTTCTAGTGAAGTTATGAAATTCTTTTTTCAATGGAATGTGCAACTGGATAGTTTTTTTCCATACAGCAAAATAGACATGTTTATAAAAAGAGCAGTTTAGAACAAAACGCATTTTCAGTCTTGGATAATTTTGTGTATTGGGCTAAAGGATTAGTGTTCTTGTTTATTTTTATTAAAAAAAATTCATGTTGAAGGTGTTTCTTAATTTAGAATGCAGCTCAGTCAAAGTTGACATCAATTTGAAAGCCAGATATTTGTTTATATAGGATCTTGAGTCTCTATTCTTATTCTTCCATGGAAAGAATTTGTATGTAAATAGTGCTGATTTTCTAAAGGCAGAAATTACAAGTATTTATAAATTGTTTTATATTAAAAGTCTCCTGTTAGTGATGACTTAACTGAGAGAAAAATTAGCTGGGAAGAAATGCAATTTCAAACTTTTATAACAGGCAGGACTGATAATTTATTTCACCATTTGCACAGTATTTTTATTTAGGATCTTACATCATTTAATAGGGTTTATAACAACTGGAAGTTTTGTATAGTCTAAACTATAAGATTTTATAAAGACCATTTTTCATGATAAGACTATCTCCCATTGTATTATTCAATATTCTTCACACAGTTCTGATCTGTATAATGAATTTTCCTAGAGGATTTTTTTATGGATGAAGTCTTGGAAAAAAGAGTATTTTCTGTGTATTCTCTTTTAAGTCCACAGTTCAAATATCTAGAATAACCTCTGATCTTTTAACATTGCATGACTATTGGTAAAACATTTTTGAGCATCTATAAGTTATATATTATTACATTTAAAAGTATATACGAATAATATCATACTAATATAGTTTCAAATAAAAATAGTTTTATATTTTTATCTTTGAGAACAACAACAAAAAATAGGAGTAAGAATTCTAGTGCTCTCTGCTGCCACCCCAGTGATTAAGCCCTTATGTTGAAGATCCACATCCTTGATATCTGGGAGAAGTTGTGCTGATTCTCTGAGGTTAGGGATTTCTTCCCAGAGGACTGGATTTATGTGATCCAAAATATATGAAATATCCAGAGATACTGATTAGTGTAACGGAGAGAAGGGCTTACCTTCTTTGTTTTAAAATCAGCTTCTTATTTGTGGATGCACACCTTTCTCAAGACCCAGCTCTAATAAACCTTCTTCGGGGATATTTTCCTTAGTCTTTTTCACCCTCAGTGGGAATTAATATCTCTTCTCCTAAATCATCATTTGAATTTCTATTTTAAGAGTAGCCATAGCTGCCTTCCATTAGAATTTTGAAAATGTATATATATATATAAAATCTACATTCCTCAGTTTACTTGATTAGATTTTTAACCTATAAGGCTAATGTATATTTAAACATTATATGTCAGTGTTTGTGATTTGTACCTGATGCAGGTTCAAGAAACACTTTTGGCTAATCTCTTGCTCAGACCACTACAAAAACTTCTAAATGGCCTCCTTGCTTGAGTCCACCCTCTCCCATTATCTTGCATATTGTGACACATTACATTCCTGAAGTAGAGGTCCAGTTGTGTCAATCTTCCACTAAAAAGTTTCACTGGCTACTCTTCCAAATATTATTCATCCTTGTATTGTGGGCCTTAAATAATCTGTCCCTTTCTCACCTTTCCAATGTTACTGCTTTACTACTTTTTATATACCGTATTTTCAGGAGCAGGTATGACACTAACTATTCATCAAATATACTTCAGGTTTCTCTGTGATAAATTCTATAGAGTAATTGTAGGTTCAGAGGATAGAGATTGTTTCTAGTTACTATAGATTTAAGCAAATGCATGCCTAAATCATAATGAAATATTGATCTGGTGATAATTCACTGCCCTGTGGTAAATTTATAGTTGTTTAAACATCTACAGCAAAGAGATTAATAATGAAAGCAAGCAAGCAACTTTTTCAACTTTGTACAATCATTGGGTGCAAGAACTGAGACTTAGACCTGTGGTTGATTATGTCCAAAATCCTTGTACTTAACTAATAAATTTCCCTCTCTACTTGTCCCATTTTCTCCTTCTCTTCTCACTTCCTTCTCTCTGTCTTTGTTTCTATGTGTATATGTTTTATATATATATATATATATATATATATAACACATACATATATACATATAGTATATATGGACTTCCCAGGTGGCGTTAGTGGGAAAGAACCACCTGCCAGTGCCTGAGATATATAGGAGATGTGGGTTCAATGCCTGGGTCTGAAAGATCTCCTGGAGGAAGGCATGACAATCTACTGCAGTATTCTTGCCTGGAGAATCCCATGGAGCCTGGCAGGCTACTGTCCTCAGAGTTGCAGAGTTGGACATGACTGAAGTGATTTACCATGCATGCACTCATATATATATATATATTTCTTTATTAGTATTTTAAGTGAAAATACTAAACACATACATATCTCAATTACCTCGAACAACTGGGTAAGATGACAAGTAGCTAATATAAATGTTAAGCTTTTCACTTATTTTTAAAAAATCAACACTAAAAGTACAAAATTGTTTAGTCATGGTTTGATATTACGTGCAAAAGAAAGGGGTTTAGTTGACCACACACACAAAAAATAACCATTTATCAAAACTTTCTTATGTATTAGGGATTTTTCTAAGATTTTTTTTAATATAGTGACCCACTTGATCTTTTCAACAATCTCAGTAAATGGATACCGGTCTGATTTCACTTTATGTATAAAGAAACCAAGGAACACCATGTTCACCATTCCACCTCATTTGTTAGTTTTCCAGTTATTTCACAAATGTTTAGCTGATTTCTACCATGTGCTCAGTTTTGGAGATGTATCAGTGATTAAGGCAATTGCTTTCATCAGAGAGCTGGCTGTCTATTTGGAAAATAGAGGAAAACAGGAGAATTATAGGACAGTATGAAAGGTTCCATGATGGGTCAGCACACAGTTCTATAGTAATATTATGGGTGAAGGTGAGAGTGGTTATCCAATCCAGTTTTTGAGAATAGGAGAGACAGCATCCCAAAGAAATTTATCCCTAGGTTAAAATCTGGTGAATGAGAGAGAGTTGGCCTGGACCAATAGAGGGTGAGGAAATAGTGTTCTTAACAGAGGGAACAGCAGGTACAAAAGTTCTGAGGTGAGAAAAATCATGAAGAACTTGACAATAAAGTTGTACAAAGAATCATGAAAGAATAAGTGCAGTATCTCAGATAGTGAATGAATATAAAATTGTGGTCTTTTATTGTATACAATTTCAGTTTAGATATGAAGAGTAGGATATTATCACAGGCAATAGTGAAAGTGAAAGTGAAGTCGGTCAGTCTATCTGACTCTTTGTGACCCCATGGACTGTAGCCTGCTAGGTTCCTCCCTCCATGGGATTCTGCAGGCAAGAATACTGGAGTGGGTTGCCATTTCCTTCTCCAATACTAGTGAGTATAATTTAGTGTTCTAGACATTCTATCTTGAGAGGGTATTTGTTTTGGAAGGCCCTAATATTCCTAAAGGAGATCAGTCCTGGGTGTTCATTGGAAGGACTGATGCTAAAGCTGAAACTCCAATACTTTGGACATCTCATGTGCCGAGTTGACTCATTGGAAAAGACTCTGATGCTGGGAGGGATTGGGGGCAGGAAGAGAAGGGGATGACAGAGGATGAGATGACTGGATGGCATCACCAACTCGATGGACATGAGTTTGAGTGAACTCTGGGAGTTGGTGATGAACAGGGAGGCCTGGCGTGCTGCAATTCATGGGGTCACAAAGAGTCAGACATGACTGAGCGACTGAACTGAACTGAACATTAACATGTAGTGATTTTTATTTTTAATTTTTATCTGAAATTGTCCCTTAAAAGAGAAATAATTTAATATATTTTAATAATTTAAAATTACCATATGAAATGATTTGGTACAATGTTTAAACACCATTTTAAATATAGCTTATGCTGAAAAAATGTATTTTACAGATAATTTTATTGGTATAAAATTCAGGACCCAAAGGTTTGAGTTGGAGGTATGGAAGTTTTTAACATTAACTGAAATGCCTTCTCTTCTTTGACCTCTGACCGATTGCAGGTCATGTACCACAGAGTTTTACCATAAAATTCCCAATAATGGTTCAAATAGTGGCAGATTAAGTCAGATAGATATTAAAATTACCAATGGAAAATAACTCAAGTATTATTGCTGCTGCAGTAAGGATGTCATTTCACTTCTTTTTTACGCATTTGGCAGATTCAGAACTATCTCACTCATACATCTAGGAGGGAATGTGTCAGAACAATATCTTGTGAGATATTAGGAAGCAAATGTGGAGGCAGAAGTTACCTAATTATATAGTTTCCAATCTATTTTAGTGCAAGCAGTTTACTAGTAGCTTATAAATAGAGGAGGGAAGTTTAAAATCATGAGTTGGCAGAACGTTCTGCTTTCTCTTTTTCCTGGGGAATGCTGAGTTATTCTTCTGGAATCTTATACCTAAAGATAAAATCCACCTTTCTTGAAGTATTGATATTGTTACCCTGCATTTGCTAGCAATTCACTGAAGGGCAGTGAATTTACTGTGTGTTATAAGATTACAACTTGGGGGAAATAGTTGAGAGGGTAATCATAAAAGAAACATTCAAGATCTTAAAAAATGAGAAAAACAATTGAATGGTCATTTGGAGTTGGTCTTTTTTCAATTTCCCTGGTCCTAAATGTAGCCTCCCTATTTTAGAATAGCACCTGTAACATAACTAGCCAGAAATAGAGAGAGAGAAATATTTAGTTTGACAAACTGGGCCAGGGGAGATGAAGGGGTTTGGAATGAAGCAAATAAGTTCTTTGAATTCTGCAGGGGGCAAGAGGGAGTTGGGGAGGGGAGTGCTAACATCAATCTAGAGTGCATCTCTTTACTTCAAGCATGGAACTTTGAGTTAAGAGATGAAATCATTAGGATGAAACTACATTTTAAAACCATCATTTACCTTTCACTAATATTAAGAAGAATGGCTTAATATCTTAATCATGAGTGAAAGAAGTTAAATTTAAAAGAGAATACTTGGTATTCTAAAAATGAGAAATGGGCAAGCCAGAAGTCCTAAAAAATGTATTTTTACAGATGTTATGTAACAGTCAATTAATTCATGGAACTATTTTTGCCATCCTAGTGTTAATGTTAGAGCATCTTATGAAAGAGAGGTTAAAAGGATACATTTAATAACTTTGGAATCATGGTTGGTTATTTTTGTGTTAGCTTTATCGAAAGGTCAATCTGAAAAGTTCTGTCATTGATAGCACTGTGAATAAACTAACCAAACACATTTAATACAGGGTTGCAGTTAAAGGTGACATCTATGTAACCGAATGAATGATTGGTATAACTTCACTGGCACTAATCATTTCATTTTGGCTTCATCTTGGGCTTATTTTATTCTTCTGACATTTAATAAAATCTATAAACCAACTTAAAAAACGAATTCAACAATTATGTACTTTGGGCTTTTAAACTTATTTTATTTAAGCCAAGAAGTTATTGGCCTGTTCTTTTGATACAGTTGCTTTGTGGACTGTAAGATTTTATCTATCACCTGTTTAATGGAGATTAACAAATAGAATCTATGCGGTCAAATTGGTTTTGTAAAGTAGAATCAAGTAAGTTTTATGTGTTTGTGCAAAGAATGCTGTCTACCACAACAGTAATTAGAAGATTTATGAAACTTCTATTTAAAAACTGATCTCTGGCTTCATTTCTCTTTTAGTTTAAAAAATGCTTTGGTGTGTTATTCTTCTCAACAATGTAAAAATAATCCCATCATAGGCATGTTCCTTAAATAAAACAAATTTGTATCATAGTCTAAAACATCCTGCATGATCTGGTTCCTATTTTCCTCATTTAGTCTCCAGTCTTTTTTCTTTCCCTCACTATACTGCAAACTGGCTTAACAGGTTTTCAAAGTCAGCCTTGCTTGCCTCTAATGGGGAGCTTTTTCATATGCTGTTCCATCTGTCCTGCTCTTGCATGCCTGCCTCCTTTTCACTCCCCAGGTTAGTGGTTTTGCTTGCTAATGGGCCTCCTTCTTCAAGGGAGCTTGTTTGTTAGTATTTATGTTAGCATTTGTTTATCTGTTGAAATTTTGACAGCTCCATTAACCTAAAGTTCTGTGAGAGTAAAGACTCTTTTAAACTCTTTCACCCTTTGTCCATAGAAGCCAACAAATGCTGGATATGTAGTAGTTCCTATTCAGTGGAAACAACTGCATTAACTGAAAATAGAGTACTGAATTAATGAGCTTCCCTGATGTCTCAGATGGTAAATAATTCACTTGCAATACAGGAGACCTGGGTTCGGTCCCTGGATCAGGTAGATGCCCTGGAGAAGGGAATGGCAACCCATTCCAGTATTCTTGCCTGGAGAATTCCATGGACAGAAGAGTCTGGCAGGCTATAGTTCATGGGGTTGCAAAGAGTCAGACGTGGCTGAGCAACTAACACTTTCTTAACTTTTCTTTCTTTCAATTAATGCATAACTCTGAAACAGATGCCTTCAAACAGTTGCCAGACACTTACTGAAACTGATAACATGAAATGCAATGAATTCTTGAAGATTTTGAAAAAATATAAAGACATATAAGGGAAACTCAGGAAGTATTACAAGACAGGATTATTTGCTTTTGGAATTATATTTCAGAATTATGATAATGGTAAAATATTAAAAGTTTATAGAAATTATGTACCACAGGTGACTTATTTAAATATCCTGATAATATTGGGATTAGTCCATATATTATGTTGCTGTTGTTTAGTTGCTAAGTCATGTCTAACTCTTTTGCAATTCTATGGACTATAGCCTGCCAGGCTCCTCTGTCTATGTGACTTCCCAGGCAAGAATACTGGAATGAGTTGCTATTTCCTTCTCCAGGGGATATTCCTGATCCAGGGATTGAATGCAAATCTCCTGTGTCTCCTGCATTGCAGGCAATTTTTTACCTGCTGAGCCATATAGAAACCTCAATATGATGCATAAAAACTAAATCTTATTCAGATCTTGGTTGACAAATGTGCAAAAAGTCATTTTTATTAGAATGGGCTGTAACTCAGTGTAAGAAGATAGAATGAATAATTTAAAATTGCTAAATGTTCAGCAATTTGTGAAAGTGTTTTTGTTACAAATAATGTGTTTATGACAATTAGTACAGAAGAAAATGTAATTGTATCATTGGAAGTTTATGACAGATGATATCATGAAGTAAGTTTTAATCAAATTTTAAAGTTGCTTGATGTATTTTGTAGGTAACCCAGCAAAAATATTTTAGGCAAAGCCTGAAAAGATGCTGGAAGTCCAAGCAAAAATGCCAAGAATTGGGTTAATTGGCATAATACAAGGTGGCTGGGCACAGTTGGGGAAAGTGTCAGAGTAGGGAGAATCCCTACCAAGAAAGACGGTTTGTGCAATTAGCTCTCTGAACTTTAACCCTTCAAGAATAATTAATGAGTAACAGAGGGGATCAAGACAAAGACACAAAGTGATATGGTGGGTGCTAGCAAGTAATACATCAAAGAATGCTCATAATTGGCCCTGTGGCTTTCATTCTTTGCCCTATTTCTTTCAATTCATTGACTCAAAATAATGGGTTCAGGTTCATTATCAACAGGTTTTTAGCTGTAAGAGTACAACATTACAACAAAGCTTGGATTGTGGCAGTGTTGATGTCTAAGAAGTTGTAGTTGGTAACCACACTTTGAGGAGGGAAAATAACAGATTCCTTCTAAATGAATCAACAGCTTTTACAGACACATTCAGGATCTTGAGAACCTTATATTCTCCAACTCTACAATGCTGGAATTTGGTTGGTGTGGGCAGGTATGTGTATTTCTATTTGAATGATTGATGTTTGAGGCTGTGGGGAAAGGTTTATCCTCCCTATATTATTTTAAATGAAATGGAATTATTGACATATGATGCACAAATATACCAAGTGTTTTGTCAATCTATGCATGTAACTGTAGATTATTTCTTATATTTTTGCATTATAAGTTTGTAGAAGTTTTGATTTCCTTTGATTATTTACTTTAGGTCATTATGGGAGAAAAAGTAGAAAGTTTTCTGAGAAATTGCTCAGTGTTCTGAATTCTTTTAGTAAGCTAAATTTAATAAGAACTTATATTGTTATGTACAGATATATATACATTTTCAAGATTTATGCTTTTTATTTTATTTAATTTTGTGTGGTCATATGTAAGACAGTAAATTTTATTTTTGTACTTAGATATTAAAAAATATCTTTATTAATAACTCCATAGCTTTTGGAAGTTATCATTGAAATTATTAATTTATATTATCATATTAGTACAGCTAATTTCAATTATAGAAATTATTATTATTATGTAATTGCAAATATCAGAGCCTAAAGCTAATTAATGTATCTAATGTTTATCATTTAAAATTTCAAATATTTTCATAGTGCTTAATATTAGCATTTTATTCAACTAAAAGCTTAGCTATGTCGTTTGAAATAGAATTTTATTAAAAGCATCTATATTTTCAATTACTTGTTATATTGTCTTTCTCAACATGGTACCATTTCATGGTAAACAAGCCATTTATTTATCATGAATGTTTCAGTCAAATTTCTCTCAAACTTGAAATACAAACTGGAGCCAAATACTGAATACATGATTGATTGAGTTAGACATTTAGCTCTGGGATTCCCATTAATTAAACATCTATTAAAATGTATTGAAAATAACTGATGGAGATAAAATTGACCAGAAACATATATATACATGTGTGTATATATATACATATATATATGTATTTCATTATTGTATGCATTATATATATTATATATGTAATATATACTTATATGTATTGTATATATTATATGTATTTCATATATATATGTTTCTGGTCAATTTTATCTCCATCAATCATTTTCTATATATATATATTTATATGTATTTCATTATTTCATAGTAATGAAATCAGTACTAATTACCTACATGTATCTACTGAGAATATAATTTGCGCCAATAAAAACTGTATGACATTATCACTAATTCATATGAACATACTGTTGGAAATCATAGTGCTTATGATCATTATGATTCACTCTAATAAATCCATGAATTTAGAAATTTAGCTTGCATATTTTCTGGTGGACAGTGTTTAACAATGTATTTTCTTTTGTTTTCAGTTATAATGGTACATTTGGTTTTAAATGAAGAATGTAACAGAAGTTTTTTATCAGTTAACAGAAAGGATCTTTCATTTTGGTTAGTAAATAGTTCACTAATATGTAATATTGGCCAAATATTTCCTGTAGTGAATTAAAATTTTCTTGGACTTAAAAAGAGTTTTAAAGATTCTAGAGAGTGTCTTTTGACTTTAGGTTATCAAGCTGATGTAGCAAAGATCCTCCTAGCTCTGATGTACTGTGCTAAATCTGGGTGAAATAGTAAATTTAGGACTGAGACTTTTGGAGGATTTATCTGCCAGTGTTAAATTCTCTACTTATCCTGAAGCAAATGTGTATGCATACACATGTATTACTTTTGTATACATTTCATAGTTAAGTATTAACTAAGCATTTCCTGATATAACAAGCATTCTAGTTGATGGATTGGAAAATCAAAGATGAATAAAAGTGTCATCACTAAGCTTACAGTTTACTGGGGGAGGCAGATATATAAACAAATAATACACCAGTATTCAATACTATAATGAAGATATGAAAAAATTGACTGAGGAGTCTCCTATAAGACTTCATTGAGAAGGTGGCCTTTAAATTTGCATCTTGATTGATAAATAACCCTTAGTCTAATCGGACAGGAAAGATGAGAGTGGAGACAATGTATTATACAAAGTTATTAAGTCATAAAGAGCACGCTGGCTCAGATGGTAAAGAATCTGCCTACAATGAGGGAGAGCTGTGTTCGATCCCTGGGTTGAGAATATATCCTGGAGAAGGGAATGCCTACCCACTCCACTATTCTTGCCTGGAGAATTCCATGGACAGAGGAGCCTGGCAGGCTACAGTCCATAGGATTTCAAAGAGTTGTACATGGCTGAAGTGACTTAGCACAGCACAAATTCAAATAGTAGCAAATTGTTTGAAAGATTACTTTGAGTACTGAGTACTGGTTGGAAAGTTGTAGGAACATCAGGCTAGTTTGTTGTATGGGGTCAGGTTGAAAAGTACCTTGAATCTATGCTAAAAATTTTGGACTTAATTCTGGGAGCTATAAGGTAACTCGAATATTTCTAAGAACATGTTCAGAAAGACAAATGTATAGGCAGTGAATAGCTGGTCCGGAGAGAGCAGAGACTGGTGGCTGACAGCAAGGACTTCTGGGAGACTACTGTGACTATTCAGGTAGTAAACTATGACCTGGGCTTCCCTGATGGCTCCCACGGTAAAGCGTCTGCCCGCAGTGCGCGAGACCTGGGTTCGATTCCTGGGTCGGGAAAATCCCCTGGAGAAGGAAACGGCAATCCACTCCAGCACTCTTGCCTGGAAAATCCCATGGACGGAGGAGCCTGATAGGCTACAGTCCGTGGGGTCGCAAAGAGTCGGACACGACTGAACGACTTCACTTCAAACTATGACCTACTTAACTGAGGCAAGGGCAATGAGTCAGGAGAAGAGTAGGGCAGATTTAAAGATTACTGAATAAGTTCCACAGGATTTCGATACTGCAATGTAAAGAAGTTGGTATAGCTGAGAGAAAGCTCCAAGATTTGTGTGTGTGTGTGTGTGTGTGTGTGTGTGTTTGAGACATTGTAGGTGTAGTAATTCTGAAAATAATGAGATAGACATTATGTTTTAATAAAAAGCATCTTTGAGATATAATTCATATACCATTCAGTTCACCCACTTAAAATGTGCCATTTAATATTTTTTCTAGAGCATATTCACAGAGTTGTATAAACATCACCACAATCTAATTTTAGAATATTTTCATCATCTTCCCCACAAAATGCCATAGCCATTAACAATCACTCATTACCCCCATTTTCCCAACTCTGGGAAACTACTACTGTGCTTTCTGTTTTTGATCTATTCTCATCATTTCGTATATATAAACACACAGTATGTAGTCTCTTATCACTGGCTTCTTTGACTTAACATAATGTTTTCAGGGTTCATCCATATTTAGCATGCATCAGAACTTTTTCCTTCACTCTCTTTTATTGGAAAATAATATTTTATTGTATGAACATATTTCACTTTATTCATCCCTTAATTGGTTTATGAACATTTGGGTTGCCTCTACTTTTTGGCTGTTTTAAATAATGCTGCTATAATGTATAAGTTTTTATGGGGAGGTATTCCTTCATTTTCTAATCACCAAGGTGTTAACTATGTCTTATAGTAACTCTATGTTTAACATTTAAAGAACTGCCAAATTGTTTCCCAAAATGACTGCACAATTTTGCATTCCTACTAGAAATGCATGAAGGTTCCAATTTCTCCACATTCTTATCAACACTTGTTATTATCTTTTTGTTGTAATCATCCTAGTATATGTGATATCATGATTTAGTTTTACATTTCCCTAATGAATAATGATATTTATCATCTTTCCTTGTGCTAATTGGCTATTTTTGGGAGAAATGCGTATTCAGATTCTTTGCCCACTTTTAAATTGGGTTCTTATACTTTTAATTTTTTGAGTTGTAAGAATTCTTTACATATTTTAGATAAAAGCCCCTTGTGAGCTGTATGATTTGCAAATATTTTCTCATATTATGTAGGTGGATTTTTCACTTTCTTGATGGCATCTTTCGAAGGACAAATATTTTTAATTTTGGAAGTCCAGTTTATATATTTTTTCTTTCATCACTTGTACTTTGAATGCCACTTCTTAGAAAGCATTGACTAACCCAAGGACACAAGTGAAAGTGAAAATTGTGCAGTTGTGTCCAGCTCTTTTTGACCCCATGGCTTAAACAGTCCACGGAATTCTCCAGGCCAGAAGAGTGGGTAGCCATTCCCTCCTCTCCTCCAGGGGATCTTTCCAACCCAGGGATCGAACCCAGGTCTCGCGCATTGCAGGCAGATTCTTTACAAGCTCAGCTACCAGGGAAGCCCAAAAATACTGGAGTGGGTAGCCTATCCCTTCTCCAGTGGATCTTCTCAACCCAGGAATCAAACCAGGGTTTCCTGCATTGGAGGCGGATTCTTTACTAACTGAACTACCAGGCAAGCCCACCCAAAGATTTCTATAATTTTCCTAAGAATATTATAGTTTTAGCTTTTAGAAAGTCTAAGATCCCTTTTAAGACAATTTTTGTTTTAGTGTGAGTGAGGTGTTCAGCTTTATTCTTTAGCGTGTGAATATCCTGTTGTCTCAGTACCATTTGTTGAAAAGATTATTCTTTCCCATTTTATTGCCTGAGCACCCAGTTGAAAATCAATTGACTATGAAGGTCAGAGTTTATTTCTGGACTTTCAATTCTAGTCCCTTAATTTATGTCTATACTTGACTAGTACCACATTGTATTGATTACTGTAGCCTTGTTGTAAGTTTGCAATTGGGGATAGTTAGTTTTCCAACTTAATTATTTGTTTTTTTTTTTAAATACTTGTTTCGATTATTCTGGGTTCATTAAATTTCAACATGAATTTTAGGTTCAGCTTGTCAATTTCTGCAAAGCAGCCTACTGGGATTTTAATAGGGATTTTTTTGAATCTTAGGTCTATTTGGTACACATTACAGTTTTAACAGAGCTAAATATTCCTATCCATAACCATTTGAAGAGCTAGCCCATGGTTATGGATAGGAATATTTAACTCTGTTAAAACTGTAATGTGTACCAAATAGATCTAAGATTCAGAAAAATCCCTATTAAAATCCCAGTAGGCTGCTTTCTTGATGGTTTGTAAATGATATTGTTTTCTCAGTTTAATTGTTTATATTGCTCATTTTTGTTTATGGAAATATAATTGTTGTTTATTAATCTTATATCCTTCAACCTTGCTAAATTTAATAGTTTTTCAGTGGATTCTTTAGGATTATCTATGTACAAGATCATGACTGAAGCAACTTAGCATGCATGCATGTACAAGGTCATGTCATTTGCAAATGGAGATAACTTTTTTCCTTTCCAATCTGGATGCCTTTCACTTATATTTTTAGCCTAATTGCTCTGACTAGACTCTCTAGTACAGTGTTGAATAGAAGTGGTACAACATCCTTGTGTTGTTTCTGGTCTTGAAGGGATAGCTTTTAGTCTTTCACCATTAAGCATTTAGTCTTTCACCATTAAGAGCTTGAAAGTGAAACTCTTTGTGACCTGACCTTTGTGACTCCATGGACTGTAGCCCTCCAGGCTCCTCTGTCCAAGGGAATTCTCCAGGCAAGAATACTGGAGTGGGTATCCATGCCCTCCTCCACTGTCTCTTCCAACCCAGGGATCCAACCCAGGTCTCCCGCATTGCACACAGACTCTTTACCAGATGAGCCACCAGGGAAGCCCAAGAATACTAGGGTGGGTAGCCCATCCCTTCTCCAGCGGATCTTAACCCAGGAATTGAACCAGGATCTCCTGCACTGCAAGCAGATTCTTTATCAGCTGAGCTACCAGGGAAGCCTGTACTTTTTTTTTTTTTTCCCAAAGATACCCTTTATCAAGTTGAGGAAGTGCCCCCTACTCTTAATTTGTTGGGGTTTTGTTGTTGTCATGAAAATATTTTGAATTTTTTCAGATTCTTTCTCTGCATATACTGAGATGTTTATGTGGTTTTGATGGGATGAAATGAAATTTAAAGAAAAAAATTAGCAGTTCATGGAGACACATAAAGACAACATTTTAAAGTTACTTAAACATTTTTATAACAAACTTTTTATTTTTAATAATATGTATTAAAAAATATTTGGGCCCAACTACAAAAGCATAATTTGTGTATCCCATACTTCAGTATCTCATATTGAATATATCTTTGTATAAAATTTAAAATATATTCTTTTTGTATATAAAATAAAAATTAACCAATTTTACAGATACAAGTATGAAGCTGCAGCTATATTTCTTGCATTTATGCATTTTTAATAGAGACAAAATAATGGCTAATCTTTGGGAAAGTAATGAACAAGGAATAAATTTACTTCATAGAGTCTTATTTGTATTTCACTTATGACAATAGGCATTTTCTTGTGTAGGTAATACTATATATTTTGCTAAAATTGGTGGCATACATGACTAAAAATGAGTTTCTGCTTTGATACATGGTATTTAAACTTGAGAAAATCAAGTACATTATCATAGACAGTGAGACATTATAAACAGATATTTAGGTCAGAATATGAAGTTATTAGCTTTTATAGGAGAATTATTTAAAATGAGATTTGTGTATTATGAGGCATTTGCAGAATTTCTCTCCCCATATCATTTACATATATGTAAAGGGGAGATATGGGGAGAGAAATATAAATAGACTAAAGAAATCACTTTATATCTTTTAAAGTACTTTTTTATAGAAAAGGAAGAAGGCATATTTTTGAAATTTAGTAGTTATTCTTAAAATACTAAGTCATTTCTTAAAAGTACCTTTGATTATATAGACTATTAAAATCTCAGTTCAAGATAAATATTTCTGTATTGCTACATACCTGAGTTTCCCTTTAAATGCCTAATACTTTGATTCATATTCAGGACTTTTTTTTTTAACTTTAGTTTGCCTGCTGGGATGAAAGAGTCATCTCATCTTGTATTAATTTCATTTGATACATAGAATATCATTATATCATGCTGTTGGGGTAAGCTTAAATTCCAGAGACTCTCTAAACTTTAATATTTTAAACTTGTTTGTGTTTGGCATACTTTCTCTTTTCATTAAAGTGTCTATTTTAGCATCACCTAATATAGTAAAAATATTAACTTGTTGGAGCATCAGAATATTTTAGGAATTCCCCTTCTTACACAATAACCAAACAAATTAGCTTAAAATTTATATGTACATATACTTTATCATTTGAATTTTTGCCCCTTTCCCCTTAATCATTATGTTTGGAGAATACAGATCATGTTCAGATTTATAATTTAGAGGAATATTTTAAGTCGATTTCATTGTGCATTACTTGAGTGAGTGTGTGTGTGTGTGTCTGTGTTACTTTTGAGTTTATGCCCTTACATTTTGCTCTGTCTTGCTCTTCTTAGGGGATTATTTCTTCAAATATATTGTTGAAAAAGTATTTTTTTTCATGCTTCACTGATAATAGTAACATGGATAGTCACATTGTTAGGTTTTATTTTAACTACATGATAGAAATATCTAACAGTGTACCATAATTTGATCATAAAAGAACAGTATTACTTTAAAACAAAATTTTGTCATTGAACTTTAATTTAGATCTAATAGACACTCATGTTTTATTAAAAGATGATATTTCTAACCAACTGCCAAATAGAACATATATGTTGAATGTGTTTATTTTTATTTCCAATGTGTTCATATTTAGGTTTTCTTCAGATTTATCTCATAACCTAATGATACTCATTTCTAAGAGCATAATACTAGATTCTTAAGTACCAAAACACTAAAATACCTATCACTGCAACTTTGTTATAGGTGATCTGAGAGAATTTATTTGTTTAATATTTGTTCATAAATAGTTCACTCATAAATAATAATTTTTCAAATAAATGCATGTTAGGAGATTTTTGTATAACTCAACAAAAATGATCCATTTGTTTGCTTTATGGATTAATTGTTTTCTTGTTTTGTCTGGTGACAAAGAATTAATAAATGAATATACTTGACATTTTAATATAAGAAAGCATATTGAATTTTATACATTTTACTAAGAATTAACAAAGTTGAATTTCTTTCACAATTTGGAAAATGACTGTGTATGTACATGCAAATATTTATATTGCTTCATAAATGTATATACTAATGTATATATAAGAAAAATATGTATTGTATTTATCATATATATGTTTACATATATTTATATTGTTAAAGAAGTATATCTGAAAGAATGAGAGTATACATCATCACTGGAGCTAAAAATGGTTAAATATCTTGGTAGATTAAAATTGCCCCAGATTGGTAATTTGAGGTAAATTTCTAAAAATTAAATTTTTTTAGTAGAAAAAGACCATTTAGCAAGCTTTTATAATTTTTCAGACAAAAAACCATGAATCCATCATCTAAAGCAGGAACTGTAAGAGGAGAAAAGTGGGAAGATTTTTAAACTACTGATTAACACATAATGGTATAGGATTAAACATTAATTATGATGTCCCTGAAAAAAGAAGCAGTGCTCACTAAAAACCTACATTAATAAATCATACCAATCTAAAATTATACTTAAGAATCATGACAGTAGGCTATTACATTGTTGATTAATAGTGTTTTACCAACCTGGCAGTAAGGCTCTGGCAGCATCTTATAGAATACAGTCTTTGAACTTTTCCTCTTCAACATTTTTTATCATCAACATAAAGAGGAAATGTGTACCAAATATGTGCATAGGATTACTCGACCTCTCCATTTCTTATTGAGTCAATTCTGATGAGATATATTTTTAGGAATTTATAAATTTTGTTTTCAAAATTAGTCATATAATATTCTATAACATTCTCTCATTACTTTTCTAGTCTCTTATCTGTCATTATGTCACTCTTTCAATGTATTATACAGTTTACTTTTACTCTATTCTTTTGATCAGTTTTGCTAGAGATTTGTATGTATGCTTAGGCTTTTAATTTATTGAAACAACCAACTTCAGCTTTATTGATCTTCTCTAGAGTACACCAAAGTACTATTTCATTGAATTTTTAAAATGACCACTCTTTCTGAGAGCTCAACATGGTAGCCAAGAATCAAGTATAAAAAAATATAATATTTGCAAGTCCCCAATTTAACAAATATTAATGAATTATTTGACAAATATTAATGAATTATTTGTATCTATTTTTCCTATTGTCTAAAAGCTGAGCTCTTATTTCTGTTATTTCTTCATGTTGTGTTTGTATTCATATATTATTTTACTATGTTCAAGTGTAGTATATCCTATTCTTAGAAACATCATTAGAAAATATAAATGTTTTTAAAAATGAGAAAGTAGAGTTTTGTTAAATAGTCTGAATATAAATTAAAGAGCAAGATATATCTAATAGATTTTCTGCAGTTGTTTTATGACTTTAGGATGTACTTTTTGCCTTTGCCTTTTAGATTTTTTATTTATTTTTAAGTCTTGTTAAAGTAAAGTATTCTTTTCTGGTAGTGTTAAAATAATCACTAAAATTTCATTTCAGATGATCTGTTCATATATAAGTCAACTTTCCTCTAACTGTTAATTATTCCAAAAATTTCCAGTCAAATTATTCAAAAAACTGTAACTGTATATTGACATATTATTTGGAATATTATAACTTTTCTGTGTCATTTTGTTGTTGTTGGGTTTTTTTTTTTTTCTAGCCAGTAAATGCTGTCTAATTCTTTGTGACCCTATGGACTATAACCCACCAGGCACCTCTGTCCATGGGATTTCCAAGGCAAGAACACTGGAGTGGGTTGCCATTTCCTTTTCTAGGGGATCTTCCTGACCCAGATTGAACCCACATCTTTTGCATTGGCAGATAGATTCTTTACCGCTGAGCCACTAAGGAAGCCCAGTGAACTCAGTTTAATTATGTCTTTGACATAGATGGTACGCTTTCCAGCTTTTTGCCTTCCCATTTATTTATACATCCATACTATACACCCATACATTACTTTCCTACCCTTTTATGTTGTTAGAGTCAGATTGTCTGAATCCTAGTTTTTAGGTTGCACTTGGTAATAATCAAAATATTTCCAGGCTTAGCAACATTGAAATAGTTACTTACCTTGGTTTAGGGAGATCAGGGCTAGGCTTATAGGGAAAAGAGTTAATCATCCTGGTATGCAATGTAAGGGAAGCAGAGAGCTCCGTTTCCCCACCTCCTTCAAAAATACAAAAAAGTAATTGCTTCTGTCTTGCTTGATATCTTCAGTTCATTTGGCAACAGTCCTTGAAATACTGCCAACTAAACATTCATTTGAGATACTAAGTACTTCCTTTCAAAACAAAGAGGAAAAAAATTCTCAAATAGTGGACATTTATATGGATTGATTTTTTTTTTTCCAAGAATCTTAGATAAATTTGAAAGAATTTTTGAGAGGAGAAAATCCTAGGTCAAGATTTTCAGTGAAGGAAGGGCTTAGGTGATGTTAGTAATGCATTTTAGTTTATAAATAAGAGGAGAGCTCCTCCCTTTCCTCCTCTCTCAGGGAGTTTAATTTACCAAAGAGCCGCTTGACAGCACTGAATGTTGCAGGTTAATGACCAAACACATTACTAGGTGGAGGAGGAAAGTGATATTAGTGGAAGAAGTATTTTAGTCAAGGACACTGTCCATTTTCACTAAAGACAGGTTATCCAAGAGTGAGTTTGGGAACAATAGCTACAATTAGTACATAGTAAATCTTAATAAATATTTGCTTAGTTAACAAATTCATGATCAAAAAAGTAGAAGCAAATATCAACATTCAAAGCAATTGAGATAGAACAATGTGTCATTAATTGCCCTGTGCACCCATTTTAAGAAAATACAATGTGCAAATCAGTCAAGGGGAATGCTTGTAGTCATGGGTATCTGATGTTTTTGGTGGACTGACTGCCAGTTTCCACATATTTCTCTTGTTGTCCTCATTTCTTGTTTCACTTTCTCTTCCATAATCCACAGCTAAGAATGTTCAACATCTCACTCAATGTGCCATTGTGTTTTTGCTGAAATAAGAGACTTTATGGACATTCTCCAATTAGTACATGAAAATCATTGGCTCATCTCTTCATTATACATAGAAACATCCATGAAAAATAGGTCTTGCCTAATCATCTAAAACAAGTAAATCAAAGTTTGTAGAAAATCAGGGAATCCTGAGTAGTAAAAGCGATGAAAGATAAAGAGCTTTCCCATGTCCTGCCTCTTGTTTGACAACTTTATCTTTCTGCACTAGAGGGACTGTACCAAAGATCCTTCTAACTCTCCCCTTTATGAAACTCTGTATTAGAATAATATTAGAATCTAAGAAATGCTTATGGAGAAATCAATATTTTACATTTTATTTACATACTGATCACAAAGTTCATTATATCAGTTATTTTTTTTCCTCATAAGTACAAATGATTCTTAGATGAGGGAACGGTAAACTCTCAATATTTCACTTGAAATCACCTCTTAGTGAAGGTAAATTGTGGTCTTTACATAAATCGTACATTGACTTTAATGGATCATATACACCTACTGTTTAAACTATGCCTGAAGTGAAGTGAAGTGAAGTGAAGTCGCTCAGTCGTGTCTGACTCTTTGCGACCCCATGGACTGTCGCCTACCAGGCTGCTCCCTCCATGGGATTCTCCAGGCAAGAGTACTGGAGTGGGTTGCCATTCCCTGCCTAGGGAACAATTTAGTAAATTGTAAATTGCATTACTATCTCATTACTACTAGGCTGCCACTCAGCTTCCTGAAGAGGCTTACACAGTAGACATAACCAATGTTATAAATTCAGTTTCATATATTTCAAAAAAAATGTAAGTGCATTTTTTTAAACACTGCACAAATAATTACAACTTGGTTAAATTGCTTTATCTGAACTAGTTAACACTTCCCTAGCTAAGTTCAAAGCTCTCAAGCATTTTAGACTTTTCCCAGAATCATTACAATTCAGAAAAAAAAATTATTCTCAAATGTAATTCAATATTTTAAAAGTAGAATATGTGTAGCTTTTCAGATTTATCTCATATGCATACTCTCTGACAGTTATAAAAACATGATCTATTGCATTCCCTCTAAACCAGAATTACAAACTAAAAAATAAAGTCTTATTTTCTAGCATATTAAATATTGACTCATTGGAAAAGACTCTGATGCTGGAAGGGATTGGGGGCAGGAGGAGAAGGGGATGACAGCTATAAGATGGCTAGATGACATCACTGACTCAATGTACATGAGTTTGAGTAAGCTCCGGGAGTTGATGATGGACAGGGAGGCCTGGAATGCTGCAGTCCATGGGGTCACAAAGAGTCGGACACGACTGAGCGACTGAACTGAACTGAACTGAAATATTGACTAATCCCTTAGGGAGGAATATACTTTAACCTAGATCTAAAGAAACATGGTAGTAATTTTCAATAAGAAATGCAACTAACAAGGGTATAAAATATATTTGTGTCCTCTGATGAGTTGCCTATGATTTTTATAGCTTTTGTGATAGGCCTATCAGAATAAAGGGGGATTGGCTAAATGATTCAAATGTCTAATGGCAGCAGGTAATGAACGACGGGTAAATTAATTTCCTCAAAAGAGACAGAAGAGCCACCAGGGCCCTCAGGCTGTGTTGTGTAAATGGGACATCTTCCTTGGATAGTCCTTGAATAGATGTTGCCAGCGTTCACCAGGAAGATTCTAATTTTACTTGGCTTCCTTTGCTGAGAGGGCTCCTTCAGTTTGAAACGTACGCTTTCTTTAAGTAAGATAATAACCTCATTAAGGTCGCATTTAATTTTCTCTAGCTAGCTGGGAAGACATTTTCTCTCTAAGATGACACTATAACTTGGTGTGGTCTGTTGTGTCTCACTTCTTCTACAGATGATGATCTTATGTTCCTAGTGGAACATCAACCACATCAAAATCATGTGTAAGTGTGCACATATGCATAGACACTTTTGTATTAGCCACTATCATACAGCAGGTGAAGAAGACTGTGGTGATTTCAAATGATGAAATATCCTTTGGTTTAAGAATCAATTTATAATTCATGCTCTGGTAGGTGAATGTGTTATAATAAAGTCTGTAATGGATAATGCATACAAAATCTTCCCAGCTTACCATTGCTCATTTCCCTAAATGATTATGTTATTATTTAGGTTAGATCAATATTATGTGTTTGCCTTCTTATGACCATGGTCAATGCTATTCAGAACTGAACAGTATGGTAAATCATGATTAATTTCTTTTACTGGTCAATGTTTTGTTCTTCCTGGACTTATCACTTTCATTCCTCCTTAAATGATTTTATGCATTTGTAACTAATTTAGTGCCAAAACTCCTCAGTGTTGTATCTTCCTTCAAGATGTTCTCCTGCATAAAGTGAAAGTGAAGTCACTCAGTTGTGCCTGACTCTTTGCGACCCCATAGACTGTACTTGCCAGACTCCTCCAACCAAGGGATTTTCCTGGCAAGATTACTGGAGTGGGTTGCCATTTCAATTTCATCTTTTTTTTGGAGAAGCCTGATATTCTCCAATACAGTCTAGTAGTATTTTATACCTGATGCATAATAGTCATGTGGAATGTCCTTCACCATTATCCTCTGTTCAGTTCAGTTCAGTTCAGTTGCTCAGTCGTGTCTGACTCTTTGCAGTCCCATGGACTGCAGCACTCCAGGCCTCCCTGTCCATCACCAACTCCGAGAGTGTACTCAAACTCATGTCCATCGAGTCAGTGATGCCATCCAACCATCTCATCCTCTGTCATCCCCTTCTCGTCCCTCCTTCAATCTTTCCCAGCATCAGGGTCATTTTCATTGTGTCAGTTCTTCGCATCAGGTGGCCAAAGTATTGGAGTTTCAGCTTCAGCATCAGTCCTTCCAATGAACACTCAGGACTGATCTCCTTTAGGATGGACTGGTGGGATCTCCTTATAGTCCAAGGGACTCTCAAGAGTCTTCTCCAACACCACACTTCAAAAGCATCAATTCTTCGGTGCTCAGCTTTCTTCACAGTCCAACTCTTACATCCATACATGACTACTGGAAAAACCATAGCTTTGACTAGAAGGACCTTTGTTGGCAAAGTAACATCTCTGCTTTTTAATATGCTGTCTACGTTGTTCCTAGCTTTTCTTCCGAGGAGCAAACGTCTTTTAATTTCATGGCTGCAGTCACCATCTGCAGTGACTTTGGAGACCAAGAAAATAAAGTCTGTCACTGTTTCCATTCTTTAGCCATCTATTTGCCATGAAGTGATGGGACCTGCCAGGGTCCTGCCCCAGTGGATCCAGGGAATTCGAAGGGGAGACAGCGTAGGTGAGGAAAACTTATCTATTTAGAAATATAAGAGAAATTAAGAAAGAATAGTGTAGTGGGAAATTTAGTGGAGAAAAGATGCTGAATAACTTGGTTTACAGGGAAAGCTAATAAAACCTCAGGACAAGAGATGTGCACCATCTACGTTAGGCCACCGGCTCCAGTTTGAATAGCAGAGGGTGCCCCGCCTTGGGCTCCCTCTCTCATGGATCTTAGAAGCCGGGGCAAGTAAGTAGACATGGGGAGCCTCCCCGCTCCAGATGGGAATTCAGCCTGAAAAGGAGAGGGAGGGAGAGGGAGAGAGAGGGAGAAAGAGAGAGAGAGAGACATGGGGGGAGCCAGGTTTCCAAGAAACTAGTTCAAGAGACTAGTCCGAGAAACTGGTCCATCCTTTATTGTTCGAAAAGCTTTTTATACTTTTTGGTTGTACATAGAGATCAATGCATAATACAAAATTATGCAGCATCAGCCGCCCTGACTCTTATCAAGACCAGGCTTTCTCTCTGCATACCTAGTTGTATACATAAGTCTTAGGTGATTTACATCATCTTCTGGCCAGAAGGCCAATTAACATTTTACAGCCCTTTTCTGATAAGGGTAACAGTGTTGTTCTTCCCAAAGTCTGGTGCCGCTCTCAGAAAGCACTAGATAAAGTTACATTCTTACATAGCAAGGATACAACAATTTATAACAATGAAAGAAGTACAGTGATTTATAACAAAGAGAAAATTAATTAACTCAAAAGTCTAGTATTGCTAACATCAAAACTACTATATTCCTATTTCTGTATCCCAATTACATTGATTAATATCCTTCCAGGTGCCTAAAAGATAAAGGATATGGAGGCCTGGCAGCAAACATTAACTCAACAAACTCTTCACCAAACTAATTCTTAGCTCCAAAAGGCTCTATATCTTTAAGATGTTTTAAGCTTCATGCCTCTCACGGTTGGGGGCTGTAAACAACCCATAAATTGTAAAGTCGGGCAGACCGGTCAGATAAGTTAGAAAGCCATCAAAGGGGTTTAAGCTGAGACATTCTTTTTATATGCAGGAGACTGATAACTGGAGCCCTGAGTTAACTCTTTCCAGAGAAAAGGTGGTAATGTCAGAAGAGTATAGTATAGCAGACAGTAAACAGACAGATTTTGGTTTTAGGGTAGATGCCCAGACAGAGGACCTCTTGAGACCTGACTCGCCTTGCCCATCAGGCCTCTCCACGTGACCTTGTCATGGGTGGGATCTCCTGTGCTGGCTCCCGGCAGGGACCAGATATCATGATCTTTGTTTTTTAAATGTTGAGCTTTAAGCCAACTTTTTCACTCTCCTCTTTCACTTTCATCAAGAGGCTCTTTAGTTCTTCTTCACTTTCTGCCATAAGGTGTTGTCATCTGCATATCTGAGGTTATTGATATTTCTCCCGGCCCTGTGTATGTCCATCTTTTTCACCATGTTGGATCTACTATGTCCTAACTCATGCCTTCCTTGTAGGTTTAATCTTTTCTCATGTATATAAACCAGCATGTCAATTTTTGCATGCTACAAATATCTTTTGCTTGGAAATAAATTTTCTTTAGAATTTTTATGAACCAATTCTCAGTGATGGTTTATTGAGCAGAATACTTAATCTGATATTTAATCTTTTGTACATGTTCTTTCTGCCCTTCTTGCTGGAAGATTATAAGGTCTTTTTTTGTACCACTATTCTTAGTTGGGGTGGGCATATTTTCATGAATCATCTCAGTATGCTGCTTTCTCCTACTGCCATTTGCAGGCGACCTCTGATTTGCCTTCTCTTACTATGCATTAGTTTTTCTTTTCTAGAATACTATATAAATAGAATCAAGCAATTATGTACTGTAATTTTTTCTGTCTTCTTTCACTAAGTATAATAATTTGGAGATCCATGCATGTTGTAGTACATTCCTGTTTTACTGCTGAGTAGTGGTTTTTTGCACAGATACATCTCAATGAATATTTGCATTGTCTCAGCTTTTGGATTTTATGAATAAAGCCACGATGAATATTTTTGTACATGTCTTTGCATGGATATATGGTTTCATATCTCTTGAATAAATACCCAAGAATGAAATAGCTAGGTCATAGAGTAAGTGACTGTTTATCTTTTTTGTGAGTATGTAAACTTTCTCTACAGGTTATACTTTTTTACATACATACCAGCAACGAGTTCCCATTCCGTCACAACCTGACACTCAGTATGGCCAGTCTTTTACATTTTAGCCATCCTAATTGTTGGGTAAGTGCACTGAATGTTAACTTCATATTCTATTTTTTTTTGAATAGACATAGGTTATTGAGGTTATCCATTTCTTCTTGAGACTTTGTTTATGTTTTTAAGAAATTTATCCATTTAATTTTTTAAAAGTTGTGAGGGTTCTTTGGCATGGAGTTATTTGCAATATACGGTGATCTTCTTTTTTTTTAAATTAATTAATTAATTTTTTATTTTACTTTACAATTCTGTATTGGTTTTGCCATATTGATCTTCTTTTCTACTAGCTTTACTATCTGTAGTGATATTCTCTCTTTCATTCCTTATTGAGTGATTCATGTTCTCTGTTATTCTCTTTTTTCATCAATATGGCTAGAGTTTTTATCAATTTTATTGATTTTCTCAAGCTTCTTAATTTTTTATTTTATTAACTTTCATCCTGATCTTTATAATTTCCTTTTTAAAAAGGAATTTGTAACTTGTTTCCTTTATCTAGTATTTTAAGGTAGAAGCTGAGGTTTGGATATGAGAACTTTCTTCTTTAAATATAGTGATTTAGTGCTAAAAATGCATCCTTAAGTACTACTTCACCAGTATCCCATTTAGTTAGCTTACATATTTGTGTTTTTATTTTCATTAAGTTCAAAATACTTTCTAATTTCCCTTGTGATTTCTTTTTGATCATTTGTTAGTTAGAAGCATATTATTTTGTTCTAAATATTTGGTGATTTTCCAGAAATCTTCCTGTTTTGATTTCCAATTTCACATGATTTCTGTTATATTTATTAATATTTGTTTATTGCCCCTGGGGCTTCCCTAGTGGCTCAGATGGTAAAGAATCTGCCTACAATGCCATTGACCTAGGTTTCATCTCTGGGTTGGGAAGATCACCTGAGAAAGGAATGGCTACCCACTCCAGTATTCTTGCCTGGAGAATTACATGGCTAGTGAGCTATAGTCCATGGGGTCTCAGAGTCGATCATGACTGAGTGACTAACACTTTCACCTTCAATGCCCCTAATATGCTACCTAGGTAAATTTTTCTTGTGAATGTAAAAATAACATGTATTTGTTGTTGCTGGATGGAGTGTTCTATAAATATCAATTAGGATAAGTTGGTTTATAATGTTCACATCTATATTTTTACTGATTATCTGTCTTCTGTTATTAAAATTTCTGACTAAAATTGTAAAATATTTATTTCTCATTGTAGTTCATCTCTTTTTGCTTCACATATTTTGAAGCTTTTTTGTTAAGTGTGTCACTGTTTAAAATCATTATATTGGTTTAAATGAATTGACAGTTTCATTATTATGAAATGACCTCTTTTTCCATGTGGGCATTTCTTGCAGGAATCATATAGTTGGGTCTTGCTTTAGAAAAAATGCAATCTTACAATCCTTGACTTTTAATTAGGGTGTTAAGACCATTTAAGTTCAATGTGATTAGTAATTTGAGTGGCTTAAAACTATTATTATTTGTTTTCTATTTTTTCTATTAGTCAATTTCCATTTGACTAATTTTTTTAGATTCATCAAATTAAACAAATATTGCTTATGGTTGTACCCTATCTCCTTAGTTAGCTTATTCTCTATAAATCTTTGTTATTTCACTGACTACTTTAGGGTTTATAGTTATGTCTTTGATCTGACACAGTTTTTGCTCAACTGATATAATACTTCTTTATGTATAGTGAAGAACTTCACCATAGTATAATTCCATCTTTTTTCTCCCAACTTCTGTGGTATTTTTTGTTAATTTTATTTTTATATTATAAACCTAGTCCTGCATCATTATTAATTTTGCTTAGTCAACTATCTTTTAAAGAGATTTAAATAATAAGGAAAAATATTAAATATGTACCCATAAATTATGACTTCTAGTCATTTAACATTTCTGTTAGCATGGGTCTATTAGTGTGGAATCCTTTCAGATTTTGTGTGTCTAGAAAAGTATTTCACCTTTAGTTTCTTTTTTTTTTTTTTTTTCACCTTTAGTTTCAAAAAAAGGTGTTTTTATTGAATTTGGAAATCTAGGTTTGCCATTTTTATCTTTCATCATCTTAATGATACTGTTTCACTGTCTTCAATGACAAGAATCTGCTTTCATCCTTATCTTTTTTCCTCTGTATATAACATGGTTTTCTTTTCTGGCTATTTTTAAGATTTTGTCTTTATCACTGACTTTGAGCAATTTAGTAATCATATGCCATGATGTATAGGGCTTGGAGTTAATTGAACTTCTTGGATATATGGGTTTATAGTTTTTGCCATATTTATAGAGTTTTTAACTATTATTTCATCTTTTTTTTTTTCTCTTATCTCTCTCTTTCCTAACTCTAGGAACTACAATTTCATGTATTTTAGGCTACATAACATTGTCCACAGCTAGCTGGTACTCTACTCAGTTTTGTTCTTATTATTCTTATTTTATTCAGTTTCATTTTAGATTGTTATTTTATTGACTTTTAAGTGTACTATTTTTTTTTCTCTTTTTTTTGCAGCAGTATCTTATCTGGTGTCATTCCCATCTGGTACACTTTGTATCTCACACATTGTAGTTTTTAATCCCTGGAAGTTCAAGTTTTATCCCTAGAGTACTTTTTATATCTTATCAGTCTTTACATAATTTTTCAAACATATGCAATACAGTTAAAATATTTTAATGACATTTTGTTCTAATTTTAACATCTGTGTCAGTTTGTATTGTTGATTGATTTTTACCCTCAATATGGGTTGTGTTTCCTTGTTTCTCTGCATATTTGACAGGTTTGTATAGGATGTCAGATGCTGTGAATTTTACTAGATGCTTAATATTTTTGTATTATTATAAGTATTTTCAACTTTGTTTGGGAACACAATTTAGTTACTTGGAAAGAGTTTGACTTTTGACAGTTATAAATGGGAGCAGAGCAGTGCTAGATCTAAGGCTGTAATTATCCTCATAATTAAAGCAAGATCCTTCTGTGTTCTCTTACCTCATATCTATGAGTCATATGCCTTTCACTAAGGTTCTCATCATTTACTTCTAATCATTTCAAGTGGTTCTTTTTCTGGTGTGTGGTATTTTCCTACATGAATGCACTAATCAGTACTTAGCTGACTGCCTTGAGAGAGCTGCCTACAGATATCTGAAGTTCTCTCTCTGAGCAGCTATTTCTTCTCCAGTATATTGGGAACTCTGGCCACCTTCAGTTCAGTTCAGTTGCTCAGTCATGTCAGACTCTGTGACCCCATGGACTACAGCATGCTAGGCCTCCCTGTCCATCACCAACTCCTGGAGCTTGCGCAAACTCATATCCATTGAGTTGGTGATGACATTCAATGATCTCATCCTCTGTTGTCCCCTTCTCCTCCCACCTTCAATCTTTCCCAGCATCAGGGTCTTTTCCAATGAGTCAGTTCTTCACATCAGGTGGCCAAAGTATTGGAGCTTCAGCTTCAGCATCAGTCCTTCCAATGAATATTCAGGACTGATTTCCTTAGTATGGACTGGTTTGATTTCCTTGCAGTCCAAGGGACTCTCAAGAGTCTTCTCCAACACCACCATTCACTTGATCTTGCTATATTTTCACCCATAGAGTCTGCCAGCTTCCACGTGGGTTAACTTAGTGTGCACCACAGCCTCAAACTCTCTCATGGCAGTAAATAAGGAAAATCATTGAGCTTACTTTTTGTCTGGAATGTTTGCTATCTCTCAGGGATCATTTTCTTTCATTGACTGGTACCCAGTCTCTTTAAAATTGGTATGTTTCAAGTATTCTGTTTTCGGTTGTTTTCATTAGGAGTTTAAATTTGGTCCCAGTTACTCTGTTTTGGTTAGATGTAGTAATATCAATAGTATGCTTTCTTAATATTTTCATTAAGATTTTGCTGAGATTTCACTAGTGTGCTTGAGTAATTATCAATTGATCTTTAACAGCTGCTACTTATAATATCAATAAAAACAGAAACAATGTGGCAAAGTATGCATCAAATAGGAACATCTAAGGATGTAGGTTATTGGAGTAGAAAGATCACAGAAGCAATTAGAGTATCTATCCTTGAATGAAACTTCCTATTGATTGGTGTGTCACATTTTAAAGCTTTATGTTTATTCTTGATTGTCTTATTTGCAACAAAGAGATTATTACATCTATAGCATCTTCTTCAAAGACTTGTGAAATCATTGGGATGTTGCATGTAAAATTTCTTTGAAAAATAAAATTTTATTTACACAAATCTTTTAAAATATTGTCAATATTAATTTTATAAAAATTTGTTAGAAATATTTTTGCAGTATATAATCCATGTGTATTTCCTATATTACTTACATATTTTACAGGAAAAACCCATAATATGAAAACACTAAAACTCCTAATAGATTATAAAATCATTATGTAAGTAATATCAGAACATATTTGTATATTGAATTTTTTTTGAATTTAGATTTCTATTCATCTTTTCACACATATTTTACTTTCCTGATTTTGTCTACATCATTCAAAAAGAATTTAAATTAAATATGAGATAGCATGAAATAGCATGGAAAAAGGAAAAAAAGCCATAAAAACCACATTTAAATGACAGATAATACTATAGCACCGATTGATTCCAAACTGTGTTACCTACTGCTTTTAAAAGCATAACTTCAAACACAATGCTAAATTGTTTTAAATATAACTATGGAATTACCGAGAGAACTCTTTTTCCATTTATGTCAAAGATGAAAGATAATTTGTGATAATGCATAGCTATTTTCCTGTCATCATAATTGAACTTATTCTCTAAACTCTATTAACAACAAGGATCATCAGGAGGCCTACCCACTGATATCTTACTACACATATAACTAGTGATAAAAATTTTAGATCACAGTTCATGCTTTCAAAATGCATTTACTTTCATAAAATGCCACATTCATTTATATATTAATATATGAGTATCGTACTTAAGATCATGAAATACATTTGCTCTAATTTAGCAAACTAGGAGTATAATTTTGATTTGATAAGATTTTTTCATTACTTTATTTGATTGAATTAATACTAACAATAAAATATGTTAATAGATTTAGGAACTAAATTTGTGAGTTGGAAAAATCTGAATTCAGATGCTGACTCTGTTAGTAAGATTGCCAGATAAAATATAGGATGCTCAGCTATACATATGAGTTTTAGGTAAGTGACACATTATTTTTTGGTATATGTATGTCCATACGATATTTGGACATAAAGAAAATTTAAAAATATAAAGAAAGCTGAGCGCAGAAGAATTGATGCTTTTGAACTGTGGTGTTGGAGAAGACTCTTGAGAGTCCCTTGGACTGCAAGGAGATCCAACCAGTCCATCCTAAAGGGAATCAGTCATGGGTATTCATTGGATGAGATGGTTAGATGGCATCACCGACTCAATGGACTTGAGTTTGGGTAAACTCTAGGAGTTGGTGATGGACAGGGAGGCCTGGCATGCTGCAGTTCATGGGGTCACAGAGTCAGACATGACTGAGCAACTGAACTGAACTGAAAGAAAATTTACTCTTATCTGAAATTAGATTGTATCTGTGCATATTATATTTTCATTTGCTAAATCTGGCAACCCTATCAATCAGTCACCATTAGAACATCAGCCCCCTTTATTCCTGAACATTTGAGCCCCTGGATCTATGTTAGTCTCCCTTCAAATTGTTCTTTCTTCATTATTTCATTTTTTCTGTAAATAATATCTCCAATACTTTGGCCTCTTGTGTCCTTAATCTGTTATCCTCCAGTAATGTGATTGTATTATATTAACCACCCTTCTGCATAATTATATTTTAGACTTCATCATTTCAAATATATGCACTTCCTTCATAATCTTTAATTCCAAGAATTCCACTCTTGAACTAACACTTCCAATTTTTTCTTATTGAACATTATTGAAGACCCACAGCCCTAGCATTTGTTTTCTTTCACTCCACTGGAAACTACAATCCACTGATCCTTCCACAATTATTTTTCATGTTCTTAACTCTCTCCTTATTTCATTGATTCCACAGATGTTCATGGCAGTATGGAAGTATTGGTATATTGAGCCAGACTACCTGGAGTTAAAGGACTAAATCTTGCCTTTGCCATTTACTATCTATAACTTACAAAAATTTGCTTAATCATTTCACCTCAGTCATTCACCTATAAAATCACAATTCAGTTCAGTTCAGTTCAGTTTAATTCAGTCGCTCAGTCATGTCCGACTCTTTGCGACCCCATGAATGAAGCATGCTAGGCCTCCCTGTCCATCACCAACTCCCGGAGTTCACTCAGACTCACGTCCATCGAGTCAGTGATGCCATCCAGCCATCTCATCCTCTGTCGTCCCCTTCTCCTCCTGCCCCCAATCCCTCCCATAAGGCTGTTGTGAAGAATAAATAATTTATATAATGTGTGCTTAGAACAGTTCCCTCCTAGAACAAAGTTTGCATTGTGTTATTATCATCTTTAACATTATACCTATCAGTTCAGTTCAGTCGCTCAGTCGTGTCTGACTCTTTGCGACCCCTTGGTCTGCAGCATGCCAGACTTCCCTGTCCAACTCCTGGAGCTTGCTCAAACTTATGTCCATTGAGTCGGTGATGCCATCCAACCATCTCATCCTCTGTTGTCCCCTTCTCCTCCTGCCTTCAATCTTTTCCAGCATCAGAGTATTTTCAAATGAGTCACTTCTTCGCATCAGGTGGCAAAAGTACTGGAGCTTCAGCGTCAGCCTCGGTCCTTCCAATGAATATTCAGGACTGATTTCCTTTAGGATTGAGTGGTTTGATCTCCTTGCAGTCCAAAGGACTCTTGAGAGTTTTCTCCAACACCACAGTTCAAAAGTATCAGTTCTTTGGCTCTCAGCTCTCTTTATTGTCCAACTCTCACATCCATACATGACTACTTGAAAACCATATCTTTGACTAGATGGACTTTTGTGGCAAAGTAGTATATCTGCTTTTTAATATGCTGTCTAGGTTGGCCATAGCTTTTCTTCCAAGGAGCAAGTGTCTTTTAATTTTATGGCTGCAGTTACCATCTGAGTGACAATATACAGCCTTGACATACTCCTTTCCCAATTTTGAACCAGTCTGTTTTTCCATGTTTGATTTTAACTGTTGCTTCTTGACTTGCATACAGATTTCTCAGGAGGCAGGTAAGGTGGTCTGGTGTACCCGTCTCTTTAAGAATTTTCCACAGTTTATTGTGATCCACATAGTCAAAGGCTTTGGCATAGTCAATAAAGCAGAAGTAGGTGTTTTTCTGCAACTCTCTTGGTTTTTCTATGATCCAACGATTTGGCAATTTTGAAATCCTTTGTCCATCTATCTGTTCCTTCACTTTTCTTGTCTGGCGAAATCTCAGTCTTTTTCAAATCCAACTGTACTTCGTGCATGAACATAGAAAGTCAAGGGAGAAAAATCCCAAAACAGGTTGTCTGATTTCACTTTAAATTAATAATTGTAAACTTCAAATTGTCCCTTACTACTGCCCCAAAATCCAATTCATTCCATAATGAGTCCAAGATTCATTTCATCTCTGTTTCACACCTCTCATTTTCACCAAACTTAAATCACTCTCGTCACTCTTAACTGAGGAAATGTGAGCCACCAGTCAAGAACTTCCCAAAACTCTCACTGCATGTTCCCAGCCTCTTTGAGTCTGCCCTCTGACTTCCCTCCTTTCACTCTAAAGGGGTTCTCTGTGCCCCTGTCTTGACCAGCCCCCCGATTTGTGCACTGCATCTCTCCCTCTCTTGGATGTGTGCTTTTAGATATGTAATAAACACCTCAAAGTTAACACATCCACAGACATGCTTCTAATTTCTCAGAAGATTATCCCATCTCAGGAAATGGCAACCCTGGCCTCACAGTTCCTTAAGACAAAGTGCTTAGCTCATCCCTTCCTCTCACACTTCACATCCTTTGCATGAGGCTCCAAAGAGCACCTGATGTACCAAAAAGTTATTTTATTCAATCTTTAGTTTTATAATTTGGGAAAAGTAGATGAAACAAAAAGTGACATCTATCAAAATTTTGGAAGATAATTAAACCAATAATGTCTGAAAATTTCTGACCACTGTGTCTGGTGTAGTAAATATTTAATAAAGGTTTGCCTCTGTTTTTGATATTATTAATACTGCTTCTTTTGCTTGTTTCTCCTTCTCCAGTCTATGCTAATGTAAATAAATATACAAACACATGCCATGAGCTTAAATGTCATTAGATGTGTATTAATACAAAATAGGCTGTTTGTCCCAGTTTTGTAGAAAAGTATTTCCTTTCAGACTGCTTATATGAATATAGTTTGAGATATGCAAAAAATTTCATCACTTGGTAATGATGTTATGTTATACAAAAGTCATAAAATTCAACTTTAGCTAGACTGCCTGATCTTGAATTTTGCCTCTAGTATGACTTTGGTCATTTTCTTGAACTCTACACCTCAGTTTTTCTCATCTGTAGTATGTGTTATGCCCAGAGTCCGAGTCCCCAAAACTGAGAGAATAAGATGTCCACAGCGATGCAAAAGCATGAAGGGGTTTTATTTCTAGCTCGAGCTAGGGCTCCTGCCACATCCAACGCAGTGGAGTGGAGCAAGGAGCCCTGAGCCCAGATTTACAGCAGTATTTATAGGTTTTAGAACAGAGAGTTGGCAAGGGCTGATTGGCTGCAGGAGTTTCCTAGTATTTACTAATTGGCTAATCTTTACTGGCTGCAGGGGTTTCCTGGTATTTACTAATTGGCTATTGGCTGCAGGGGAATGTCTTTTACGTCCTGATAAACTCAAACCAGGTTACGGGGAGTATGCTAATTAGAAAAGTCCTGGCATCCGCGGGGATGACCTCACTGGGCAATGACTCAGCTTTTCCCGTGAGTCCTACCTTAGTCCCTGAAGCCTATCATGGCGTTTGTTAGGTCCCAACAGTATGGGAATTATAATAGAGCTCCTAATAAGATTGTTCCAAGTTTTTCATATTTGTTCAGTTTTAGTATGTTTACTGAGACAGTATAAGTGCTTTGTAAGTGTTCACTACTTTTGTTTCTATTATAATAAAGGATCTTCTTCATAAGATTCCAAGGCATAAATTCAAAGGATTGTATTACAGATGTTATGGTCTATGTCTATGAGCATTGTTTTTTTACAACTTCAGCAATGTAAAATTACAGTGTGATTTTGCCCCAGATGCTTTGCCATTTTTGACATACTTGTCTCTGAAACAAAAATGGATGACTTAGGCTGCATTTAAAATATGGAGGTATGAAATATTTGTCAATTCCATTCATTCCACAGAGAGCCATTAAGTGCTAGTATATATATTTTAGACAAAGTTTTGTAAGTGGGTTACAATGGTAAAATTAAACTGAAAAAGCTTTTGCTCTCTTTTAACTTATGGTATGAAACAAAGAAAAATATTTTTCACATAAATAACTATAAGACAATTTCTTCTCTTTTTAATAGCTGTGTTGGACTGAGTATCTGGTCAATTTAAGTAGCATCACACTGTGCCAATTTTTAGGCAGCACTGTACAACACTGGGGTATTTTGGATCCAGGGTGCTAGTTTGCTCATATTTTGCCCGTGTAATTCCTTATATAACTGGCAAAATAGAACTTGGTCTCCCTTCCTCTGAAGTGGACAGTACTGCTCACTGGAAACAAATTTGGAAAAGAGAAACCTCTCCATGGGTGCTGCTTGTCCCTGCTGAGTATTTTGCATCTTACACAGGCAGGTTCCAAGTGGAACTATAGATCATACCTCCAAGCCTGAGACTGGGAAGCTGTCAGTTGCCTGAAGTCAGCAGATGTAGAAAGTTAAAATATTGAAGAAAATAACACTCAGCAGCTGGCTATTTACCAGGAACTAGCAGATGACACCACCCTTATGGCAGAAAGTGAAGAGGAACTAAAAAGCCTCTTGATGAAAGTGAAAGAGGAGAGTGAAAAAGTTGGCTTAAAGCTCAACATTCAGAAAACTAAGATCATGGCATCCAGTCCCATCAATTCATGGCAAATAGATGGGGAAACAGGGGAAACAGTGTCAGACTTTATTTTTTTGGGCTCCAAACTCACTGCAGATGGTGATTGCAGCCATGAAATTAAAAGACGCTTACTCCTTGGAAAGAAAGTTATGACCAACCTAGACAGCATATTGAAAAGCAAAGACATTAACTTGCCAACAAAGGTCCATCTAGACAAGGCTATGGTTTTTCCAGTGGTCATGTATGGATGTGAGAGTTGGACTGTGAAGAAAGCTGAGCACTGAAGAATTGATGCTTTTGAACTGTGGCGTTGGAGAAGACTGTTGAGAGTCCCTTGGACTGCAAGGAGATCCAACTAGTCCATCCTGAAAGAGATCAGTCCTGGGTGTTCATTGGAAGGACTGATGCTAAAGCTGAAACTCCAATACTTTGGCCACCTCATGTGAAGAGTTGACTCATTGGAAAAGACCCTGATGCTGAGAGGGATTGGGGGCAGGAGGAGAAGGGGACGACAGAGGATGAGTTGGCTGGATGGCATCACCGACTCGATGGACATGAGTTTGGGTAAACTCCGGGAGTTGGTGATGGACAGGGAGGCCTGGCGTGCTACAATTCATGGGATCGCAAAGAGTCAGATACAACTGAACAACTGAACTGAACTGAACAGAGTGATTCATTTTATTACCTAACTTCTAGACCCTTAAATATGCTTCCCAGTGGTTGTTGCTCAAAATAAAAAAAAAAGCAAAACTGAAAAACTAACAGTAAAAGATTTGGATGATATTCAACTGATATATAGCCAGATGAAAATAAACTTGCATTCTAATAAGATTTTATAAAAAAATAAGTGTAGGTCAGTTTATCTATTCCAGCTGATAATCATAACACTGTAAAAGAAAAAGAATATTCCAAATATTTAAATTTTATGTTCAGAGCATGTAATAAATCTCCTATTTTGAATATAAGGAGCTATACATGTTAGTACCAATTAAGAGTAAATGCCTATTCTCATTAAATTGTGTCCAATACCTTAAAGAATCAGTTAGAAGGCAGTAACATTATTATACTGTATGATAGCGTATAAGCCTTATTCTAATTGTGATGGAGAATATGCATAAAAGGACTTTAGAATATTTGATGAATCTCACTCCTCTCTTCTTTGGGGCAAGTCACTTCTTTGTTTAATGTGCAGAGGCCCAATTTTATAACTTCTGAGTAAAGTTTAACATCATTCCCGTTGGAAGGCTTAGATTCTAATTCTGCCATAAATTTAGACTATATACTTTTAGAAATTGTAGATTACAGTTTTATTTTGAGAAAATAATCAAGCATTATGTGGCACCTGAGGGTCCTGAAATTGGATGCTAGTGGTTTTATAGTTCATGTTCATAAGGAGGCCCCAAATAGCACTCAAAAGAGTTTTGTTTCATTGTGTCATGATTCCCACCTATATATTCTACTTCAAAGAACTCAGTAATGTTTAGTTCGTTTTATGAGCCTCAGTAGACTGAATATGCATTAGAAGTTGACCTTGGATTTGTCAGGGCATGAGTGAACCCACTGGTGACCTCTCATGACATTTTTAAAGTACAACATCTCAAATAGTCCTACTCTGTTAAATCATTTTCATATGGGTTTCTTTTCCTTCTTGTTCTTAACTATTACTTATAGGTAAAACTGTACTGTTTTTAATACTTTTTCTTTGAAAAATAAGAAATGGTTTATATTTAACACATTTTGATAAATGTAAATAGAAACCTCAAATTTAATCATAGATTGTTTAGCAAGATTTTCTAGGTAAGAGACCTTTATTTTTATTTAAACCTTTATGTACTATGACTCAGTTTTAACAATTCATGTTTAGACTACCATCTTCTCATAAGAATTTAATGAAGAATTTTTAAATGATTTTTACCATTCATAAACTTATTCTTCTTTGTATAACCTTCACTTATAGTGCATATAGTTTTTCAAAAACTTTGGTCCTCTGTTTGTAGAGTGTGAGGCATCTATTATTAATGAAATATTGGTAGATTTTCTTTCCCCTGAATTGTCTTGAGAGATGATGTTCTCTTACTCAGAAAAAAGTCCTTCAGAATGAGGTATTCTTACAAAAAAATCATTATATCCACATATGTTCATAAGACACACTATTAAATTTAGTAGTCCCATCACATGTAAGCTTCAGATATTGTTGCTTTAATGCATTCCCTCACTACTTTGATAAAAGCCTTAAGATGTTGCCACTAGTTCTTTGATGATTTCCTCTGATGTTACAGTATCTTTCTTTTTTTTCTCCAAAAAGTCTGTTTTGCATAAACATGAGAAGTCAAGGCAGTTTGAGTTAACGAGTAAAAAATTCAAGTTTTTGCAACAAAAGTACATATATTTGTACTTAGAGCCCTCTTTCTCAATGTAAGAGAAGTTTATTTTCTATTTCTAGAAAATATGAATCTTTAGGTTTAAGAGAAACCCAAATATGTTATTCAAGTTTATAATTTTGAGCTTTATTCAGCTATTTCCCCATTGAATTAATGAGATTTATTAATGGAATTAGAGGGGGAAGAGGTATATTGACCTAGATATTGACATAGTTGTTTTCCCCATCACCCTTGCCTCATTCCTGAATGAGTCCTGCGTTCTGTTGGATTCAGAGATGGATGAATTTGTTTTTAATGTTTAGTTCTAGCTTCCAAATAATTTTGTGGCAATTACATTTAATAAAATGCCACTTTTAATAGATTACTTATTACATCCATAATTAGGTTTAATAATCCTGTATGGATGCAATATTAACAAACTAATAATCAACTTGTTTGTCCATTTGAACAACAAAGTTCTGCTTTCAACTAGACTAGTTAATAACAAGGTATTGTATACTTGAAGTTTGCTGAGAGTAGATAAGTGTTCCCTGCATTTAAAAAAAGAGTTAACTGTCAGAGGCAATTGGATATGTTAATTCTTTTGATCATGGTGATCAATCCATAACGTATATGTATATCATATACATTTTTAAGAGCCAAGTATCATCTTGTGTGACTCTCTTCTATAAAAAAATACCATTCTACCAACTCTCAGTGGTACCTGTGAAATTTTATTCATCTCATTGTGCTAAGATGCCATTTTTTTCATTTTGCCCCCTATATTCTGTGACTTGATGGTATAAACATCTAAAATCTAAATTTTGCATCTGATACATTTACTTGTATTTTCTTTTCTTTAAAGTGACATTTACTAGGCACCACTTTAACTATTGTTTTTTCCTTGTCACACCTGTTGTATTTCTCTAATACCCAATCTGTTGCTTTATATGAACTTGTCAACAAAAGGTGAAGTTGTAGAATCTGCATATGGTTTGAGAGATGCATCTCTTGCGCTTTGCTTAAGGAACTGACTGATTATGAAGCTTTGTCTGAGGAGTAAGAGTCACCAACAGCCATGTTATTGTGTGCTCTTTGTTTCAGCACTGTCGTCCAACACAGGGAGTATATGTGTGAAAGTGCTACTTGCTCAGTTCTATCTGACTCTTTGCAACCCCTTGGACTGTAGCTTGCCAGGCTCCTCTGTCCATGGAATTTTCTAGGCAAGAATATTGAACTGTGTTGCCATTCCCTTCTCCAGGGGATCTGCCTGAACCAGGGATCGAACCCAGGTCCCCGGCATTGCAGGGGTATATTTTATGACTGAGCCATCAGGGAAGCCTAGAACCTGTGAAATCCCTGGGTTTTACTAAACTCAGCCCTTCCTGCTTTGAGTTGAAACCAGAAAATGAAGTACAGTTTTCTACATGATTAGCAAGATCCATACACAGGAGGTGGAGAAGGAAATGGCAATCCACTATTCTTGCCTAGAGAATCCCTTGGACACAGGAGCCTGGTGGGCTGCTATCCATGGGGTCGCACAGAGTTGGACACGACTGAAATGACATAGCATGCATGCATGCATTGGAGAAGGAAATGGCAACCCACTCTAGTATTCTTGCCTGGAGAATCCCAGGGACAGAGGAGCCTGGTGGGCTGATGTCTATGGGGTCGCACGGAGTCGGACACAACTGAAGCGACGCAGCAGCAGCAGCAGCATACATAGGAAGAAAAAAAAAAACAAACACTTCTCAGCATACTATTAGTTGTCATAGATTTTCAGAAATATTGATACAAGCATGATCACTGCCACTTATTAACTATCTTTTTCTCTTATTTAATGTAGGAGGTTTTCAAGGGGGTGAATTTTCCAATCTTCTAACTTTATAATTTCTGAAGTATGTGACCTTTTAAAAAACTTTTAAATCACTGTATTCCATATTCAAGTGAAAGAACCTAGCACATAACACATGTGACCCAAATTACTTGAATCTAGAACGAATATCTGAATAGAGTTGTATTTATATGTTGTAATACTTGGCCAACCTTCTGTAGCATTTCAGTTGGATTTGTTTTTCAGCTGCTCAGTCATGTCTGACTCTTTGCAAACCAGTGGACTGCAGCACACCAGGCTTCCCTGTCCTTCACTATCTCCCAGAGTTTTCTCAAACTCATGTCCATTGAGTCAATGATGCCATCCAACCATCTCATTCTGTTTCCCCTTTCTCTTCCTGCCCTAAATCTTTCCCAGCATCAGGATTTTTCCAATGAGTCAGCTCTTCACATCAGGCCAAAGTATTGGAGCTTCAGCTTTAGCATCAGTCCTTCCAATGAATATTCATGGTTGATTTCCTTTAGAATTGACTGGTTTGATCTCCTTGCTGTCCAAGACTCTTGAGAGTCTTCTCCAGCACTACAATTTGAAAGCATCAGTTCCTCAGTGCCCAGCTTTCTTTATGGTCCCACTTTCACATCCATACATGACTACTGGAAAAACCATATGTATATATGTATATATACATATATAATTTTCTACTTTTTCCTCATTAGTTATAGCAAGATTACCAGAAGCATTACCATATGGGAAATGTAATAAATACAAATGTTATATTGAAAGAGAAGGCAGCTGATATAGCTTACACACAGTGTAATTAGTATGTTTACATGCTAGTCTAGATATACTCAGTTATTTATGTTTCAGCAAACATTTCATTATATTTAACATATCCTTCTCATTTCAGTGTTACAACAGAAGAGAGATATTCAAGGATCCTGGGAAATTAAGTATTAACATTCCCTTGAAGGAAACCTCTACTTAAAAAAATATAAATTTTTTATATTTAAAAGTTTATATTTATATTTAATTTTATATTTCCATTTTAAATTTCCTAAGCCATGGCAGTATATTTAATTTATCCTAACATTTGAACTCTGACAAAATAAAAAGTGAACAGTGCAATGCGAATTCTTTAACATTTGGCATAAAAATCACATGCTCAGTCGTGTCCAACTCTTCACAGTCCCATGGACTTAGCCCAGCAGACTCCTCTGTCCATGGGATTATCCCACCAAGAATACTGGAGTGGATTGCCACTTCCTCCTCTAGGAGATCTTCCCAACCCAGGGATCAAACCCAGGTCTCCTGTGGTTCCTGCACCGGCAGGCGCATTCTTTACCACTGAGCCACCTGGCAAGTGTAAAAGTCACAATTCCTACAAGTGCAGAAGCCATGCACGGATTCTGGCACATCTGGGTTAATTCCCTAATGGCAAAGGTGGGGACGGGAATGTGGTATGGGAAGTGTAGGATGGTTTTCATTGGTCATGATGTTAGTGGCTCTGTGTTGTGAATGTATGACTGCACATTTGTGCTTGCCAGGTTCAGTGTCATCAGCTGAGGACCTCAGAGCTGACCATCACAATACTGTGCAATGTAAGCATAATCTGGGAAGAGAAAATAGGTAAAATTGAAGTACTTAAAACGCATTTGTAAAACAAAAATAGTATTAAAATATCAGGTCTTTCTATTTATAATTTCTATTTTATGTGCTCTGTAAAATTTGAAGGGGAAGGATATTTCCTTTGCTGACTTGTGAATTTAACTTGCTGTTTCTCTTCTGAGCCCAAATGAGATGAAAAAATCTTGTTAATACAGAATATTAATCCTCTCTCTCGTTCTTCAAATGTGCATGTCTTTCTCAACTTATGATGGGATTGTGTCCCAATAAACCCATTGTGTGTTGAAAGTATCACAAATCAAAAATTCATTTAATAACCTAACTTACTGGACATCATAGCCTCACCTAGCCTACCTTAAACATGTTCAGAACAATTACATTAGCCTACTTTGGGGCAAGATCACCAAACTCAAAGCCTAATTTATAATAAACTGTCAGATATCTCATGTTATCTATTGAATGCTGAACTAAAAGTGAAAAACAGAATGGTTTCAAGTGTATCAGTGTTTATCCTTGTGATCACGTGGCTGACTGAACTTTCTGACTAACTGATGCTACAATCATCTGGAGAGAGCAGCTTACCACACATAGCTAGCCCTGGCAAAGACCTGATCTCAAAATTTGAAGCACAGTTTCTACTGAATTTGTGTTACTTTTGCACTATGGTAAAGCTGAAAAATCATAAGTTTAACCATTGTAAGTTAGGGACCATCTGTATACATTAAAAAAAAAGCTTTAAATAAAAACAAATTATATGGCTAATTCCTAAAACGTTATCCATTAAATAAGACTATCACTTAATATCCATTCAAAAAGCCTATTCCTACCAGTGTCATCATTTTCTTGGCATTTGTTGACACCTTTATGGAAGTCCCATTAGTCTCATTTTCTTTTGTCTTATTCTCACATCATGATGCACCTACTGACCAAAGTGAATTTAAATACCACTGGCACTTCTTGTCCCCATGATTATGAATTATCCCCAAGAGAACATTTATACCTGGCTTCAATCTATTCTCTGTGTTTAGGTCACATCTAGATTTTGTAGATTATTTGAAAATTCCTGTCTTACTTGAGGAACAAGACAATCTTACTTCCCCTTTCCCACTTCTATTTCTTTTTCTTTTACTTTGTCAGGGTGTAGTTTTATCATAGTTAAAAATGTCAACCAAAAATTATAAGTTAAAATTAAAAGTATGCTTTGATGATTCTTTTTTTGGTATGCATGGGTATTTTTTCATGGGTAAAGGAATTTTAAAACCCCTCCAAATGAAAATAAGAAAAACATTTATATATGTATACTTTATTTCTGAGCTTATTATGTTTCCAGGTTCTATTCTTTTAAAATTTATAGTGTTGTTATAAGTATTACAGTTTCCTCAGGAAAACTTTATGTTTTTTTTTATAGCAAAATATGAAGTTACAGTGTCTCATATTTTTACACTCCTTTGAAAGATGACAGTTCTCTCCTTGAGGGTAGATTCTGGAAGGTGTTTTTGACATAGATCTTAAAAAATGTAATAATAATACTGATAAACACACATATATTCATACAGAAAGTTTTATTTTAGTTTTTATCTCCCCAAATCATGATAATCAAAATTATCATCTCCATCTTTCTGTCAATCCACTTCTTCCTTATTCCTTATTCCTGTAACTACTCTCTTTTCTTGTTTGTATTTATAATGAGTTTCAGAATATAGCTCATAGCTTTTGTTTGAAGGACTGGATTTAGTTCTTAGTGATATGATAGAAGGACTAAATTTTACTAAAGAGTGATTCCCTGGGAAAAAAATGTTGATAATTTGGTCTATTAGAAGAGTTTTATAGTCACTGGTCCTAATGACAAATATTCCAGTTCTCTCAATATATGGAAGGATTGCAAGTTAATTTCCTTTGAAGTAGACATGATCATTGACAGCTTTGGTCAATGAATGATAAACAGAAGTGATGGGTGTCACTTCCTGCAGAAGCTTTAAGACCGTGTATATGGTTCACTGCATACAGTTTGCCTGCCTCAGTGGTTTTGAAAGCATATATGGAGATGGAACCTCTATTATTCTTTTACCCCTATTACCCAGGGATTGAACCCAGGTTTCCCACATTGCAGGCAGATTCTTTACCAGCTGAGCCACAAGGGAAGCCCAAGCATACTGGAGTGGGTAGCCTATCTCTTCTCCAGTGGATCTTCCCAACCCAGGAATCGAACCGTGGTCTCCTGCATAGCAGGTGGACTCTTACCAACTGAGCTACCAGGGAAGCCCCTTGCATTATCCTGGGTTCCTAAGTAACTGTATGTAACAGAGTCCTCCTTCTTCACCCCCGCTCTTCCCTAAATCCACGTGCATACAAAGTTGCTTCAGTTGTGTCCTAGTCTTTGCGACCCCATGGACTGTAGCCTATCAGGCTACTCTGTCCACGGGATTCTTCAAGATTATCAGAGTGGGTTGCCATACCCACTCCAGCCTCAATCCACGGAGTATAAAATAATGTTTTGTTTTTAACACTCTGGAATTATTTGTTACCACAGAATATCTTTCCTCCCTTGTCTAGCAGAGAACAACTGTACAGTTTTTGCAGACTGTAAAAGAATTGTCGTTTCTCTTGTCTCTAGGGAGCTGTAGTGTCAATCATGGGAAATACCATCTCATTTGGAACTCCCTAACATTACAAAGGAAGAAGCTTTATACTTTTACTTATTTCATGGATAATAAATACATTGTCTTGTTTGAGTATAGATTAGATGGTAGCCTCCACGAAATATTTTTGATTTCTGGAATTTTATATATATTCTTCCCTTCCCAATTTTGAGTTTATCTTCCCTCTTTACCTTAAGGATTTATTACCTTCCAAATGCAAATATTTGGAGAAAGAAAATATTTTAAGTCTTATTAGTCATTTACACCTTGGTGGATAAAGTACATAATGAAATAAGAAGAGAGTTTCTTAAAAATAGTTTTAGATGGTGGCAAAGTAGGGAGATGATAAAGGATTATGGCACCTATCTGGCAAAAGGGAGAAAAGAGATTGCATGTTCAAGACAAATTTTGCCTACTTGATAATTTTTAGAAGAACTGGCTCTTGTTTAATGCTCTAGTGTATGCCAAGATTAAATATAAGCTCTAGAGAAATCTTAAAGCCCTTGGCATCATAGAAGAATTAAATTATATTACTGCCTTAAGTTTCTAGAGACTCCCTGTTCTTCAAAACTGATTTGTTGGGGACAGAAAAACTTGTGAAAGGCATTTGATTCTCCATTTCTCATGGAGCACTCATGCACTTCTGCTGACACTGTGGAATGATGAGTTAATGTTTCTAAAGTTCATTGAAGTAGAAGAAGAGTGTTTTAGAACTGAAAAAGCACTACTATTACAGTTGTATATTTATACTGATTTTACAATGTTTCACAACCCTTGTGCCTGGTGTGTTTCTTGTTAAGGACATCATAACTTTCATCGAATAAAACTTAAATGCAGTTTTAACAGATATATTAAAAATTTACATATACTACACATGCTAGTGTGCTAGTGAAGCAATAGAAATCTAGATACATTTCAGTGTTATATTTTAGTGGGATGAACGCCTATATGTTAGGTAGTCTGTAATTCTTCTATGATATTGGAATTTAAGATCAGCTTTGATATTTAGTGTTTATCTTAAAGTGCTATAAAGGCAAAGTTTGGAGTAATCACATAAAACCAGGGACCATTCACTTTCTAATTTATGCACTTCTCCAAACTGGTAATGAAACCTGACTTTCAAATAATCAATATGAATTATTTGGCAAATGACTTAATGATAATATTAGTCTCTGTAAAAGGAAATTTTCTATTCATGCTGCTGCGGCTGCTGCTGCTAAGTCGCTTCAGTTGTGTCTGACTCTGTGCGACCCCATAGGTGGCAGCCCACCAGGCTTTCCCATCCCTGGGATTCTCCAGGCAATGACACTGGAGTGGGTTGCCATTTGACATATAAATCCCAGTTTTATATACTCATATCTGATTTTGTTTGTTTATTTTCTATGGTAATATTGATTCTGAAAATTTTCACCAAACTTCTTAGGGGAGTTATATCTTTTCTATGAATTTAGCTTTCTAAAGGAGAAGTTAGATATCTTCAGGGTTTATCAGGCTGGAAGTTTTTCAAAAATTAATAGTTGTCTTAAACTAGGGTACTTGCTGGTAAGAAAAAAGACACTTGTGGGCATAATGGTGTATATGAATAAAATCAGTTGCCATTGAAAATAGTTTTTACCAATAATCTTTTATTTTTGAGACTTCTATGAAAGCAAGCTGAAGTTACAATGAATGCATTGTTTTCCCTTTTCCTTTTTGAAGAGCTAGTATGCTAACTTCTTGTCTGCTTTCTGCTTACCTGTAAAACTATTTTCTGAGTCCATTTCCAAAAAGTACATTAGCTGCCATTTGGCAAACAGCATTTTTTTCCCTCTATGATCTATTTATATGTTTTTAACTTAAATATTATTTATTTTAGATATTACCTATTACTTATTGCTACCCTAGAGCCCCCAAATATGTTTGATTTTAGAAACCAAGCATTCTCTACTTTTGTGGCATTTCTCATTTCAATATCCTGTTTCCTCACAAAATCAGGTATAAGAAAACAATCCATTTATTCTTTACATCATTTTTGTTTGCTATTTCATATATTGCTATTTTTCTGCCTTTAACTAATTTAAATAGTGGAGAGTTTATCTTCCAAATTCTATTTGATTTTTAGTCTCCTTGAGGATAAGGATCACAGCAGCTTGTCTGTGTAGCATACTGCCTGATACATGGTAGACAGTCTGCTGCTGCTGCTGCTAAGTTGCTTCAGTCGTGTCTGACTCTGTGTGACCCCATAGATGGCAGCCCACCAGGCTCCTCTGTCCCTGGGATTCTCCAGGCAAGAATACTGGAATGGTGGAATGGGTTGCCATTTCCTTCTCCAGGTAGATAGTCAGTAGAAGCTTATTAGTGACTAATAAACAAATATATAAAGTACTGATTTTGATGGAGAAGCTATTGTGAAGAACACAATATTCTTAGTACCTAACATATACTGTCTACAGGACTGTGTGACAGGACTAATTCTAAGTACTTAGAACATATGCTGTCCATGTTCTGTCTACACTTTCATATATTACTTATCATCTCAATCTTCCAACCATCTTCAAGGGAAGTTTGTCAGAAGGCTGCCCTCAGTATGACAGATTCTGCTTTGCTAAGGTGTAACTTGGGCAGGATATGCTTGGGATTTAATGTTCCCATGGAGGCAGCCTAAAATCAATGACTAATGGGTTTAGGGGTCTAAATATCCCAGGTCTTTTTTCCCTGCCCAGAATAAGTCTAAGCGTTTTACATAATTTTCAGTGTCATGAAACTAAGAATTACTAATCAAAGAAGAGAATATTATGATTCAATTCAGCAATATATTTTCAGGTAAGAAGATAAACATACTGATAACACAGTGTAACAATTACCTACATATTATATGATTAAAAACTATAGAAAAAAATCATATCCTCAGGTTTTTTTTTGTTAGTCATTAAAAAATATTTCTTTTTAAGAGAGGTTTTAATTTGTATGTGCTCAAATATATTAGACTTTCTTAATATTTTTCTCTACTTTATGGGTTAAAAATAGTCACATTTTGGAGGGTGATTTTTAAAGTTTTATGTTTGTATCTTTAAGATTTTGAAATTAAATTTTTGGTGTAGTAGAAGTATGGGTCTCTGTCTACTTCTGCCTCTTTCAACACTTTGTTAGCTGTTTACCCTTAAAATATTTATTGAGAAATATGTTTCCTACTGATGTGAAATGCAATCTTCAATATATACTAAATTTCTAAAAATTTAGGTTTGAGTTTTCTATCTACTATATGTTAGCAGCAAGCTGTTTTAATTAGTGTAGTTTTACAGTATGTTCAGTATCTCATTGGTCAAGTCCTTCTTCACAGTATTTTTTATTTTCAAAATATTTTGGCTATGTTTTTCATTTTTTTTAGTAAATAATAATAGAAATACCAATAGAATATAACTAGAATTTTGAAGGATATTATATTGAATTTTTAAATTTATTTGTAATTAAAATATACTGACTTTAATACTTATTATACTTAGATGTGTAAAGTTCCATCTTTTCACCCACTCAAGAGCATTTAACTCTTATGTTTCAAAGGAAGCCTATAGACAGGAGGTCAGATACAATCTAGACTTTGAAAAAAAGGAGAATCTTGCATTAGGACATTCTAAGCAGAAGGAATTCATAGAATTCTTAGTAGTAGGGCTTCCCTGGTAGCTCAGCTGGTAAAGAATCTGCCTGCAATGCAGGAGACCTGGGTTTGATCCCTGGGTTGGGAAGATCCCTTGGAGAAGGAAAAGGTTACCCACTCCAGTATTCTGGCCTGGAGAATTCCATGGGCTATACTATACAGTTCATGGAATTGCAGAGTCCAACAGGGTGACTTTCACTTTTACTTTCAAGTAGAAGGAAGGAAGGAAGGAAGGAAGTTTATGATGAAGCTTGAAATCCAGATTTAGATTTGGTTGTGAGGACTTTTATATACTATTCTAGAGGAATGGGAATCGTTTAGGCAGTAAGAAGTTTCTGATGTCTACCACTAAGGAGAATAAACTGATCAAATCTGTGATTTAGAAAGACTAATCAAAATCACTGCAGATGGTGACTGCAGCCATGAAATTAAAAAACGCTTACTCCTTGGAAGAAAAGTTATGACCAACCTAGACAGTATATTCAAAAGCAGAGACATTACTTTGCCAACTAAAGTCCGTCTAGTCAAGGCTATGGCTTTTCCTGTGGTCATGTATGAATGTGAGAGTTGGACTGTGAAGAAGGCTGAGCACTGAAGCATTCATGTTTTTGAACTGTGGTGTTGGAGAAGACTCTTGAGAGTCCCTTGGACTGCAAGGAGATCCACCAGTCCATTCTGAAGCAAATCAGTCCTGGGTGTTCTTTGGAAGGAATGATGCTAAAGCTGAAGCTCCAGTACTTTGGCCACCTCATGGGAAGAGTTGACTCATTGGAAAAGACTCTGATGCTGGGAGGGATTGGGGGCAGGAGGAGAAGGGGATGACAGAGGATGAGATGGCTGGATGGCATGAATGACTTGATGGACATGAGTCTGAGTGAACTCCGGGAGTTGGTGATGGACAGGGAGGCCTGGCGTGCTGCGATTCATGGGGTTGCAAAGAGTTGGACATGACTGAGCGACTGAACTGAACTGAACTGAATCACATGGTTGGGCTCCCCTGGTGGCTCAGAGGGTAAAGAATCCAACTGCAATGCAGGAGACCTGGATTCAATCCCTGGGTTGGAAAGATCCCCTGGAGGAGGGCATGGCAACCCATTCCAGTACTCTGGAGCATCCCCACTGACAGAGGCATCTGGCTACACTCCATGGGATCACAAAGAGCTGAACATGACACAGCAACTAAGCACAGTCATGTGGTTGGTTCCACTGAACACCAGTGCTCCTCCAGAAGCTATTTTGGGGACTGTGAAATCACCTCTTCAACATAAATTCATGTATGGTTGAAAGGGGCTTTTATGATTAACAAAAGGTGCTTCTCTCATCCCTGTTAGGAATTGTGAACCAGGAACCATGAATGAAGTCCAAATATTTATTTCTTATTCTAGCACAGTATCATACATAGTAGCATACTATCCCTAAATGTTTTGGTGCACAAATTATTTTTAAAATTAAAACTATATTTTAATATAAGTAACAAATATATTTCTTATATAAAGTATAGAAGCTATAGGTAAACAAAAAATTTTAAAATATCTTAAGTGTTCTACTGGAACACCATTAACATATAAGCACCATTAACACATTGGTGACTTTTGCTTCAGGTGTGTGTATCTATACATTTCTAACTTTTCAAAAACCAAAATGTATGCCTTTATAGTAATAGAGTTTCAGCGCTTATGAATCCCACAAATGTGTTTTAAATTATATTTCTATCTAAAGTAGTTTCTAATATGATAAAATCTCAGTGTTTCTCTTTCTTAAAAGTGTTTCTTAATTTCCAAAATTAATTTTATTCTGAAATAAGTATTTACTCCTTCCCATCACCTTAACAGATTTAAATGTATCAGAACATCATCAGAAATTGTAAAATGGCTCAAAAATTATTGATGATGAGAGAACTTTTAAAATTTTTACTCAATAGATTTGCAGTTCTTCATGGAAGACACAGTGTTGAGACATTGTTATATAGCCTTCACTGTTTGACAAACATAAATATCAATTTAATTGCATGATTTTTATAAAACACAAGGGTAGGAGGAATTTGAATGTAATCTTTGCATGCAACTTCAGTAATTATACTATATGTAATGATGTAACTATTATAACATAAATGCAAAATTTCATAGCACAAATTGTAGTGTAGGAACAAAGATGTATCGTTAGATTTTTACTTTCATGTAGGTAACTGATAAAGGAAATGAGACTTCTTTAGATGTTTCATTTATAAAAGGCAGTGAGTGAGTAACTGGTACTCATGCCCCTTAAAAATATAGATCACATTGGGATATTAATAATAATAATAATCTTGTAAGCTGAATTAAATATCTTCCATCCACACAGGGATATAAAATATTCCTGTACAAGATTAAAATTATCCTAGAATTTGAGGGCAAAATCATATGTAAGGAAAATGTGATTATATGAAATATGGGAAAATTGATGGCCTAAAGCAGAAACTCAAAATCTATTAATACTCTCAACAAAACTGCAATTCTTAAAAACTGGAAATCAGTGCAGGTCGGTTTGTTGAAGAAATATTAAATGTGAGACTTAATATGTTGCAATAAATATGGGATCTTAGTCTACTTTGATAACAACCATTTACTGCTTGTGCATATTCTGGGAAGAAATGTTGATTATGGGGCAATGGGATCAATGAGAGCTTTTATTCTAACCACATTACTGTGGAGTCCTTTTGTTGAAGTGCTGTTTCTCAAGTTGGTTGCATATTTCAGATAAAGAAAGGAAGTCCCCAGCGTGAAACTGCTGTGTCATTTCTTCTTCCTTAACTGAAATTCCAACCGAGGTTCAGGAAATGCCCTAATGAGCCACTTCTCTTTTCTCTTTCCTCAACTAAGTGGATTCCAACCAGCCCAAACTATTCATTATTCATGATTAGCTCGTTTACTTTGGTTGTCTCTTTTAGCATGGTGCTTATGTTATGAGAAGAGTGATTATAATTTGTTGCTGTTTCTAAAGGTAATAACACTAATAGAATTCAATCATTGCTGGTAGGTAACCAAACTGACAAGTTAATTTTCTGTACTTTAAACTGTGAAAGAGGAGTCTAATCAATACCTGCTTTACTTTGATATGTGTGGCTTACTGATAATTATAGTTTTATCTTGTATGATCACTGGGTATCAGGATGTTATAGTAGTTGAGCTGTGATTTTCTGTAATTTGGGTAAAATATATCTAAAACTCTATTAATGCCTTATTTTAATCAAGATGTAGAAATCACTGTTTTATTTCATAAGCAAAGCAATTTCTTCTTTCAGTTTAATATTCTAGAGTATTTACTAAATTGGAACATGATTTGACATTTTATTGCATCTTATATGTTATTTTATGAGTAAATGTTAATTTCTGTTTACATTTTAGCAATGTATATTTTATTGGCTTTTAAAGGTAAGAAAATATGAGTACTCTTCAGAGCAGAAATAATATCAGATAGTACTTTAGCATATGCTATTTTTCAAGCATCAAAAGTTATTCTGTTTTTTATTAAATTTGAATCTGAAAAATTTGTATAAGACATGTCAAATATCCCAAAGCAATAACTTTTTATTATAATAGTTTTCAATTACTTTATTAATCATAGTTTTTAATTGTAATAATTAGCAGAGTTGTAGTAGGGACTGGAAGATTATATATATATTTGTATATATATGCACACAAATACACATATATTTTGTACATATTTGTTTATATGAATTATAACCCATGCTTTTAGTAACATCGTAAAATGTTTAATTGGGAATAGACATTTTGAGAAGATAAACTTGAGATAATCTTTAATTCATTTTAGATAACTTTTTAGTAACTTATTTACTAGAAATTCATTTAAGTTAAGAGACTTTAAAATAACCTTCACAGTTCTTCCCTATTCAGGCTGTGTCAACAAAACAAAGTGAAACAGAATATGGAGTTCATTATCAAGATTTTTCAGACAATTCCGCTTCACTTCTATTTTAGGTGAATCTGTGTCTAGCTTTATACTTTCAAGTAAATTTTGAATTAATATTAAATTTTCTCCTTTTTTGGTAGAAGCTACCTTAAATAGGCCAAACTTTGTAATCTCCAGTTTGAGAATAAAAACTTTTTTTTAAATCTATAAACCAAATGGAATAGAGATAATTTTCATGTTGTATGTCTTTGGTTTGATTACCATTACTTTTCTTAAAAGATTTCTATTTCATTATGAAGGAGTAGAATATTTCAATGTATGTGTAATTTTGTTGAATTGGAAGTTGCAGCTCATGTCAAAAATGAAAAAAACTGAAAAAAGTTCATTCAAAATCAGCTTAATTTTAAAGACTGTGACACAAGGATTTATTATGTTTTAGATAACCAAAATAATATGAGATATTTAAATCTGATGGAAATTTCTCTTCAGTCCATGGAATAATCCAGACAAGAATATCTTAGCATTAGTGACATTTTCAGAAATTGTAGTAATTTTGAAAGTGGAAATCATTTTGAAAACAGTGGTTTGAATAGTTAGAAAGGAGAAATAAGAAAAGGGGAAACTGAAAGAAATAAAATATTCTTATACAATAGTTTCAAATAAAATAATGAAATATGATTCTAAAGAATAACTATGGATACTAATAAAGCAGTAAACATACATGTGGAAATATAGTGGATTCTTTATTAATCAATGTATAAATAAAATTCAATTTTATTTTTCTAAAAATAAATGTACAAAATGAAATTCACTCAACATGCCAGATTCTTCACAGAGGCAAATCTGATTAATTCTTTATAGTAAAAAATGTTAGATTAAGCAATGGAGTGATAACAGATCCACAGAAGTGATGTTTACAAATAGCAGATTGCAAAATTTACACTGTTGGCTAAAACAAAACAAATGAATAGTGCAAATGAATAATGCAAAATAGTTGCTGAAGTTTTATTGATTACATTTACCAAGATCAGGAAGAAGAGTCAGTGAAGCATGGATAGCCGAGAATATATGTGGAAATGTAAGAATCACAAGTGTTTTTGAAAACATAACCTGTGAGGGGAGACTTTAACAGTAGTTTTGTAGAAAAATGAATATTAATAATGTACAAAAGTATTCTTAATTTTGTGTAGATATGAATTTCCAGCCTGTTAAGGAAACTGTAAGTCAGTGTGTAGGTGTTTGGAGATATACGAAAATTTGCAGACATTATTTTGCTTGTGAGAACTTAGCTGATGATAGATAATTTTGCAATTCTATTAAGTTGTATCTATTGGAGCATGGAAATCTTGTCCCATTGCCTATCAGCAAATAAGAATGGTATGCAAATGTATTGTAGGTGGAGCTAGTGGTAAAGAACATGCCAGCCAATGCAGGAGACATGAGAGATGTGGGTTCGATCCCTGGGTCAGGAAGATCCCCTGAAGGAGGATATGGCAATCTGCTCCAGTGTTCTTGCCTGGAAAATCCCATGGACAGAGGCGTCTGGCAGGCTACAGTCCATAGTGTCACAAGGAGTCATACAAGACTGAAGCAACTTAGCACATCTGCTAAACATTAGGAAAATTGAGGGATCTGTGTTATTGAAAAGTGAAATAGTAAGATAGGTTGTAGAATTTCTTTAGATGACCAGTTTTAAGAACAGATTGGTTAAACAAAGTAAGTCCTAGGTTCTAATTTTGTTATTGTTCCTAGGATACAACAAGAGGTTGAGCTTAATGACCTTAAAGCCTATTAGGATGCTGTTTTTCTTTTTATCACTTTAAGTTTGAAAGAACATGTGGGTTTCAAAAATAGAACTAAAAAAGGCAATTGAAGGGAATGAGTCTGGGAAAGAGATTGAGTTTTAATTCGAATTCCCATGTCTCCTTACTTCATTCCCAAGAGTTACCATGGAAGAGTATTTCCAAATAATTTCTTGTCCTTCCTGAAACCCTCCTCCTTAGCCAGTGTACTGGAACAGATTGTGATTCACTTTCTAGCTTCTTCCACTGGGCCACAGAATCCTTCTGTTCCTCCCTTTCTTTATTCTTTCTTTTGCAAACATGTTTCTAATACAGAAGTTTATACATACACAAACAACTAATTTCTGAAAGATACTTAGCTTCCTTAGATGTATTTCCAAGTAAGAATTTGAGCCAGGGTTATCTGTTCAATCAGGCATTTGACTGTATCTCTTTTTACCTCCACTGGTGAAAACTGGTTCTATCAAACATCTTTCCATATGCTCCAAAAATCTAGACCACTACCTATTTGTCTTGAAAATCTGTCCATAGACAGGTGATGCTCTCAGCTAGTGCTTGCAGGGAATCCCTCAACAGCTAGGATTTTGACATTCTCTGCTACCTTTGATCTTGTGCAAATTCAAATAGATTTGAACTGAACTACTGAGGTCTGCAACAGAAGTTTGTCAGTAGAATTTTTACCATTAGATTTTAAGGTCTGATAAACTTTTAGCCTTCTCCATAGTTAGTCTTAGGCTAAGAAACATCTGATCCTCTAGTCATTCTCTCAAATGTTTCTCTCCATTTTGTCATTCACTTGTCCTCTTCTAAAGCTTCTGATTGCCCTGCATGTATGTAAGGTACTTTTCACATGATGGATGATTTGCTCTTTCCATCAGAGCAGAGATGTGAAAAGCATGAGATATTCAGAGGTCTTTGATTAGAGCTTGGAATCATTGTGGGGAATAACATAAAGAAGAGCTGGAGAATTAACATAGGAGCAGATCATAAGAGCTATGCTTTTAAGGGTTATATGATTTTAACAAGAGTAACTTGATCTGATTGTGTTTTAAGCAAGGTTATTTCTGGCCATTTGGAACATGGATTGGTGGGACGAAAGACCAAAGTCATAAGTTTTAGATTTTGTTTATAGCGTCCTCTTGTATTTTAAGCCAGCAAGGACAAGTGTGGAGGTAATACTTTGTAAAGTGGTTGATTGTACCTCTGGCAAGAACAGAAGACAAAATCTTTGCTAAAAATATGATAGAACGTACTTCATAAGAAAATCAAAGGTGATGAACTGTCATTTTCTACTGTGGAAGTTACCACTTAAACTGAACATGAATTAGCTCCCAAACAGTGGGCCAAGCAAATATTTGCGAATGATTCAGTGATTTCTTTGTGGTTGCTTGGTTTAGAGCTGATAGAACACACTGTAAAATAGGAAGTCAGACGTTCAGCATTTTTAGCTTGCTACTAACTTGCCATGTGACTTTGAATAAGTCTGTGTGTCTGGGAGTGGGGAGTGTTTGCTGAATGTTTTAAATTGAATTAACATGTAGCATGGAGAGTGAATGAAGGGCTGAGGCTGAGCTTGAGTGTGAAGGAAGAGGGGTCTGGTGGTGTTAAAGTTTAAATCTCCCATGCTTGAGAGATAGTTCTGAATTTATTCCAGGGATATCAAACTTAGATTGGTCAAGAGAGCTCTAAGATTGGAAATCTAGGTCACAACCCAAAGGGAGGACTTGTCTGCTTCTCCCTATGGGGTCCCTAATCTCACATTTATGACAGATTTATAGAGCACAAAACATAACCAGGGATTACTATCTCATATATCCTCTCCTATGAAAACAGCCTTGGAGGACTCTGCTTTAGGACAGAGCTCTCAGAGCAAAACAAAATAGAGAACAAAGCAACTCTGCATAATTTGGCTTTTCGTCATAGGTCATATCTTCTTTTCCATATTTTCCAAAAATATATTGTCAGTTCATTCTCATTTCTATTTGTTTCGAGACCCTTCACTAAGTAGTATCTAAATTCATTTAGATTCAGCCCCACTCAACATACCCAGTGAAATATATAACACAACCTTTAACCGATTACTTAAGATGTATTTTCTTTTTTTTGTTGTTTTCTTTCTTTTTGTTTAATTTTACAATACTGTATTGGTTTTGCCATACATCAACATGAATCCACCACGGGTGTACATGAGTTCCCAATCCTGAACCCTCCTCCCACCTCCCTCCCCATTCCATCTCTCTGGGTCATCCCAGTGCACCAGCCCCAAGCACCTGGTATCCTGCATCGAACCTAGACTGGCGATTCATTTCTTACATGACATTATACATGTTTCAATGCCATTCTCCCAAATCATCCCACCCTCTCCCTCTCCCTCAGAGTCCAAAAGTCTGTTCTATACATCTGCGTCTCTTTTGCTGTCTCGCATACAGGGTTATCATTACCATCTTTCTAAATTCCATATATATGTGTTAGTATACTGTATTGGTGTTTTTCTTTCTGGCTTACTTCACTGTGTAGAATAGGCTCCAGTTTCATCCACATTCAAATGTATTCTTTTTAATGGCTGAGTAATACTCCATTGTATATATGTACCACAGCTTTCTTATCCATTCATCTGCTGGTGGACATCTAGGTTGTTTCCATGTCCTGGCTATTATGAACAGTGCTGCGATGAACATTGGGGTACACATGTCTCTTTCAATTCTGGTTTCCTCAGTGTGTATGCCCAGCAGTGGGATTGCTGGGTCATAAGGCAGATCTATTTCTAGTTTTTTAAGGAATCTCCACACTGTTCTCCATAGTGGCTGTACTAGTTTGCTTTCCCACCAACAGTGTAAGAGGGTTCCCTTTTCTCCACACCCTCTCCAGCATTTATTGCTTGTAAACTTTTGAATAGCAGCTATTCTGACTGGTGTGAAATGGTACCTCATTGTGGTCTTGATTTGCATTTCTCTGATAATGAGTGATGTTGAGCATCTTTCCATGTGTTTGTTAGCCATCTGTATGTCTTCTTTGGAGAAATGTCTGTTTATTTCTTTGGCCCATTTTTTGATTGTGTCATTTATTTTTCTGGAATTGAGCTGCAGGAGTTGCTTGTATATTTTTGAGATTAGTTGTTTGTCAGTTGCTTCATTTGCTATTATTTTCTCCCATTCCAAAGGCTGTCTTTTCACCTTGCCTATAGTTTCCTTTGTTGTGCAGAAGCTTTTAATTGTAATTAGATCCCACTTGTTTATTTTTGCTTTTATTTCCAGTATTCTGGGAGGTGGGTCATAGAGGATCCTGCTGCGATTTATGTCAGAGAGTGTTTTGCCTAAGTTCTCCTCTAGGAGTTTTATAGTTTCTGGTCTTACGTTTAGATCTTTAATCCATTTTGAGTTTATTTTTGTGTGTGGTGTTAGAAAGTGTTCTAGTTTCATTCTTTTACAAGTGGTTGACCAGTTTTCCCAGCACCACTTGTTAAAGAGATTGGCTTTAATCCATTGTATATTCTTGCCTCCTTTGTCGAAGATAAGGTGTCCATAGGTGTGTAGATTTATCTCTGGGCTTTTTATTTTGTTCCATTGATCTATATTTCTGTCTTTGTGCCAGTACCATACTGTCTTGATGACTGTGGCTTTGTAGTAGAGCCTGAAGTCAGGCAGGTTGATTCCTCCAGTTCCATTCTTCTTTCTCAAGGTTGCTTTGGCTATTCGAGATTTTTTGTATTTCCATACAAATTGTGAAATTATTTCTTCTAGCTCTTTGAAAAATACCATTGGTAGCTTGATAGGGATTGCATTGAATCTAGATTGCTTTGGGTAGTATATTCATTTTCATTATATTGATTCTTCCGATCCATGAACATGGTATATTTCTCCATCTATTAGTGTCTTCTTTGATTTCTTTCACCAGAGTTTTATAGCTTGCTATATATAGGTCTTTAGTTTCTTTAGGTAGATATATTCCTAAGTATTTTATTCCTTTCGTTGCAATGGTGAATGGAATTGTTTCTTTAATTTCTTTTACTACTTTCTCATTATTAGTGTATAGGGATGCAAGGGATTTCTGTGTATTGATTTTATGTCCTGTGACTTTACTATATTCATTGATTAGCTCTAGTAATTTTCTGGTGGAGTCTTTAGGGTTTTCTATGTAGAGGATCATGTCATCTGCAAACAGTGAGAGTTTTACTTCTTCTTTTCCAATTTGGATTCCTTTTATTTCTTTTTCTGCTCTGATTGCTGTGGCCAAAACTTCCAGAACTATGTTGAATAGTGGCAGTGAAAGTGGGCACCTTTGTCTTGTTCCTGACTTTAGGGGAAATGCTTTCAAGTTTTCACCATTGAGGATAATGTTTGCTGTGGGTTTGTCATATATAGCTTTTATTATGTTGAGGTATGTTCCTTCTAGTCCTGCTTTCTGGAGAGTTTTATCATAAATAGATGTTGAATTTTGTCAAAGGCTTTCTCTGCATCTATTGAGATAATCATATGGCTTTTATTTTTCAATTTGTTAATGTGGTGAATTACATTGATTTATGGATATTGAAGAATCCTTGCATCCCTGGGATAAAGCCCACTTGGTCATGGTGTATGATCTTTTTAATGTGTTGTTGGATTCTGATTGCTAGAATTTTGTTAAGGGTTTTTGCATCTATGTTCATCAGTGATATTGGCCTGTAGTTTTCTTTTTTTGTGGCATCTTTGTCAGGTTTTGGTATTAGGGTGATGGTGGCCTCATAGAATGTGTTTGGAAGTTTACCTTCCTCTGCAATTTTCTGGAAGAGTTTGAGTAGGATAGGTGTTAGTTCTTCTCTAAAGTTTTGGTAGAATTCAGCTGTGAAGCCGTCTGGACCTGGGCTTTTGTTTGCTGGAAGATTTCTGATTTCAGTTTCAATTTCTGTGCTTGTGATGGGTTTGTTAAGATTTTCTATTTCTTCCTGGTTCAGTTTTGGAAAGTTGTACTTTTCTAAGAATTTGTCCATTTTTTCCACATTGTCCATTTTATTGGCATATAATTCCTGATAGTAGTCTCTTATGATCCTTTGTATTTCTGTGTTGTCTGTTGTGATCTCTCCATTTTCATTTCTAATTTTATTGATTTGATTTTTCTCCCTTTGTTTCTTGATGAGTCTAGCTAATGGTTTGTCAATTTTATTTATCCTTTCAAAGAACCAGCTTTTAGCTTTGTTGATTTTTTCTATGGTCTCTTTTGTTTCTTTTGCATTTATTTCTGCCTTAATTTTTAAGATGTCTTTCCTTCTACTAACCCTGGGGTTATCCATTTCTTCCTTTTCTAGTTGCTTTAGGTGTAGAGTTAGGTTGTTTATTTGACTTTTTTCTTGTTTCTTGAGGTATGCCTGTATTGATATGAACTTTCCCCTTAGCACTGCTTTTATAGTGTCCCACAGATTTTTGGTGGAGAAGGCAATGGCACCCCACTCCAGTACTCTTGCCTGGAAAATCCCATGGATGGAGGAGCATGGTGGGCTTCAGTCCATGGGGTCACTAAGAGTCAGACACGACTGAGTGACTTCACTTTCACTTTTCACTTTCATGCATTGGAGAAGGAAATGGCAACCCACTCCCATGTTCTTGCCTGGAGAATCCCAGGGACAGGGGAGCCTGGTGGGCTGCCATCTACGGGGTCGCACAGAATCGGACATGACTGAAGCGACTTAGCAGCAGCAGTAGCAGTAGCAGCATAGATTTTGGGTTGTTGTGTTTTCATTTTCATTCGTTTCTATGCATGTTTTGATTTCTTTTTTGATTTCTTCTGAGATTTGTTGGATATTCAGAAGTGTGTTGTTCAGCCTCCATATGTTGGAATTTTTAATAGTTTTTCTCCTGTAATTGAGATCTAATCTTACTGCATTATGGTCAGAAAAGATGCTTGGCATGATTTCAATTTTTTTTAATTTACCAAGGTTAGATTTATGGCCCAAGATGTGATCTATCTTGGAGAAGGTTCCATGTGCACTTGAGATAAACGTGAAATTCATTGTTTTGGGGTGAAATGTCCTATAGATATCAATTAGGTCTAACTGGTCTATTGTATCATTTAAAATTTATGTTTCTTTGTTAATTTTCTGTTTAGTTGATCTATCCATAAGTGTGAGTGGGGTATTAAAGTCTCCCACTATTATTGTGTTATTGTTAATTTCCCCTTTCATACTTGTTAGCATTTGTCTTACATATTGCAGTGCTCCTACGTTGGGTGCATATATATTTATAATTGTTATATCTTCTTCTTGGATTGATCCTTTGATCATTATGTAGTGTCCTTCTTTGTCTCTTTTCACAGCCTTTGTTTTAAAGTCTATTTTATCTGATATGAGTATTGCTACTCCTGCTTTCTTTTGGTCTCTATTTATGTGGAATATCTTTTTCCAGCCCTTCACTTTCAGTCTGTATGTGTCCTTTGTTTTGAGGTGGGTCTCTCGTAGACAATATATATAGGAGTCTTGTTTTTGTATCTATTCAGCCAGTCTTTGTCTTTTGGTTGGGGCATTCAACCCATTTACATTTAAGGTAATTATTGATAAGTATGATACCATTGCCATTTATTGTTTTGGGTTCGGGTTTATACACCCTTTTTGTGTTTCCTGTCTAGAGAATATCCTTTAGCAATTGTTGGAGAGCTGGTTTGGTGGTGCTGAATTCTCTCAGCTTTTGCTTGTCTGTAAAGCTTTTGATTTCTCCTTCATATTTGAATGAGATCCTTGCTGGGTACAGTAATCTGGGCTGTAGGTTATTTTCTTTCATCACTTTAAGTATGTCTTGCCATTCCCTCCTGGCCTGAAGAGTTTCTATTGAAAGATCAGCTGTTATCCTTATGGGAATCCCCTTGTGTGTTATTTGTTGTTTTTCCCTTGCTGCTTTTAATATTTGTTTGTTGTGTTTGATCTTTGTTAATATGTGTCTTGGGGTGTTTTGCCTTGGGTTTTTCTTGTTTGGGACTCTCTGGGTTTCTTGGACTTGGGTGATTATTTCCTTCCCCATTTTAGGGAAGTTTTCAACTATTATCTCCTCAAGTATTTTCTCATGGTCTTTCTTTTTGTCTTCTTCTGGGACTCCTATAATTCGAATGTTGGAGTGTTTCATATTGTCCTGGAGGTCTCTGAGATTGTCCTGATTTCTTTTAATTAGTTTTTCTTTTTTTCCTCTCTGAATCATTTATTTCTACCATTCTATCTTCTATTTCACTAATCCTATCTTCTGCCTTCCTTATTCTACTATTTGTTGCCTCCAGAGTGTTTCTGATCTCATTTATTGCATTATTCATTATATATTGACTCTTTTATTTCTTCTAAGTCCTTGTTAAACCTTTCTTGCATCTTCTCAATCCTTGTCTCCAGGCTATTTATCTGTGATTCCATTTTGATTTCAAGATTTTGGATCATTTTCATTATCATTATTTGGATTTCTTTATCAGGTAGAGTCCCTATCTCTTCCTCTTTTGTTTGGTTTGGTGGGCATTTATCCTGTTCCTTTAGCTGCTGGGCATTCCTCTTCCTCTTCATCTTGCTTATGTTGCTGAGTTTGGGGTGGCCTTTCTGTATTCTGGCAGATTGTGGAGTTCTCTTTATTATGGAGTTTCCTCGCTGTGGGTGGGGTTGTATCAGTGGCTTGGCAAGGTTTCTTGGTTAGGGAAGCTTGTGTCAGTGTTCTGGTGGGTGGAGCTGGATTTCTTCTCTCTGGAGTGCAATGAAGTGTCCAGTAATGAGTTATGAGATGTCAGTGGTTTTGGAGTAACTTTGAGCTGCCTGTATATTGAAGCTCAGGGGTGCGTTCCTGTGTTGCTGGAGAATTTGCGTGGTATGTCTTGCTCTGCAACTTGTTGGCTCGTGGGTGGTGCTTGGTTTCAGTGTAGGTATGGAGGTGTTTGATGAGCTCCTATCGATTAATGTTCCCTGGAGTCAGGAGTTCTCTGATGTTCTCAGGATTTGGACTTAAGCCTCCTGCTTCTGGTTTTCAGTTTTATTTTTACAGTAGTCTCAAGACTTCTCCTTCTATACTGCACCATTGATAAAACATCTAGGTTAAAGATGAAAAGTTTCTCCACATTGAGGGACACCCAGAGAGGTTTACAGAGTTACAGGGAGAAGAGAAGAGGGAGGGGGAAGTTAGAGGTGATCGGAATGAGATGAGGTGGAGTCAAAAGAGGAGAGAGCAAGCTAGCCAGTAATCACTTCCTTATGTGCGCTCCTCAGTCTGGACCACTCAGAGGTGTTCACGGAATTATACAGGGAAGAGGAGAGGGAGGAAGGAGACAGAGGTGGCCAGGAGGATAAAAGAGGGGAATGAAAAGGAGAAAGACAGATCCAGCCAGTAATCAGTTCCCTAAGTGTTCTCCACCATCTGGAACACACAGAGATTCACAGAGTTGGGTAGAGAAGAGAAGGGGGAGGGAGGAGACAGAGGCGACCTGGTGGAGAAAAAGGAGAGTCTAAAGGAGGAGAGAGCAGTCAAGCCAGTAATCTTGCTCTCAAGTAAAAATAGGTACTGAAGATTGGGTTTTTGAAGGTACAAAATTGATAACCAATACCAAAAAGCAAAGATTAAAAATCTAGAGTAGAGGTTGGATTTTCAAAAATACAATATTAAAGAAAAGAAGAAGAAGAAGAAGAAAAAAAACCAAAGTCACAAGAATTATTTAAAAAAAATATGAAGTTTGCTTTAAAAATAGGGTCTTTTTTTTAAAAAAAATAGGTTATAAAAATGAAAATTAAAGGAGAAATAGAGGACTTAAAAATTAAAAAATGTTAAAAAAAGAAAAACAAACAAACAAACAAAAAAGAATGACCATAAAAATAGTAAAGATATATCTAGGACTTTCTCTGGTTGTTGTGTGGGCAGTGTGGGGTCAGTTCATTTTTGGATAGTTCCTTGGTCTGGCTTATATTTCTCAAGATCTATAGGCCCCTTCTTATGTAGTTGGTACTAATGACAGGCTTTTAATCTATTGTACCTGTCACTTCCAAGGTGGTTCCCTCTGTTTTAGCTTCTTCTGTTTGCTGGTCTCTTCAGTGTCTGATTTCCACCCTGACACACGGGGGGCAGTGGTGGACACATTTTTTTAGGCTCACTTGTTCAGTAGCACTGTGGGGAGGGAGGGATGCTGCAAACAAATAACACTGGCGTGTGCTTGCAGTGTCTCATCCATCCTGGGCCTGCCCCCGCTCATGGCACACACAGCTCAGGCTCTAGGTTGCTCCGTCTGAGGCCAGTCCTCGGCTGCATGCACCTCCCAGGTATAAGCCGCTCAGGCTCAGGCACTCAGGTAGTCCTCAGAGGCACAGACTCGGTTGGGCCTGTGTTTTGTGCCCTTCCCAGGTCCAAATAGCTCAGGTGTTTGGCAAGTGCGGTTGCTGCGACTTATCGCCTCTCCCATCCCTGCTGCTCAGTTTTCTGGGTGTACAACTGGCGCACCTTCTCAGGTGGATGATGACTGTCCAGAACCCCAAGAAGTCTTAGTTAGCAAAGAAGCCTGTTTGCAGTTTGGTAGTTAATGTCTCTCTGGGGCTGCTATTGCCCCCTTCCAGCCCTTCTGGCTCTGGCTGCCTGTCACCGGAGGGGGATGGTCTGCAGTCAGCTAATTCTGTTCCGTCCTTTGTTCTGTGTGTGGTCCTGGCAGTGTCTTATGTTAGAGCTTTTTGCATGGTAGCTATCCCCCAGTCTGGTTTGCCAGCCCAAGTTAGATCGCTGTGGTTCCACTCGGGGCATTTGGGCCCAATCCTTAAAAAGCAATGCAGCCTGAGCCTCCCTGCCCAGCCCCCACTTGCTAGTGGTGGATGCAGGCATCTGCGCTGCTTCTCTGCTGGGGTAGTTACCACTGGACTCATAATCTGTAGGGTTTAATTATTTATTTTTCCTCCCTGTTATGTTGCCCTCTGTGCTTCCAAGGCTTGCCACAGACTTGGCAGTGAGTGTTTCCTGGTGTTTGGAAACTTCTTTCTTTTAAAGACTCCCTCCCCAGGACAGAGCTCCCTCCCTACCTCTTTTGTCTCTTTTTTTGTCTTTTATATTTTTTCCTACCTGTTTTTTAAGACAATGAGCTGCTTTTCTGGGTGCCTGATGTCCTCTGCCAGCATTCAGAAGTTGTTTTGTGGAATTTACTCAGCGTTGAAATGTTCTTTTGATGAATTTGTGGGGGAGAAAGTGGTCTCCCCATCTTATTCCTTTGCCATCTTAGGACCACCCCCAAGATGTATTTTCCAAAGACAAAACAAACAGCAACAAGGACAACATAACAAGTAAAATATCCCATAATATTATCACACTGCTTATTTAACTTATATGCAGAGTACGTCATGAGAAACGCTGGACTGGAAGAAACACAAGCTGGAATCAAGACTGCCAGGAGAAATCTCAATAACCTCAGATATGCAGATGACACCACCCTTATGGCAGAAAGTGAAGAGGAACTAAAAAGCCTCTTGATGAAAGTGAAAGTGGAGAGTGAAAAAGCTGGCCTAAAGCTCAACATTCAGAAAATGAAGATCATGGCATCTGGTCCCATCATTTCATGGGAAATAGATGAGGAAACAGTGGAAACAGTGTCAGACTTCATTTTTGGGGGCTCCAGAATCACTGTGGATGGTATTGCAGCCATGAAATTAAAAGACACTTACTCCTTGGAAGAAAAGTTATGACCAACCTAGATAGCATATTCAAAAGCAGAGACATTTCTTTGCCAACTAAGGTCCATCTAGTCAAGGCTATGGTTTTTCCTGTGGTCATGTATGGATGTGAGAGTTGGACTGTAAAGAAGGCTAAGCGCCAAAGAATTGATGCTTTTGAACTGTGCTGTTGAAGAAGACTCTTGAGAGCCCCTTGGACTGCAAGGAGATCCAACCAGTCCATTCTGAATGAGATCATCCTTGGGATTTCTTTGGAAGGAATGATGCTAAAGCTGAAACTCCAGTACTTTGGCCACCTCATGCGAAGAGTTGACTCATTGGAAAAGACTCCGATGCTGGGAGGGATTGGGGGCAGGAGGAGAAGGGGACAACAGAGGATGAGATGGCTGGATGGCGTCATGGACTCGATGGATGTGAGTCTGAGTGAACTCCGGGAGTTGGTGATGGACAGGGAGGCCTGGCGTGCTGCAATTCATGGGGTCACAAAGAGTCGGACATGACTGAGTGACTGAACTGAACTGAACTGATGCTAGAAGAAGGAAAGAATTTATAAAATAAATGCATAAGCTCAAATATTAAGACCTCTTCTGAGGGATAAAAGAAAGTAGAATATTAACTATGATACTGCTGCTTGTGTTCAGTCATTGTAGGAGTTTTAGTGAGTATCAAAATCAGATATTGTGCATGAAATCATCTCTTCTCTTCCCTAGAGTTATCATCCACTGAGCTTTCATCATATACTAAACACTTTATCACCTTATTTGAGCCTGACATGGTTTTAAGGCAAGTCTCACTCTCTCCATTGCTGAAAAAAGTGAGGCTTCTGAAGGATAGGTAACTTTCCCAAAGGGACCAGTGGGTAAGTGATGGGGCAGCGACCTGAATCTAATTCTGTATGGGTTTTGTGTGTGTTCGTTGCTCAGTGATGTCTGACTCTTTGCAACCCCATGGACTGTAGTCCACCAGGCTCCAATGTCCATGGGATTCACTAAGAAAGAATACTGGAGTGGGTAGCCATTCCCTTCTCCAGGGGATCTTCCCTAAGTAAATTCTATAGTCTTTTCTGGGGAACTTTAAAATTTAAACTTTATCTTTGTTGTTCTACTTTACTCATTTTGAACAAGTTCTGATCTTTATAGCAGAGAAGGGGAAACAGTTCAAAGGACAAGGATTGGGGGAAATCAGAAATCACAGCTATTTTAAAAGTGGTTTCTAGGCTTAAACATGGATAATGAGGTCTTTGACTGCATTAAATTTGCAAAAATACCAGTTGTAGAGGTAACAAGGGACCAGAATAGATGGCTCTATTTCATAAAAGAAAGGGGCAAAGTGAAGAGACTCATTAATGTTGAAGCAGTAGATGGATAACCAGTGACAAATATCAAGTAGATATGTTTCAGTTTGGTCAGAGAAAGGTCATTGATTATTTTTGGTTAAACTGGTTCGCAGAGGCCAGGTTTCCACTAAAAAAGGGAATTAATTGCTTCCATTTCCCACTAATTGCCTCAACATTTCCCTTTGCTTTGTCATTGGAGACTTGGTCAGAGAGGCAAAAAGTCAAAAGTCAGAGTTTGATGGAATCTACATAAAAAGGGAATCTGAGGAGACCAAATTATGGCATTTGGTGTAATAACTATAATGATATTTAGCATTTTTCCCTGGGAGTGCTGTGGATTTTTAGAGACCTTTTCAATCTTTAATCAGACCATAGGGCACATTTAAGAGAGTTCACTGTTTTTATTTCCATCTAGAGAATAAGGCATCACAGAGAGATGAAATGACCTAGGGCAAGTCTCTTGAGATGTTAATCCTGTATGTTGGATTACAATCTGTATGTTGAGTTTTAGCTGAAAGGCTGGGCTTTCCCCAGACATATCATTCATTCATGCTCCTTCAGAGTTTAGACTTTTTGTACATTATTCTCTGAGGTTACTATTTCTATCAATGACAGAAAAATTACCAAAGAATATGCCATGAAATAGTTTTGATTGCATAGACTTGCTTAGTTTTCAGGCAATTAATTGATTCTTGAGCCATCTTCAATTAATGAGATCTTCTACCTCCTATTTTCTTACTTAATGAATCTTTAAAATCCTTTCTAGCTCTAACTCTTTTGGAATCTGTGTTTTGTCTTCCAGACAGTTGAAATTTTTTTAAAAAAAATTTGGAACTCAAAGTGACAGTGTAGAAAGTGGGGGGAACATGAGATCTGGACATGCCAGGTCAGTGTTCAATCATCCTGATTCCTCTGTTGTTGTTCAGTTGCTAAGTCATGTCCAACTCTTTGCAACCTCATGGACTGTAGCATGCCAGGCTTCCCTGTCCTCCACCATTTCCCAGAGTTTACTCAAATTCATGTCCACTGAATCAGTGATGCTGTCTAACCATCTCATCTTCTGCTGCCCTCTTCTCCTTTTGCCTTCAACCTTACCCAAGATCAGTGCCTTTTCCAATGAATCAGCTCTTCACAACAGATGGCCAAAGTACTGGAGCTTCAGCTTCAGCATCAGTACTTCCAATGAACATTCAGGGTTGACTTCATTCAGGATTGACTGGTTTGATTTCTGGTTTACTTCAGAGGTCCAAGAGACAAATGTTTCTCTCTAGGAAGTCCCAAACCCACAATATCAGCTACTCTTCTTTTCCAGAAGAACCAGAAATATGTAATTACTAATGAGATATTTATTATACTATAAGTTCTTATAAAATGTTCTATTAGAATGAGCATAGGTTTTAAAGCAAAATGACTAGGTTTGAAAGCCAGCTTTGTCATAACTAGCTGTGTGATGTCAGACAGGTCATGTAATTTGACTGAAATTCAATTTCTTCATGTGTAAACCTGATACACCCCATTGTATTTCAGGATTATTAAGTGAGAAAGTAAAGGTAAATCACCCAGCTCAATGCCCACATAGAATGGGGACCTAGAGACTTTATCCATATACTTATTAACATTATTATTAGGAATTATAATGATTTTAAATGATAAAACTATTAATTGGGAAATGACTTTTAAAAAAGTAAAGCCCTAGTATAGAAGAAGTCTGCTGTGTACTTAGTCATTCAGTCATGTCTGATTCTTTGTGACCCCATGGACTATAGCTCTCCAGGCTCCTCTATCCATGGGGATTCTCCAGATAAGAATACTGGAGCAGGTTGCTATATCCTCCTCCAGGGGATCTTCCCAACCCAGGGATTGAACCCAGGTCTCTCACGTTGCAGATGGATTCTTTACCAGCTGAGCCACCAGGGAAGTCCAAGAATACTGAAGTGGGTAGCCTATCCCTTCTCAAGGGTATCTTCCTGACCCAGGAATCGAACCAGGGTCTCCTGAATTGCAGATAGATTCTTTACCAGCTGAACTAACTGGGAAGTCCATTAAAGTACTAAAAGAAGTCTAGTACTTTATAAAAATCCTTTATTTGAATAAGATGCTTTCACAGTTATGGTGAACTTGAGCTGGACCATCTTCTGTTCAGATGCTTCTCTACAACAAATTCTCCTTACCTTCCCCCATTGAAAGTGCTTTACTCACATTAAGTCATTTAGTAATCAGAATGATTCTGGAAATTGATTGAGCTTCGCTGGTGGCTCAGAAGGTAAAGAATCTGCCTGCAATGCAGGAGACCTGGGTTCGATCCCTGGGTTGGGAAGATCCCCTGGAGGAGGACATGGCAACCCACTCCATTATTCTTGCCTGGAGAATCCCCATGGACAGAGAAGCCTGGTGGGCTACAGTCCATTGGGTTGCAGAGTCGGACACAACTGAGTGACTAAGCACAGCACACTGTGCCCAGTGTATAGATAAGAATAGATCCTCTAAGGCATACAACTTATCAGCAGTTTTGAAATTAAGGAGGCTGATTCCAAAACTTATAATCCTAAAAGCTCCTCTAACACTGCTTTGGAGACATCAGACTGCAGTTCAAGGTTATCATTTGTGCAAGATGAAAAAGTAAATAACCCTCACCCTCATTTTTAAATTAAGGAGCTTCTTGTGTGTGTGTGTTAGTCGCTCAGTCATGTCCGACCCTTTGCAACCCCATGGACTATAGCTCTCTAGACTCCTCTGCCCATGGAATTCTCCAGGCAAGAATACTCTAGTGGGTTGCCATTCCCTTCTCCAGGAGACCTTCCCAGCCCAGGGAATGAACCCGAGTCTCTTGCATTGTAGGCAGATTCTTTACGAGATTCTTAAAGCCTATCTTTCATCCAACAGAAATGATTACTTACACCAAGAATCAAAAACTGTTGTCAATAGTGATACCTATGTCACCAAACCCTGCCTTGGATTCTTTCTAAGTGTTTTTATTTAATTTCAAAAGGTACAACCAGCCCATTCTCCTGTCAGAACACATCTCAGTCCTCTAACCAAGAAAGCTGGGCATATGGCTTCTTCCTGCTGCTATGGTGCTTTTCCCTTGTCTGCCCCTGCCCTTGCCACCCTCTGGAGCCCCCAGCAGGCCCATGAGCCTGTTTCTCCAGTGCTGATGTTGGGCTCCAACTCTGAGGAGAACCCTAATTGTCAAACTGGTTACTCACAACTTTTTTGACTTGTTTCTCTTAAACAATGTAGCTTGATAAAACTCTTCAAATATATAAACAGGGCACACTTACTAACACAGGAAGAGCTAAGACTGTGTTCACAGGGGAAAGCTGGTTTGACTGTTTTGATTAACTTGACTGCTCAAGTCAGTCAAAAAGTAATCACCAGTTAAGCAAACCATTTTGACAGATTTTTGGCCCACTATGACTGCTTATTTGACTGGCTTGCCTGTCATTTTGAAGTGGTCAGATTGACTGGAGACAGTCTAACTGGAAAATTTAACTTTGGAGTACGTGGGTGTCTGTACACCAGAATCTACTTTAAATAACTTTATTTGAAATCTGTACATATTTTCCTGGGACCAGTGAGAGAAGTTTGAAAGTGACACATTGCAGCATTTGACTTTCTAGAGTGAGATGTCTTGCCACTTGCACAGCCTGGCAATATATTTATAGGTTACAAAACAATCACATTTCCCCGATGCAACATAGAATTCAATAAGATTGAAACTCTCCCCTAACTTGGCCAAGTCCTAGTAAGGCATCATATTCTCTTACTCCTCTGAAGAGTTGGTGATAGATGTATGACAGCAAAAGACTTCTCAGGTATCAAGTTACCAATTCAGTCATTAGGGACTTGTCATAAAGCAAAGTTGACCTTGCCACTAATAGTAGCCCTTCTAAGAATTTATGAGAGACAGAAAAAAACAAAACACCAAACAAATCTTTGAAGAGAGGCAAGAGAATCTGGTTAACATTATTTGAGCTGCTTTTTAAAAAGCAAGCCCCTTTTTATCTATCTTATGTTCCTTTAGGAAATTTACTTTGAAATGAGCTCCCAGGTTTGGGCAAGACAAAAACAACACTATATGGAAGGAAATAATGATTTATTTTCACATTATCATGTGGGATTTTATGGGAGAACATAATGAGGTTATAGTCTACTGTAAGCAAAATGTTTTGAAGTCTGGTTTATATTGGTTGAACATCTTAATATATATTTTTCGAGAATTTGAAATATCCTGTTATCGTTTGAAAGACATTCATGTGCTTCTCTTCAGCACTCCTAAAAAAGATCTACTTTTTCTCATGGAAATGTTTTGTGAATGTTCTGGATGAAGGTGCTATCTCACATGCCTTTATTAAATAAGATCAGTGGTAAAATAGCAATGTCTCTGGCTCTTTCTGTTCAGTCATCCCTGTAGCATTTGACTCTGTTAACCACTTATTTTCCTTGAAATTCTATCCTACTTCAGCTTTGTTATATGACTCTACCCTAATTTTCATTATACTTGAGATTTCTCTAGTCTTTCCTGCCCATTACATGTTCCTCAGGGTCCTTTATCTGGCTTCTGTCTTTTTAATTCTAATTCTTTGTTTGGTGTGATTTTAAGTAAAACCCCAGTTCAGTGATTTATTCTGAGATGGCCACCGAGTCTGTTTTTGTAAATGAACACATCTAGCTGTTAACTAGGCCTTCCTCTTGGACATTTTACTGTTACTCTGATTTCATTATGTCTAACACTGAAGTTATCATCTTTCCTTCTAATTGTTTGCCTCCATGTTTATTCTTTATTTTGATAAGTGCCATCTTCTCCACAATTTCTCATTTCAAATGGAAGCATTTAGGTGAAGCATCAAGGTGAATCTTCCTTCTCCTTCACCACATGTATAAATCAATAAGAAATCCTGTACATATTTTTAAAATTGTATCCTTTGTATTATGGATAGTATTTGACCTATCTTTAAAATATCAAATTCTATTGCCATAACTTGGGTCCTCTAGTCTCCTCTCCTGGAATATTACTAAAAACTCCCAATTGTTCTCCTGTGTCCTGGTCTTTCAATAATCCAGTCTGCATATTTTTACCTAAGGGATTTTTATGAAATACTAATTGATTATCTTACTAGCCTGCTAAAAGTCCAGTATGGCACATCGGGGCTGTCAGTACAAAGCTCGGGGGGTGTTTGTTCCTTTTTATGAGGTGACTTCTGCCTAGTTTTCTATTTTCACCTGTTCTCACGTATATTAAAGCGACTTATCATGCACACATACTATATTCAGATCACATTGAGGAATAAAGACAGGAGGGGAGGAAGGGGGTAGGAATGCAACATTTTGCTTTTATAACTTCTGCTATTGGAGCATTTTAATGACATTGAGAGGTTAATTAAACATATTAGATTTGGGGAGTTCATGATCTGAGCCACAGTCAGCTCTTGGTCTTGTCTTTGCTGACTGTATAGAGTTTCTCCATCTTTGGCTGCAAAGAATATAATCAATCTGATTTTGGTGTTGACCATCTGGTGATGTTCATGTGTGGAGTCTTTTCGTGTGTTGTTGGAAGAGGGTGTTTGCTATGACCAGTGCATTTTCTTGGAAAAACTCTATTAGCTTTTGTCCTGCTTCATTCTGTACTCCAAGGCCAAATTTTCCTATTACTCCAGGTGTTTCTTGACTTCCTACTTTTGCATTCCAGTCCTCTATAATGAAAAGGACATCTTTTTTGGGTGTTAGTCCTAAAAGGTCTTGTAGGTCTTCATAGAATCATTCAACTTCAGCTTTTTCAGCATTTCTGGTTGGGGCATAGACTTGGATTACCTTGATATTGAATGATTTGCCTTGGAAATGAAGAGAGATCATTCTGTCGTTTTTGAGATTGCATCCAAGTACTGCATTTCGGACTCTTTTGTTGACTATAAGGGCTACTCCATTTCTTCTAAGGCATTCTTGCCCACAGTAGTAGATATAATGGTCATCTGAGTTAAATTCACCCATTCCAGTCCATTTTAGTTCGCTGATTCCTAAAGTGTCGACGTTCACTCTTGCCATCTCCTGTTTGACCACTTCCAATTTGGCTTGATTCATGGACCTGACATTCCAGGTTCCTATGCAATATTGCTCTTTACAGCATTGGACCTTTCTTCTATCACCAGTCACATCCACAACTGGGTGTTGTTTTTGCTTTGGCTCCATCTCTTCATTCTTTCTGGAGTTATTTCTCCACTGATCTCCAGTAGCATATTGGGCACCTACCGACCTGGAAAGATCATCTTTCAGCGTCCTACTGTTTTGCCTTTTCATACTGTTCGTGGGGTTCTCAAAGCAAGAATACTGAAGTGTTTTGACATTCCTTTCTCCAGTGGGCCATATTTTGTCAGAACTCTCCACCATGACCTGTGTGTCTTGGGTGGCCCTGCACGGCATGGCTCATAGTTTCATTGAGTTAGACAAGGTCTTGGTCCATGTGATTAGATTGGTTAGTTTCCTGTGATTGTGGTTTTCAGTCTGTCTGCCCTCTGATCAGTTCAGTTCAGTTCAGTGGCTTAGTACCGACTCTTTGAGACCCCATGAACAGCAGCAGGCCAGGCCTCCCTATTCATCACCAATTCCCAGAGTTCACTCAAACTCATACTCATTGAGTTGGTGATGCCATCTAACCATCTCATCCTCTGTCATCCCCTTCTCCTCCTGCCTTCAATCTTTCCCAACATCAAGGTCTTTTCAAATGGGTCAGCTCTTCGCATGAGGTGGCCAAAATATTGCAGCTTCAGCTTCAACATCAGTCCTTCCAATGAACACCCAGGACTGATTTCCTTTAGGATGGATTGGTTGGATCTCTTTGCAGTCCAAGGGACTCTGAAGAGTCTTCTCCAACACCACAGTTCAAAAGCATCAATTCTTTGGCACTCAGCTTTCTTTATAGTCCAACTCTCACAACCATACATGACCACTGGAAAAACCATAGCCTTGACTAGACGGACTTTTGTTGGCAAAGTAATATCTCTGCTTTTTAATATTCTGTCTAGGTTGGTCATAACTTTCCTTCCAAGGAGTAAGAGTCTTTTAATTTCATGGCTACAATCACCGTATGCAGTGATTTTGGAGCTCAAAAAAATAGTCAGCCACTGTTTCCACTGTTTCCCCATCTATTTGCCATGAAGTGATGGGACCAGATGCCATAATCTTAGTTTTCTGAATGTTGAACTTTAAGTCAACTTCTTCACTCTCCTATTTCACTTTCATCAAGAGGTTCTTTAGTTTTTCACTTTCTACCATAAGGTAGATAGATTTAAGGGACTAGATCTGACAGAAAGAGTGCCGGAGGAACTATGGACGGAGGTTCATGACATTGTACAGGAGACAGGGATCAAGACCATCCGAAATAAAAAGAAATGCAAAAAGCAAAATGGCTGTCTGAGGAGGCCTTACAAATAGCTGTGAAAAGAAGAGAAGTGAAAAGCAAAGGAGAAAAGGAGAGATATACTCATTTGAATGCAGAGTTCCAAAAAATAGCAAGGAGAGATAAGAAAGCCTTTTTCAGAGATCAATGCAAAGAAAGAGAGGAAAATAATAGAATCAGAAAGATTAGAGATCTCTTCAAGAAAATTAGAGATACCAAGGGAACATTTCATGCAAAGATGGGCACAATAAAGGAAGAAATAGTATGGACCTAACAGAAGCAGAAGATATTAAGAAGAGGTGGCAAGAATACACAGAACTATACAGAAGAGATCTTAATGACCTAGATAACCATAATGATCACTCACCTAGAGCCAGATGTCTTACAGTAGAGGGTCAAGTGGGCCTTAGGAAGTATCACTATGAACAAAGCTAGTGGAGGTAATGGAATTTCAGTTGAGCTATTTCAAATCAAGAAAGATGATACAGTGAAAGTGCTGCACTCAATATATCAGCAAATTTGGAAAACTCAGCAGTGGCCACAGGACTGGAAAGGTCAGTGTCCATTCCAATCCCAAAGAAAGGCAATGACAAAAAATGCTCACTACCGCACAATTGCACTCATCTCACACGCCAGTAAAGTAATGCTTAAAATTCTCCAAGCCAGGTTTCAGCAATACATGAATGATGAACTTCCAGATGTTCAATCTGGTTTTTAAAAAGGCAGAGGAACCAAAGATCAAATTGCCAACATCCGCTGGATCATCAAAAAATCAAGAAAGTTCCATAAAACATCTATTTCTGCTTTATTGACTATGCCAAAGCCTTTGACTGTGTGGATCACAATCAACTGTGGAAAATTCTGAAAGAGATGTGAATACCAGACCACCTGACCTGCCTCTTGAAAAACCTGTATGCAGGTCAGGAAGCAACAGTTAGAAGTGGACTTGGAACAACAGACTGGTTCCAAATAGGAAAAGGAGTATGTCAAGGCTGTATATCGTCACTCTGCTTATTTAACATCTATGCAGAATACATCATGAGAAATGCTGGACTGGAAGAAGCACAAACTGGAATCAAGATTGCCGGGGGAAATATCAATAACCTCAGATATGCAGATGACACCACCCTTATGGCAGAAAGTGAAGAGGAGCTAAAAAGCCTCTTGATGAAAGTGAAAGAGGAGAGTGAGAATGTTGGCTTAAAACTCAACATTCAGAAAACGAAGATCATGGCATCTGGTCCCATCACTTCATGGGAAATAGATGGGGAAACAGTGGAAACAGTGGCTGACTTTATTTTTTGGGGCTCCAAAATCACTGCAGATGGTGACTGCAGCCATGAAATTAAAAGACGCTTACTCCTTGGAAGGAAAATTGTGATCAACCTAGATAGTATATTCAAAAGCAGAGACATTACTTTGCCAACTAAGTTCTATCTAGTCAAGGCTATGGTTTTTCCAGTAGTCATGTATGGATGTGAGAGTTGGACTGTGAAGAAGGCTAAGCGCCGAATAATTGATGCTTTTGAACTGTGGTGTTGGAGAAGACTCTTGAGAGTCCCTTGGACTGCAAGGAGATCCAACCAGTCCATCCTAAAGGAGATCAGTCCCGGGTGTTCTTTGGAAAGAATGATGTTAAAGCTGAAACTCCAATACTTTGGCCACCCCATAGGAAGAGTTGACTCATTTGAAAAGACTCTGATGCTGGGAGAGATTGGCGGCAGGAGGAGAAGGGGACGACAGAGGATGAGATGGCTGGATGGTATCACCGACTCGATGGACATGAGTTTGAGTGAACTCCGGGAGTTGGTGATGGACAGGGAGGCTTGGTGTGCTGCAATTCATGGGGTCGCAAAGAGTCAGACATGACTGAGCAACTGAACTAAACAGAAAAGTGAATCAAGCTAACTCAACTAATCGTGAGGAAGCAACTCCAACAGATTTTCCTTTAGAGAGTAGAGTCTACTGATTCATATACAAATATGGGAAACATTTTTTTCTAATGCCGGGTGTGGAGTTTTACTATCTTTGTATGCTGATAATAAAAAAAACATGTAATTGAAAAAATACCCTCCTTGTAATCAAAAGATGTGAAGTCAAATTCATTTTTCTGCCTTGTGATTGTGAGCGAGTCTGATAACCTGTTTGAGCTTCTTTATCCATAAAATGAGGATCAGTTCAGTTGCTCAGTTATGTCTGACTCTGCAACTCCAAGGACTGCAGCATGCCAGGCTTCCCTGTCCATCATCAACTCCCAGAGATTACTCAAACTCTTGTCCATTGAGTCCGTGATGCATCCAACCATCTCATCCTCTGTTGTCCCCTTCTCCTCCCACCTTCAGTCTTTCCCAGCATCAGGGTCTTTTCCAGTAAGTCAGTTCTTTGCATCAAGTGGCCAAAGTATTGGAGTTCCAGCTTCAGCATCAGTCCTTCCAATGAATATTCAGGACTGATCTCCTTTAGGATGGACTGGTTGGATCTTCTTGCAGTCCTAGGAACTCTCAACAGTCTTCTCTAGCACTACAGTTCAAAAGCATCAATTCTTCTGTGCTTAGCTTTCTTTAAAGTACAACTCTCACATCTGTACATTACTACTGGAAAAACCATAGCTAGAGGGACCTTTGTAGGCATAGTAATGTCTCTGATTTTTAATATGCTGTCTAGGTTGGTCATAGCTTTTCTTTCAAGGAGTAAGCGTCTTTTAATTTGATGGCTACATTCACCTTCTGCAGTGGTTTTGGAGCCCAGGAAAATAAAGTTTCTCACTGTTTCCATTGTTTCCCCATCTATGTGCCATGAAGTGATGGGACCAGATGCCATGATCTTATTTTTCTGAATGTTGAGTTTTAAGCCAACCTTTTCACTCTCTTCTTTCCCTTTCATCAAGATAAGGGTCTTTAATCAAATTATTGGTTTGATTCAACTTGTCTGATTCAACTTGTGACTGTGGCTACTATTATTTTGCATTCTGCAGCTTTCAACTAGTCTATGAGGTCCTGTGATCAGTCTTCTCAACAAATTAGTATTTCGTGGCTATATACTTACTGTAACAAAAAAATTTAAGTTGGAATTATATTTTTTTGATTCTAAAGGAGAACTGTTCTTCAGTGACAAAGAGAAAATAAAACTACAACTTTGTTTGAAGGTCTTTCATACATGAGAACACATTTACTTGGGGAATTTGTTTTATGTAAATAATGTAGTAACAGGTGCCTTTAAACCAGAGAGTCAAAAATAATTCTATGTACTAGTTAGGTAAAACAAATACAAGATAAATTTTACTTTTTTTTCCCCTCCAGAAATACTAGTAGTATCTGCAAAAGTTGAATGATGAAATGTACTTATGAAACAGAGCCATTTTCTGCCATTTGTCAATCATAATGAGTAATTTTAAAGTCTCATTTTCAATTAGATTATTTTAATATTTAACAACCTAAAATGCCCCAATCATATTCTTTAGAAAATGGTTAAGCTGGAATACTGCAGTTCTAATGATGACATTTTATTATGATAAAAATGACTTCATTAATTGATGACCATATATCAACTCATAAAGTAGATAAGGGATATAAAAAGTTTTCAAGCCTAAGACAATATAAACCAGTCTGAATTATTTAAGTTTTTTTTTTAGAAATAAGCATTTGTGGTCTTTTTATTTTTACAAAAATACATTTATTTATTGTAAATTAATCTAAAAAACTAAGTGGCTTGTGAATTTCTTTTGTAAGGTCTGCATAAGTTGGCAATATATTGATGTTATCCCAAATTGTACCATTAACATATACTAAAAATAAAAAATATATAATGCATTGTAGCAGAATGATACAAGAGATAACAAGTATTATAGGGAAGTTTGGATTTTTGTTCCAGATATTTCTATTTATAACTTTGGATCTATTTTAGAACATGTAAAATGTTTTTTTAAAAAACGAATTGATGACATTCCAAAATATTTGAAATACAGCCTTTGAAAGAAATCAGTCTTGTTTCTGTTTTATTTTCTGCATCCTTGAAAGAATATCCATAATTTCATAATGAAAATGATATCAAAATGTCACTATACAGAGGATGAAAAATAGTACATTTAAGCATTACATGAGAGCTTTAAGTTGAAAGTAACTGTGAAGTATAAAGCTTCATCTAAACACAATGGTTGATTTCTGAAGAAAAATGTCTTTTGTTTTATAACAGCTTTATTAATGTATATCAATGTTTAGGCCTTAATGAATTTAAAATTTTTTTTTTAGAATTTAAAACTTATTTTAGTGAATCTAGCTTAAATAATTAATTTGTATATTTTCACATTTACATGAAAAAAATTTAATTGCATGAGAAACTTTATAAACTGGAGTATTGACTTACTTAAATTTAGCCATAAACACTAAACCTAAATGTCTAATAGTATCAAAATAAAATTTTATAACTGAAAAGTTCTTTCATATTAAGGGAAGAATACATCTTTCATTTATTCAGTTGGTTTATTGAATTGGAAAGAACATTTCTTCACCTATTATTTCCCCAAGAGAGAATATGCTTAATTTTAATTTATGATACACTGTAATTTCTGAAAATAAAATAGTTAAATATTGTACTGAAGTTTTAGAAAATAATTGCAAAGGCCCAACTGAGTATTTATTTATGATACTATATTCTACCACAGCCTCCAGAATCCAAAACAGCATCCCATAATCAAACACTACTGTACCTTCAACTGTGCATATGGATATCTACTGTTAGAGGGCTAAAGAAGGGTTATAGCCTTGTTTCATTTCAGGTTTGATTTTGCCACCAAATGAGTTTGTGCCAAACTTAAATTAAAAAAACTCCCACTTTTAGAACTTTTTGGATTTTGGAATTGTAGTTAAGAGATATTAGAATTGCAGTGCTATTGGACTAGGAAAGTAGCTCTGTATTTACATTAAGAGATTGAATGCATAATTTTGGAAATAGGGCAAACTAATAACTATTTTGTTAAAGAGGATTTACCCGACAATGTAACACACAAAAACTTCAAATAAGCATTTTGCAAAATGTGAAGAAGAAATTAATGGAACCCAGGGGAAAAATAAAAGTTTAGAATCAGAATAGATTTCCCTATGTGTAATTAGAACTTGTGAGTTTACCACCTTTGACACTAGGCTGTCTTTTATCTTCTCTTCTGTACATCCTGCAAAGATCATCTTGGTTATCACTTAAGCATAAATGTTTTGTAAACTTTATTCACAACCCATACCTTACGTCTGAATTCCAGACCCATATATGCAGCTGTATACTTCACATACCCTCTTGGGTACCTTCTAAACATCACAAACTCAGTGTGTTCAAAACTAAACTTATGATTCTTTGTTGCCCTCAAAATACCCAGTCTTCTCTGTGAAGAGCATCACTATCTATTCAGTCACTTAAGTCAGAACCTCAGATGTTATTTCTTAATCCATTTCTAAACATCTCTTGACTCCATATATTTGTTTCCATGTGACTGACAACCCTTATTACATGACCCTAATTCAAGCAGCCCTTTTTTCTCTTCTAGATTCTCATATTTTGCCCCTCTAAAATTCATCCCACTTAACTGTTACTGCCATCATTCTTGTGATAAAGAAAATAAGATTTCTTTGTATACTGAAAATATTGCATGAATTGATGAATTGGCCCTACTGATCTTCCCAGCATTATAGCACACTCTGGTCTAGTTGTGTCATCTCCTTTCAGTGCATTTTTCTCATCTTATTTCTTCCCACCAGGGTCTTCCCACATGCTTCTTTATCTCCATGGAATGTTTTTATCCTATACTCTTCCTCTCCTTCCTTCTTACTCATCCTCCAGATCCAACCCTACCATTCCTTCTTTAGGGAAAATGCCCCTAACTTCTGTCTAGATGATCTTTTTCTACAGGATCATAGTCATGTGTATCTCTCCTGTCCCTCACTTGTAATACTTGAAAGTACAGATTAAAATCTGTCTCTTCCACCTGTTCATAAACTTCCCCATTGTTCCCACACAACTGGCTCTCTATACAGGCATATACATATTTATTAAGTGAATGAATCAGTGAAATTAATAGCAGAAACTATCATTTGAATGATTTATTCCCATTTTATCTAGGCCTTTCTGCTTGATTTTGTGACAACTTTTACTTTCATAGGGTTTATCACATTGTGTTATGATTATATTTTAGTTATCTATCTCTTCTAGTAGACTGTGAACTCTGAATACTAGGTTGTACCTATTTTGTTCATAATTACATCCCCAGGGCTTATCACAGTAGTGTAAAAGCTGATGTGTAGTAGGCACTCAAATATTTGTAGAATTAATGAATGCTAAGCCTGTAAATGCAATGTCATATATATTTTAAAGCATTATCACTTAAGTTATCTGCATTTTTCATATTAACTTGTTTCAGTTAGTGATGATATTGCAAGGTGACTTTAATGTGTGTGTGTGGCTGTTGTGTCATTTTGAAGTCAGTGGGAAGTGGTCAGTGTCTGATGTGATTCTTAGTTGATACTTATTGCTCTCAATTTCTAAATACACATATTCTTAAAAGACAGACAAACCACAGTCCTTTCTGGCATTTGTTCTAATTCTTTTAAAGATGTATGCATGTGTGCCTGCTGAGTCGCTTCAGTCATTTCCAACTCATTGCAACCCTGTGGGCTTAGCTCACCAGGCTTCCCTGTCCATTTGTATTCTCCAGGCAAGAGCACTGAAGTGGGTTGCCATTCCCTCCTCCAGGGGATCTTCTGTACTCAAGGACTGAACCTGAGGCTCTTATGTCTCTTGCATTGGCAGGAGGATTCTTTACCACTAGTGCCAGCTGGGATACAAAATGTAATTTTCCTGAGACGGTAACATAAAGTAAATCAGTGCAAGTATAGGTGGAGCTAGACGGAGTTGTTAGGGAAACTAACACTTAAAAAATATGAGGGCTTGTGGAGTGCAAGCATTTTTCCTGCTAGAATACTATTGAATTAGGAAAACTCTGCTTAATAATATTCATGCTTCTTTAAAGTCTCTTAAGTGTGGGCCTCTTCTAAAGACACGCCATTGGAATTATCCAAATTCAAATGATTGGGAGTGAAAGAATATGTTACAATCACATTTTATATTATTATCCATTAAATAGCTTTGGATTATATAATGTTCAGCTGAAATATGCTGACAGCTATTTAGAAATCTAAGTAAAACTTTTGATGAACCCGGCCTACTTTGTTCAGTAGTTATATCTCAATCAGACAAGCTCGACTGTATAATTTTAGGTTTAGTCAAGATGAGATTTATGGGTATATCATATCCAAAGACTGCTGTGAAGAAAGTAAGATTTGAAGAAATGAGTTATTAATCTTTGCTACAGAATATTAACAAATGTCATGTGGCTTTTATGAGTAGGTATCTGGAGGTAGTAGATTCATAAGCTCCCCAAAATAGATTTCTTCTTATATACCTCTGCTACTGGGAACATAATTAATAGTTACCTATTACTCATGAAATCCAAGCTTTTACTTCATTTATTAAACTCAACCTTAGTACAAAATTAGCAAAATTAAATAAGGACTGTCATGTTGTAGTGAATGAGATTGTCTGTCTTGCTTTTTTCTGTGTGTATATACATGCTTGTGTGTGTGTGTGGTGGTAGTACAAGTGTTTTTATTTACTATGACCAAATAGTAAATATGTATAAAATAAATATTTTTCTTGCTGAGCATGTTTCTGTTTCTGTTTTTGAAGATAGTCATGCCTGATTGGGTTTTTTTGGCGAGTCAAATTAATTATGATAAAATGCCTTGTTATTCAGACAATTGCTTGTGCGATGTTTGCCACCATTTTTTAGTTTTGATTTTCAAAAGGCCAGTACCCAGAAGGTGTTTCATCTCCTCCCAGGTTCTGTGCCCTCAGTTAAGATAAGTGGTCTCCAGGTGGATGGTGACACATAGGTCACAGACCTGCTTTCTGGAAAGGAATGATTTTCCCTTGGGACTAGCTTTAACACACAGTGCACTCTCATTGCTGAGTGAATGTTGAAAGAATTAGCTGATGGCTTTTATAATTATCTTATGATTTCTCTGTTAAAAGGTAACTTTTTAAAGAGGCTATCTTATATATATTTGCATAAATATGAATTATGTTTAAAAGTTTTTATATGATTTGTACCAATACTTAAGAATATATGATAAAAGTAGACAATATCATAGACAGAGAATCACAGGGTTGGTGAAGTCCTTCACAGTTTTTGTTTTTTTGTACAGCCACCCAACCAATTGTTTCTAAAATTTTCTCCCACAAAATACCCTTCCTGTTGCTATCCACTAGATAGGATCTGAAACTCATTGGAGGACTAAGTGAAAAGGTTATAGTGTGGCACAATGAAATGTAAATTGGGATAATTCATGTAGCAACCCACTCCAGTACTCTTGCCTGGAAAATTCCATGGACAGAGGAGCCTGGTAGGCTACAGTCCATGGGGTTGCAAAGAGTCGGACATGACCGAGCGGTTTCACTTCACTTCACTTCACTTCACGTGAGAATAAGAATGCCTCCTCATGGGAACTTCTAGCCAGAACTGCTTGCCTGGCCTGTATTACTCCACAGCTCTACTACCTACCAGGAGATTTTAAATACAAACATAAATAGGGCTGCATAACACTTTGTTAGTTTTAATTTCTAAGTTAATATTTATTGATTTATGTAGGTGAAACTATCCAAGACTGATCTAAACCTTGGAATTTAAAATAAACCTCAGGTATCAGATATTCTTAATCATCTTCTGCTGTGTCAGAGAATATCTGACTTTTTGTCTGTAGTATTGGCCGGCTTGCTCATGGATTTCTATCATTCTCTCAATAAACAGAATTTTCCTGCACCTATTCTAGTCTAAAAATAGGAATAGAAATTAAAAAAAAATAAACACATATAGTTTGCATTTGTGATTCTCCAGTGATTATGTTTTCTACAACCAGAATAATGCTTTTTTTTTTCTCTTCTTGACCAAATTCTGTAGCCTCTTGTACTTGTAGGAATTTGTGTATTTCTAATTAAAAAAGAATTCTTCAATGGACCCATTAAGTACATTCCCTCTGTTATCTTATTAATGAATGTAAGCATTTTTATAGCATATCAACACATGCATTTTTACTTTTTAAAAAGATCCACATCTCTCTATTAGATTATGAGAGCTTAACTACATTTGAAACACATTAAAAAATAATTGGATGTTTTAAGCTGTTTCATTTTTGTAACTCCAAATAATGGAACTTCTGAAAAAAAACATAATTTCTATCAAAGCTTGAGATAACTGATATTGGGTTTAGGATCTAATGAGCTGATCCTCTAGGTTCAATAGTTCAGTTCAGTTCAGTTTAGTTGCTCAGTCATGTCCGACTCTTTGCGACCCCATGAATCGCAGCACGCCAGGCCTCCCTATCCATCACCAACTCCTAGAGTTCACTCAGACTCACGTTCATCGAGTCAGTGATGCCATCCTGCCATCTCATCCTCTGTCGTCCCCTTCTTCTCCTGCCCCCAATCCCTCCCAGCATCAGAGTCTTTTCCAATGAGTCAACTCTTCACATGATGTGGCCAAAGTACTGGAGTTTCAGCTTTAGCATCATTCCTTCCAAAGAAATCCCAGGGCTGATCTCCTTTAGAATGGACTGGTTGGATCTCTTTGCAATCCAAGGGACTCTCAAGAGTCTTCTCCAAAACCACAGTTCAAAAGCATCAATTCTTCAGCGCTCAGCTTTCTTCACAGTCCAACTCTCACATCCATACATGACCACTGGAAAAACCATAGCCTTGACTAGATGGACCTTTGTTGGCAAAGTAATGTCTCTGCTTTTGAATATGCTGTCTATGTTGGTCATAACTTTCCTTCAAAGGAGTAAGCGTCTTTTTATTTCATGGCTGCAATCACCATCTGCAGTGATTCTGGAGCCCCCCAAATAAAGTCTGACACTGTTTCCACTGTTTTCCCATCTATTTGCCATGAAGTGATGGGACCAGATCCATGATCTTCGTTTTCTGAATATTGAGCTTTAAGTCAACTTTTTCACTCTCCTCTTTTACTTTCATCAAGAGGCTTTTTAGTTCCTCTTCACTTTCTGCCATAAGGGTGGTGTCATCTGCTTATCTGAGGTTATTGATATTTCTTCCAGGAATCTTGATTCCAGCTTGTGCTTCTTCCAGCCCAGGGTTTCTCATGATGTACCCTGCATAGAAGTTAAATAAGCAGGGTGACAATATACAGCCTTGATGTACTCCTTTTCCTATTTAGAACCAGTCTGTTCTGCTGTATAAAGTGGTTTGGAAAACATTGTTCCCCCTGCTCTAAGTGTGGTCTCTGGTATCTAAGGGTCAAGTCAGATTAGTATAAAGTTTTATGTTTGGGCGTTCACTTGAGCTGATTCATATTATGCTTTGGGCTTTTGATCAAGAATAAATGTGGTGGATGCTATGGTGCTTGGCCAACATTATCCCCTTCATGACTGAATTACACTTGCTTCCATCTGATCCTGCTTCCCTCATTCTACTGTCGAACTGGTTTTGAGAGCAGCCCCCAGTAAACCTCCCATAGTCAAGTTTCAGATTGTTCCTGGATGACTCAGTTTAAGATAATAAATAAATATATATATGTACATGTACATATATATATATATATATAAATCTGAGAATGTAAAGAATTTCACTGTACATATTACAAATCTGCTACTAGAATTTTATCAATTATGTCTTTTATGAAAAAATCTAGTTTATAAATTCTTGGATATTTTTCTGAAAAATATATGTCTTTCCTCAAAGCTGGTATCATTTAATTACTTTTAAGAAATATACATTAGGTTGAATTATAACTGTGGAAATTTCTCTAAGAGATAGGAATACCAGACCACCTTATCTGCCTCCTGAGAAACCTGTATGCAGGTCAAGAAGCCACAGTTAGAACCAGACATGGAACAATGGACTGGTTCAAAATTGGGAAAGGAGTATGTCAAGGCTGTATATTGTCACCCTACTTATTTAACTTATATGAAAAGTCAGTTTGGTTCAGTCGCTCAGTCGTTCCGACTCTTTGCGACCCCATGAATGGCAGCACTCCAGGCCTCCCTGTCCATCACCAACTCCCAGAGTTCACTCAGATTCACGTCCATAGAGTCAGTGATGCCATCCAGCCATCTCATCCTCTGTCGTCCCCTTCTCCTCCTGCCCCCAATCCCTCCCAGCATCAAAGCATGTGAAATTCCCAGCTGGATGAAGTGCAAGCTGGAATCAAGAATGATGGAGGAAATATCAATAACGTCAGATATGCAGATTACACCACCCTTATGGCAGAAAGCAAGAGGAACTAAGGAGCCTCTTGACAAAAGTGAAAAGTTGGCTTAAAACTCAACACTCAGAAAATGGAGATCGTGGCATCTGGTCCCATCACTTCATGGTGAATAGATGGGGAAATGATGGAAACAGTGACAGAATTTATTTTCTTGGGCTCCAAAATCACTGCAGGTGGTGACTGCAGCCATGAAATTAAAAGATGCTTGCTCTTTGGTAGAAAAGCTATGACAAAGCTAGACAACATATTAAAACGCAGAGACATTACTTTGCCTACAAAAATCTGTGTAGTCAAAGCTATGGTTTTTCCAGTAGTCATGTATGGATATGAGAGCTGGACAATAAAAAAGGCTGAGTGCTGAAGAATTGATGCTTTTGAACTGTGGTGTTGGAGAAGATTCTTAAGAGTCCCTTGAACTGCAAGGAGATCAAACCAGTCAATCCGAAAGCAAATCAATCCTGAATATCATTGAAGGGACTAGTGCTAAAACTGAAACTCCAATACTTTGGCCACCTGAGGCAAAGAACTGACTCATTGGAAAAGGCCCTGGTGCCTGAAAGATTGAAGGCAGGAGGAAAAGGGGATGACAAAGGACAAGGTGGTTGGATGGCATCACCAACTCAATGGACATGAGTTTGATCAAGCTCTGGGAGATGGTGAAGGACAGGGAAGCCTGGTGTGCTGCAGTCCATGGGATTGCAAAGAGCTGGAAACAACTGCGTGACTGAAAAACAATATGGAACTGACATTTTGTAGATCAAAATGGTCAAGTATCTGTGATTGCAGAAGGTTCCACCTAATATGTTTTAATAATTTTCCTTTTTCCTTTGTTGTCAGGATGCTCATGGGTAAATTTGGTACTCAGTTGCAATATTAATCTTCAGCCTGCATCTAATGGTGTAAATACTTTTCACCACATTTACATGTGTGTGTGCTCAGTTGCTCAGTCATGTCCAACCCTTTGTGAACCCATGGACTGTAGTCCACAAGGCTCCTCTGGCCATAGAATTTTCCAGACAAGAATACTGGAGTGGGGTATCTTTCTCTACTCCACACCACATTTACAGCTCATAGTTATTTATAATGTTTTGGAAAATAAGGAGAATAAAAGTAAATAAATCCTTTTAAATGAAATAAAATGATTTTTGCACATAGACAAAGTCTTGAACTTAAGCTGATCATCATTTTTAGTTGCAGTAACAGCATTCCAGAGAGATAATGTTGAGACATAATTCAGAGATTATGAAAACAATAATAATTATTATTATTATTTGAGTAATTCAGAGTTCAAGAGATGTGTTTTACTTATTATTTTTAATAGCAAAACTTCCTTACATCTGAGTGGTCTTAATCTCTTTGATAATCTAAAGAACCAATTCACAATCTGCAACTGCTCTGGCCGTATAGGTGAAGACTTTGAAACTCTGATTATGGTTTACCTCCCAGGTGGCTCAGTGGTAAAGAATCTGCCTGCCAAGTGGGAGACATGGGTTCAACCTTGGGCCTGGAAGATCCCCTGAAGAAGAAAATGGCAACCTACTTCAGTATTTTTGCCTGGGAAATCCCATGGACTGAGGAACTTGGAAGGCTACAGTCCATGGGATCGCAAAAGAGTCAGACTTAGCAAGTAAACAACAATGATAATACATTTCTCAGCTTTTTACTTTGTGTTCCAGTAATTTCAATCAGGAACCAATATCCTGTAGTGCTTAGGAAGCCAGGCCCTGTACTCCCACTCCTTTGCTTGCCAGTGGAATGATGACAGCCATGCCATTTAACCTAAGTTCTAGTGTCTTCAATTATATAGTGTAATGTAGATATTATTGATATCTATATCCTAAGATTGTAACAAGAAGCAAATGAAATAATATGTATAAAATGCTTAGCACAGTACTTGATACTTGTTGCATATTTCTATATTTATCATTATTGTCATTTTTGCTGTAGTTGGTATTAATATTGCCCAAGTATATTGTAAATTTCTAAAGCCCTAGGGTCGCAACCATGACTTCCCATGGACACTTGATGTAACACATACTGCAATAAGTACTCTGATGATGTTTTTAGCATCAATGAATGAATAGTGAAAAATAAATTAGTTAATGAAAGTTGTATATTCTGATTCAACATACTTTTCTTAGAAAAATATACAGTGTTCTTTAGCATTCATTTACATTGTGTGAAAATCAATCAGATTTGTGAATCTGAAAATGCTATTTATAATGTATGTTTTGTAGATGTATGTGTATTAAGAAGGATTAATTTAAAACTGTAGAATAATCTAAATAGCTACCCTAAAAAATTACCACTGGCATTTTAATGAAATGTTATTTTACAACTTAAAGCTCATAGCAATATAATTAGTAATATGTGTAATCTTTATTACCAATCTTAATCTTTTTTATATGACTGAAAAATTATTTTATGGTAGTACGATTAAAATAATGCTAAAAATGTCAGCATAACAGAATTAAACTGAAGTAACTACTACAATATTGTAACCCAAACCAGCTAATTTAAATGCAAAATCCTTTGTAAAGGCTATTTATCTGAGCTAATGCATGTTAAGGGATTTAAGGAGTAGATTGTGAAACTGAAATAAAAGGAAAAATAAGCACTGTACAGCAATCTTTACTATTGTTTAACATGAGGGAAATATTAAATAGGATTATATATAGGCCACTTGAGGAAAATGTATTAGAAGCCATATTGCAGCACAGTAAATATAACGGGGACTGGTGGGCAGTCCTATTTTCAGAGGCTTTTAAAGGGAAAGCTTAGAATACTTAAAGTTGTCCTTATACAAATAATTGTATATCATTAACCATGATAATTAGACTGAAGATGCCCAGAATTTTAAGTCTATGTTTTGAAAGAGGAATTTCAAAATACTGGATAGTTGCTTAGTTGGCACATGACACTAGTTTTTTCTCTGAATTTTTCTTTCTGTCAATTAATTCATAATAACTTTAATAAAGTATTGTTATTATAAAGTGAGAATACAGAAGTGTTTAAAATTAAGATTTTTTAAAGCTGAAAATGAACTTAGTATCAAAACCTTGAAAATACAGAAAATTGAAAAAAAATCACCTAGGTTTTCATCACCCATAAAGTATCAGACAATATTTAGTATATTTATTTCTAGTCTCTGTTCCTTCATGGATAATTTTTTAAACTTTTAATTAAAAATAATTATAATTATATTCAATATAATATTTATATGTAATACAAAGGAATCTAGGAGATATATATTATATAAAAATCCCTAATAATAGTGAATTAGCTGTATATTCCTTTTATTATTTTAGTCATTCTTATCAAATCCTCAAAAAGTTTTGCTGCCTATATATTTATTCCAGGTTTGGTACCAGTTGCATGTTATTTTAATGGCTATTCTTAAACAGTTGGTTAACATTTAAAATATTTTCAGTTCAGCTCAGTTGCTCAGTCAGGTCCGACTATTTGCGACCCCATGGACTGAAGCATGCCAGGCCTCCCCGTCCATCAACTCCCAGAGTTTACTGAAACTCATGTCCATCAAGTTGGTGATGCCATCGAACGATCTCATCCTCTGTCGTTCCCTTCTCCCGCCTTCAATCTTTCCCAGCATCGGGGTCTTTTCCAATGAATCAGTTCTTCACATCAGGTGGCCAAAGTATTGGAGTTTCAGCATCAGGATCAGTCCTTCCTATGAATAGTTAGGACTGATTTCTTTTAGGATTGACTGGCTTGATCTTGCAGTCCAAGGGACTCTCAAGAGTCTTCTCCAACACGACAGTTCAAAAGCCTCAGTTCTTCGGTGTTCAGCTTTCTTTATAGTCCAACTCTCACATCCATACATAACTACTGGAAAAACCAAAGCTTTGACTAGACGAACATTTGTTGGTAAAGTAATGTCTCTGCTTTTTAATATGCTGTCTAGGTTGGTCACAGTTTTTCTTCCAAGGAGCAAGTATCTCTGAAATTCATGGCTGCAGTCACCATCTGCAGTGATAGTCTCCAAAATAGTCTCTCACTGTTGCCATTGTTTCCCCATCTGTTTGCCATGAAGTGATGGGACAGGATAACATGACCTTTGTTTTTGAATGTTGAATATTAAGCCAACTTTTTCACTCTCCTCTTTCACCTTCATCAAGAGGCTCTTTAGTCCTCCTTTGCTTTCTGCCATAAGATGGTGTCATCTGCATATCTGAGGTTGTTGATATTTCTCCTGGCAATCTCAATTCCAGCTTGTGCTTCATCCAGTCCAGCATTCCTCATGATGTATTCTGCATATAAGTTAAATAAGCAGGGTGACAATATGTAGCCTTGACATACTCCTTTCCCAATTTGAAACCAGTCTGTTGTTCCATGTCCAGTTCTAACTGTTGCTTCTTGACCTGCATATAGGTTTCTCAGGAGGCGGGTCAGGTGGTCTGGTATTCCCATCTCTTGAAGAATGTTCCACATCTTGTGGTGATCCACACAGTCAAAGGCTTCTGCATAGTCAATGAAGCAGAAGTAGATATTTTTCTGGAACTCTCTCACTTTTTCGACGATCCAACAGATGTTACCAATTTGATCTCTGGTTCCTCTGGCTTTTCTAAATCCAGCTTGAACATATGGAAGTTCACGGTTCACGTACTGCTGAAGCCTGGGTTGGAGAATTTTGAGCATTACTTTGCTAGTGTGTGAGATGAGTGCAACTGTGTGGTAGTTTGAACATTCTTTGGCATTGCTTTTCTTCGAGATTGGAATGAAAACTGACCTTTTCCAGTCCTGTGGCCACTGCTGAGCTTTCCAGATTTTCTGGCATATTGAGTGCAGCACTTTCACAGCATCAGCTTTTAGGATTTGAAGTAACTCAACTGGAATTCCATCACCTCCCTAGCTTTATTTGTAGTGATGTTTCCTAAGGCCCACCTGACTTCGCATTCAAGGATGTCTGATCACACCATCATGATTATCTGGGTCGTAAAGATCATATTTGTATAGTTCTTCTGTGTATTGTTGCCAACTCTTCTTAATATCTTCTGTTTCTGTTAGGTCCATACCATTTCTGTCCTTTATTGAGCCCATCTTTGCATGAAATGTTCCCTTGGTATCTCTAATTTTCTTGAAGAGATCTTTAGACTCTTCTATTCTATTGTTTTCCTCTATTTCTTTGTACTGATCACTGAGGAAGGCTTTCTTATCTCTTCTTGCTATTTTTTGGAACTCTGCATTCAAATGGGTATATCTTTCTTTTTCTCCTTTGCCTGTCACTTCTCTTCTATTTCTCTTATCTTCTATCTTTTCACTTCTCTTCACTTCACAGCTATTTGTAAGGCCTCCTCAGACAACCATTTTTCCTTTTTGCATTTCTTTTCCTTGGGGATGGTCTTGATCCCTGCCTCCTGTACAGAGTCACAAACCTCCATCCATAGTTCATCAGGTACTCTGTCTATCAGATCTAATCCCTTGAATCTAATCCCTGTCTATCAGACCTAATCCCTTGAATATTTACTAAAATATTCTAGTAAAGTTTAAATTATTCCTTAAAACTATAATCCATTAATATCTTATGTAGATTATGACAGAGGTATAGATCATAAATAAGAAAGAAACTGGCCATTATAGTGTTTACTGTCATAATTCAGTTGTCAAAAGTGGAACTTCTTTACCAGATGATGCTACACATTGCATATGTTTGGTGTCTATTTGGTAGGTCCCAGCACACTTGGAAAGTCCTGCAAGGACTCAGCTACAGAAGGTTCAGCGACAGCAAGTAAAACCCTTCATGACCCTTGACCACCAGATTCTCAACCAAAGTTTTAAAAGGTCACATCCTCCCACGCCAAGCAGTGAACTTCTGGTGCAGCATGGACACCCATCTCCTGAGAGTGACACTGGTCTCCCTGGAAATCCACTCGCCAAGTTGCTAACTCTTGGCAAAGAAGATGACAATACGGAATGGCATGTATGTCTAATGACTGATTTATGAAAGTAGATAGTTTTTTGAAAAAAAAAAAAAAAAACACTTCAAGAAATTGAAGTCAATATTTTTATAGTAAACATGCTATATGCAAATTCATTAAACAAAAAGGATATCTTAATTTATTAATTTTTAATAATTAGTTATTTTCATAAGAATTGTTATGCATAAAATATAACAATTCATTTTTAAATTTTTATTTCAGTTTGTATCAATGTGAGTCAAAATAAGTTCTATTAGTAATTTATGTTAAGAAAATTTAGCTTGTATTGTACTGGTTTCCTGATAGCTTTAGTTAAAACATTTATCAACACTTACATTTGCTGAAGTACCCATTAAGATGAAACAAGTGGAATTTAAATAACAGTAAAAATTTACTCTAGAAATGTTTATCAGAATGAGACTAATAGTCTTCTTGCACTTAATATTTTATAGTATTGTATCTGAGTTTTTAATTACTGATTATTCATTCCTTTCTATTTTCAACAAATACTTGTTTTCCATTTACTAAGAGAAAATTTGAGGTGCTGAAGATATAAAATGAATGAGTGTTTAGCTTTGTGGAGTTCGTAATTATTGTGGCTTGCTTGTAAATGGACCTTAAAAAAATCCTGAAAAATCAATAGAAGTGGAAAAGAACTTGAACTGGGAAAAAGACTTCCTTTAATATTGCAATGTAGAAAACCTACATCCATAACTGAGTTTTCTATTCTTTTCTTTTTTTTTCCATTTGATTAGTTAGATGAAGCCGTGGTCCTATTTGCTCTTAGATTTAATCTCCCAGTCTACATTCCTGGTGACTTTTACTGAATTCAGGTTACTGGTTTTAAGGGAAGTCTATAGTCTCCAAGTGCAAAAGAATAATACTCAATATCTAAGTATTTAAATTCCAAATGACAGAGGAAAATTTTCTTTTGCAAATTTTATGTTAGTCTAGAAAAGAGAAAAGAGGAAGGATCTAGTAGATTGTTTAATAAAATATAAAGCAATCACAAAACATGGCTAGTTAAAATCCAAAACTGAATTTAAATCTCTATGTGTATATTTACTTAAACTTTTCAGTAACAAATATATAAAGAATTTTCCAAAAAAAAAAAAGTGTACAACTAGATTCTCTGTTCACTCTATGATGGTCATAAAAATATATGTTAGATGAGAATCATCTGTTCATCTGTACAGTAAATATTAGAATTCACCCAACACAATTTGTCTCTAACCACCTTCTTTCAAAGTTTTCCCTTGTGTGGAAGTTTGATTTACAAAGGAAAAAACAAATTCCAAAAGATATGCGTATGCCTGTCAATTCTAGGCAAAACCCAGAAAATGATGAGTATGTATCTTATGAAATATGATGCTGTGATCGTAAGTACTCTGTGTTGTGAAATATGTTTTCTAAGAAATGAGAAAGGATGAGTAACATATGTTAATTTTCTTAGTAAGCAGTTTTATTTCTTAGAAACACAGCTTTCCTTTTATTTTATAATAAGGTTGTACATTATAAGAGAAATTTACCTGATCTTAGAGGTCCTTTAGGTGGTGTCAGTCAAAAGAAGTTGCATGGCTGGGAAGGGTTGAGAGCTTCAATATGTGCAATGGTCTAGGGACAACAAGCACGCTGGCTGCAGATGAACATTTTCTAAAATTTTAACCATTTTTCTTTAAGCTGTGTATTAAAAGGCTCTTCTGTCATTAATGTCCAGTTAATCATCATTTTATTTCATCTGTTATAGTTTTAACATGTGTGTTTTTGAATTTAACTTATCATAGACACATTTTCACATACTACCATCAATTCCAGTTTTGCTGTCTTTAGTAGCTAAGATACATCCTACTTTTTTGCCATTTCCTGATATTCTTTGATTAGTTCTAGGAGTCCTTGTCACAAAGCAGGAAGTGTGCATTCTTTAGAGTCAGACAGCATGAGGTTAAAACCACCGCTTACTAGTTGTGGGGTCTCAATCCTTAACCTCTCTTACTAACGTTTCTACAGCTTGAAGAGTTCTTTTGATACTTATTCTGGGTGGGTTGTAGGGAACTTCTGTGATCTTTTACTTTTATGATTACTTTAAATTGTTTTTTATTGAGGAATGATTGACATAATAACTGTATACATTTGAGGCATATAGCATGATGATTTAATTTGCATATATTGTGAAATGATTACCACAATAAATTCAGTAAACATCTATCTTGTCATGTAGACACAATAAAAGAAAAAGAGGAGAAAAGAAGAAAAAAAATTTCCTCTTGAAAACTTCCCTGTATATCATATAACATTGTTAAATATAGTTGTTACATTGTAGTACATTATACCCCTAGTAGTTATTTATCCTATAATTTTAGTTTGTATCTTGTGACCACCTTTCTCCAATTCCATACCACATTACCCCACCCCACTCCTGGTAGCTACAAGTCTGATATCTTTTTCTATGAGTTTTTTTGTTTTTGTTTTATAATCCATATATAAGTGAGATCACACACTATTTGTCTTTCTCTGTCTGACTTATTTCACTTGGCATAATGCCCTCAAGGTCTATTCATGTTGTTGCCAATGATAGGATTTCTTTGTTTTTTCATGCTTAAATAGCATTCTTATTTATATATTTCACAGTTTCTTTAGCCATTCACTGATGGATGGACACAGGTTGCTTTCCTATCTTGGTTTTATAAATACTATGAACATGGGGCTGCAGATATCTTTTCAAGGTATTGTTTTTATTAGCTTTGGGTATATTCCCAAGAGTGGAATTTTGGTATCATAAGGTAATTCTATTTTTAATTTTTTTGAGGATCCTGAATACTGTTTTCTACAGTAGCTGTATCAATTTACAATCTCACCAATATCATAAAAGGGTTATCTTTTTTCCACATCCTTGCCAGCATTATTATCTTATCTTTTTGTGATTGCTGTTCTCACAGGTATAAGGTGATATCTCATTGTGGTTTGAATTTGCATTCCCCTAATAACTAATGACGTTAAGGATCTTGTCATGTACCTGTTGCTCTTTTGTTTATTTTCTTTGGAGAAATATGTATTCAGGTCCTTCTCTCAGTTTTTCAATTGCATTTTTATTGTTGTTGTAGGATCTTTTCTATAGGTCTTGGTTATTAACTCCTTATCAGATGTATGGTTTGCAAACATTTTTTTTCCCTTTCCATAGATTGATCACTGGTGAATTATGCTTTTCATATGTGCTGAGTTTAATTTGCTACTATCTTATTGAGAACTTTTGCATCTATATTCATCAAGGATATTGGCCTGTAGCTTTCTTTTTTAGTAATCTCCTTTTCTGATTTTAGTATCAAGATAATGCTGGCCTCATAAAATCAGTTAGAGAGTGTTCCCTCCTCTTTGATTTTTTGGGAAGACTTTGAGAAGGATCGGTGTTAATTCTTCTTGAAATGTTTGGTAAAATTCACCAGTGAACCCATCTCATTGGGGGATTTTTTTTATTACTAATTTAATTCAATCTCCACTAGTAATTGGTATATTCAAATTTTCTACTTCTTGATTCAGTCTTAATAAGTTTTATGCTTCTAAGAATTTTTCCATTTCTTCTAGGTTTCACAGTTTTTTGAAAAACATAGTTGTTCTGTGTTGCCCTTTATGATCCTTTGAGTTTGTTCAAATCTACCGTTTCCGTATTGATTCTCTGTGTGGATAATCTATCCATTGTTGAGAGTGGTAAAAAGTCTTCAAATATTATTGTTTATAATTATTATACTGTTTATTTTTCTCATTAGCTCTGTTAGCTGTTGCTTTATATATTTATATGCTCTGATGTTGGGCTCATAAATTGTTATATCAGTTTGTTGTATTGACTGCTTTACCTTTATATAATGACTTTCCTTGTTTCTTTCTCTCTCTCTCTCTTTTTTTTTTTTTTTGCCATTTTTAGTTTTGTCTGTTTTTTCTGATGTAATCAATGTAAACTATTCCTACTTTCTTTTAGTTACCATTGTTTGAAATGTCTTTTTCCATCCCTTTACTTTCAATCTCTGTCCTTACAGTCAAAGTGAGTCTCCTAGAGACAGTGGTTGTTGAATCTTTTTTTTTTTTCATCCACTCATTGACACTATGTCTTTGAATTGGATAATTTAATCTGTTTATATTTAAAACAATTACTGATAGGTAAGGGCTTGTGTGTGCTTGTGCTCAGTCATGTCTGACTCTTTGCAACCCCATGGACTGTAGCCCACCAGGTTCCTCTGTCCATGGAATTTTCCAGGCAAGAATACTGGAGTGAATTGCCATTTTCTACACTCAGGGATCTTTCTGACCCAGGGATCAAACCTGTGTCTCTTGCATCTACTGCCTTGGCAGGCAGATGTTTTACCACTGAACCACCTAGGAAGCTGTAAGGGCTTACTACAACAAAATATTATTAGTTGCTTTCTGGTTGTTTGGTAGCTTCAACAATCTCTGTTTCATATCCCGCTTTTTGTTCTGTTTTGTTTTGTCTTTGGAATCAACATACTTTGACTTCTTTATCAAGTTCTTTTGTGTAATTAATGTAAGATTTTCCCTGTGTTTTCCATGTGCTCAGTTGCTTCAGTCTCTTGCAACAATCAACTGTAGTGCACCAGGTATGGGATTCTTCAGGCAAGATGCTGGAGTGTGTGGCCATGCCCTTCTCCAGGGGATCTTCCCAATTCAGACATTGAACCCCTGTCTCTTATGTCTTCTGCATTGGCAGATGGGTTCTTTACCTCTAGCACCACCTGCAGTGTTTTCCATGAGAATTACATAAAATTTGTTTATTGTCCAGTCTCTCAGGTGTGTCTGACTCTTTGCAACCGCATGGACTGCAGCACACCAGGCTTCCCTGTCCTTTCCCATCTCCCATAGTTTGGTCAAACTCATTTCCATTGAGTCATCCAACCAACTTGTCCTCTGTCATCCACTTCTCCTCCTGCCTTCAATCTTTCCCAGCATCAGGGTTTTTTCAAATGAGTCAGCTCTTCCCATCAGGTGGCCAAAGTATTGGAGCTTCAGTTTCAGCACCAGTCTTTCCAATGAATATTCAGGACTGATTTCCTTTAGGATTGACTGTTTTGATCTCCCTGAAGTCCAAGGGACTCTCAAGAGTCTTCTCCAACACCACAGTTCAAAAACAAGAATCCTTTGGCTCTCAGCCTTCTTTATGGTCCAACTCTCACATCCATACATGACTACTGGAAAAAACATAGCTTTGACTAGATGGAACTTTGTTGGCAAAGTAATGTCTCTGCTTCTTAATATGTTATCTAGCTTTGTCATAACTTTTCTTCCAAGGAGCAAACATCTTTTAATTTCATGGCTGCAATCACCATCTACAGTGATTTTGGACCCCAAGAAAATAAAGTCTGTCACTGTTTCCATTGTTTCCCCATCTATTTGCCATGAAGTGATGGAACTGGATGCCATGATCTTTGTTTTCTGAATGCTGAGTTTTAAGCCAACTTTTCCATTCTCCTCTTTCACTTTCATCAAGAGGCTCTTTAGTTCCTCTTCACTTTCTGCCATGACGGTGGTGTCATCTGCATATCTGAAGTTATTTATATTTCTCCCAGCAATCTTGATTCCTGTTTGTGCTTTGTGTGGGCATTTTGTGTGATGTACTCTGCATAGAAGTTAAATAAGCAGGGTGATAATATACAGCCTTGACGTATTCCTTTCCCAATTTTGAACCAGTCCATTGTTCCATGTCCAGTTTTAATGGTTGCTTTTTGACCTGCATACAGGTTTCGCAGGAGGCAGGTAAGGTGGTCTGGTATTCCCATCTGTTTAAGAATTTTCCAGTTTGTTTGATCCACACAGTCAAAGGCTTTAGCATAGTCAGTGAATCAGAAGTAGATGTTCTTCTGCAATTCTCTTGTTTTGTCTATGATCCAAGAGATGTTGGCATTTTGATCTCTGGTCTTTTCTAAATCCAGCTTGTAACACCCTATATTAAATTAATAGCAAGTAACTTCATAGAATTTGTATTCTTTGTACTTCTCCTCAGTTATTGCTATTACAATTTATATGTTTTATATCAGATTATTAATAATAGATTATTATATTTCTTAATTTTGTTTCAGTATTGACCATCTGGTGATGTCCATGTGTAGAGTCTTCTCTGGTGTTGTTGGAAGAGGGTGTTTGCTGTGACCAGTGCGTTTTCTTGGCAAAACTCTGTTAGCCTTTGACCTGCCTGTTTTGTACTCCAAGGCCAAATTTGCCTGTTACTCCAGGTATCTTGACTTCCTACTTTTGCATTCCAGTGCTCTATAATAAAAAAAGACATCAATTTTTTTTTCATGTAGGTTACTAAACTTCCTTAAAAGGATTATTCTGAATTCTTTATTGATTTATCAGACAGTTCACAGATCTCCATTTATTTAGACTTAGTTATCTGAGTTTTATTAGTTTCCTTTGGTGGTATCATATTTACCTGACTTTTTGTGATCCTTAGTTCCTTGTGTTGATTTCTGTGCATATGATTAATAGGGCTGCCCTTGCAGACTTTACAGGCTTGCTTTGTCAGTGACAGTTCTTCACCAGGCTGCTCAGTTTTGGTTTCTGGGTGAGTCTGCCACTAAAGTCTTTGTGCAGGTAATTCCTGTTATTATGATCTACTTGTGCCAGGCAACTGAGGACATGGATTGCGGGTTGTGCCACCAGCTGAGAGCAGCTGGATAGGACTGCTATCTTTGTTCCTTACACAAGTGAGGATGTTGAATGGGCTCCATAGTTGCTTGAATTCTTTGATCAGGCCTACAACAAAGGTCCATCTAGTCAAGGCTATGGTTTTTCCAGTGGTCATGTATGGATGTGAGAGTTGGACTATAAAGAAAGCTGAGCACAGAAGAATTGATGCTTTTGAACTGTGGTGTTGGAGAAGACTCTTGAGAGTCCCTTGGACTGCAAGGAGATCCAACCAGTCCATCCTAAAGGAGATCAGTCCTGGGTGTTCATTGGAAGGACTGATGTTGAAGCTGAAACTCCAATACTTTGGCGACCTGATGTGAAGAACTGACTCATTTGAAAAGACCCTGATGCTGAGAAAGATTAAGGGCAGCAGAAGGGGATGACAGAGGATGAGATGGTTGGATGGCATCACCGACTCAACGCACATGGGTTTGGGTGGACTCCAGGAGTTGGTGATGGACAGGGAGGCCTGGTGTGCTGCAGTTCATGGGGTCACAGAGTCAGAAACGACTGAGCGACTGAACTGAACTGAACTGAACTAGATAGTTGGGACTTAATGTAGCAGATATAGCAGATGGGGCTATGAATTAGTTTCCCTCTCCTGGCAGAGAAACAGGCCAGGGCCCTGGATGTATGCAGTTCATTGGGTGCCTGAATAAGGCCTGAGTATGCACTGAATTCCCTGGTTGGGTGAGGCCACTGATTTTGCTCTACACGGGAAGTTACGGGTTGTGTTCTCTGTTCAAGTGCCACTGTATGTGGGGCTATTGCATGGGCCATGTACCTTCCCCTGTGCTCTTGTTAAGTTCCCTGGAAGGATGGGTTGAGGCTGTATTCAATGATGAGCAAGACTATTAATTAGATTCCCTGCCCAGACAGTAAGAGAAGCTGCTCTAAAACCAGTAAAGCTCTCGTGATCTTAACTCAATCTGACCCACACCCAAGTTCCTTGGCTAAACAGTGCCACTGGCTTTGCTCTCCAGTTCTGTTTGCTTTTTGCTCAGCTTGAGTGTGTCTGTGCTGTACAGCTTTCAGGTAATTTTGCTAGCCCTTCTGATTCAGTTGGAGTCAGAGGACACTATTCACAGTGGGTGAAACTATGTTTCAGCCCCTATGCCTGGGAGGGAGGGGGTTGGGCCTCTTCAGGCTATTTTCAATTTTCCAAAGAGGTTGTCAGGTTAGAGAGAGACCAGGAGCTACCCTCAGCCTTGGCTATGAATTAATCTTCTTGTCTGTGCCTGCAGGGGAAGATCCCATGACTGGTATTGGCTTTGCTCTGGGGTTGATCTGCTCTGCTTGTCCACCTGCCTCTTGGCTTGAGCACCACTGTACCACAGCTTCCAGGAGCTGTCCCTAGCTGTTCTGGTCAGATGAGGCTGCCAGGGGCCTCTGACTCACCATCTTGCCTGGGTATGGGCAAATGGGCTCTACAACTGATAAAACTCCTTGAGGATCTGAATCAGTCAAATCTGCACCCCCTCCAACTAATTATCTGGTCAGAGTGTACCCCTGATTTGGTTCTGCTGACAAGTGAAGCTGCTGGTTGGGGTTGCTCCTCAGGCATTAAAGGACTATCTGCCAAGATCTGTGTTTTGGTGTTACAAGCCCTCCCTCCTTCTCTGTTATAGTCAAATTCTCAGCGACTGGATCCCATAGATTCCTCTCAATTCCCATGGTAAGAAATCAAAGTAGGGGCTCCCACAAAGCAGCTTCCCAATGTTGAAGGTGACTGATTTTCCTCGCTGGGTTCTCTTTTCCCACTGGAGCAACCAGGGGTCAGGGACCTCTGTGTATAATGTTGTACTGTCTTAGTGAAACCAATAGGTGTCGTTTCCAGAACTCCAAAGAGTTCTGGCACCACAGTATTTTATGTGTCAATGCAAAGAGTCCAGCAAAAATGAAGTGGTAGGTGAGAAGAGACTTACTAGAATAGGATGCTTTTGAGACTTACAAGTTGGTGAGTGAGAAATGCTACACCTTGAGAACCTAGTGGGCTATAGTTTTATAACCAAAGGAAAAGTGGGGCATGGAAGATCTTCTTTGTCTTTCTTGAGTAGACATCTTGTTTCCATCATTAGTTCTTCCCTCACACAGGGCAGTGGACTTTACTTGTCCCTTCCTATATGGTTAGGGCGGGACTGTCATAGCACTTTGGGAAAATATTTTCAAGTCTCAGTACAATGAGGGTCTTTCATTTTGAAAAGTCACCTTCCCATAAATGACTGTTGTGTTCACAGAGCCTGTGTGTGGGGGGGTCATTAACTTATTGAGCTTATTGGGAAGGATGTGGGTCTCATGCCACCATTGTTTTATTGTCTGGGGACATGACTCGTGTTTCTGCTGCATGGTTTTGTTGCTAAGCAAGCCGGCTTGGTTTTATGGTTAAGCAAACCTGCTTTCTCTAGTAATGCTTAATTTACAGGAGTTTTCCATCTTTTTCTACCTATATTCCCCTAGTGGGATTAACTGTTTAATCACCTATTTTGTCCCTTCATTCTGTCCCTATCATTAGGGGAGGGTCATTGAGATCAACATGCAGCTGCTTCTCTCAGCTTCTAATGCAATTTGCCTTGATCTCTGAGGTTCAGGGGGGTATTTCAGCCTCACCTCCATGGTCTAGGATTCTCTTAGTGCTGTTTTCTTTCTGAATAGACATTAATTGTTCTTCTCAAGAGGTGGATTGAATTCAGGAACTATCTGTGTTTCCATCTTAGATGTCACTTACATTTTAAAAGTTTCCAACACAAGGGCAGTGTGAATGCTCAGGAGATGGCGGCTGCCAATTTTTGGTATTTCTTTCTTCTATGCTTATCCTCCTGTGACATCAGGGAACACACCATTAATTCAAATAAAACCCCGGAAATCAAAGCTACCACAGAATAAATCTGTGAGAGCATCCATAGATTCAAGATTTAGGAGTTGGAATTAAGAGTAATTTGATGATTAAAGGTAAGACAATCAAATATAAAGTCAAATAAGCATTTTATAGCCTGGGTCTTTACAGGATAAAATTCAAATTTGAATTCATGGGGACACAGGACTCTTTCGTATTTAATCCTTGCCACCTGACCCAAACTTATCATTTCACACTTGCATGGAGCTCTGTTATTCAACTATGTGGTCCTCGTGTGACTTTCACAGTGGCCAGGTTCTCCCTCCTTACAACCTTTCTTTACCAACTACTCATTCAGTCTCCACTTATAATTCCAACTGACTCTTCAGAATTCATTTCAGGTTTCTTCTTTCCCTGGGGATACTCTATGTGGATTAGGTGCTTAATTCTCTGAGTTTTCATAGTACCAGCTATGTCATATGGATAAAAATTGCTCTTATCATAGCATCTTTATAGTACATGCTGAAAGTGAAAGTGAAGTCACTCAGTCGTGTCCAACTCTTTGTGACCCCATGGACTGTAGCCCACCAGGCTCCTCCATCAATGGAATTTTCTAGGCAAGAGTACTGGAGTGGGTTGCCATTTATTATTCCTTGTCTTGTTTTTCTTATCCTCTATACTTTCTAAAAGCTCTAAGTTGAAGGGAAGAGAAAAAAATGAAACAAATATACTATTATGTAGAAAGGACAATGGTATATGTAGGAGTGTAGAAGTACTGTTCCGATTTGGAGGTCTGTCAAGTAGACTTAGATGAAAATGACTAGTGGTGCAATTTATCTAAGTAAGATTGTACAAGCAAAGAAACAGCATGAAGTGGGGAGAAAATGAGAGGCAAAATTGACAGAAGGTGATACCAGAGAACTGGGCAATAGACAAATCACAGAAAGGCTGGTACTCCATGTTAAGTAATTCCAAATACTTGAAACACTCAAATGTGGGGACTATGGCGACATAATCGGATTTGACTTTAATATCACTCTGTCAGCAGTAGGAGAAGAAGCCTGGGGTGAGAGAGGGACCAGTGGGGAGGTTATTTCCATAGCACAGTGAGAAATGAGGCCTTATATTCAGTTCAGTTCAGTTGAGTTCAGTCGCTCAGTCTTGTCTGACTCTACGACCCCATAGACTTCAGCATACCAAGTTTCCCTGTCCATCACCAACTCCGGGAGTTTACTCAAACTGTTGTCCATCCAATTATCTCATCCTCCATCGTCCCCTTCTCCTTCTGCCCTCAATCTTTCCCAGCATTGAGGTCTTTTCAAATGAGCCAGTTCTTCGCATCAGGTGGCCAAAGTATTGGACTTTCAGCTTCAGCATCAGTCCTTCCAATGAATAGTCAGAACTGATTTCCTTTAGAATGGACTGGATGGATCTTCTTGCTGTCCAGTGGACTCTCAAGAGTCTTCTACAACAACACGGTTCAAAAGCATAAATTCTTTGGTGCTCAGCTTTCTTTATAGTCCAACTCTCATATCCATACATGATTATTGGAAAAACCATAGCTTTGACTAGATGGACATTTTTTGGCAAAGTGATGTCTCTGCTTTTTAATATGCTGTCTAGGTTGGTCATAACTTTTCTTCCAAGGAGTTAGCATCTTTTAATTTGATTGCTGCAGTCACCATCTGCTGCAATTTTGGAGTCTGCCAATTTGTGTCTGGCAAAGTAAAGTCAGCCACTGTTTCCACTGTTTCCCCATCCATTTGCCATGAAGTGATGGGACCAGATGCCATGATCTTAGTTTTCTGAATGTGGAGTTTTAAGCTAACTTTTTCACTCTCCTCTTTCTCTTTCATCAAGAGGCTCTTTAGTTCTTTGATTTCTGCCATAAGTGTGGTATATCTCCATATCTGAGGTTATTGATATTTCTCCTGGCAATCTTGATTCCAGCTTGTGCTTCATCCAGTCCATCATTTCTCATGATGTACTTTGCATATAAGTTAAATAAACAAGGTAGCAATATACAGCCTTGACATACTCCTTTCCTGATTTGGAACCAGTTTGTTGTTCCACATACGGTTCTAACTGTTGCTTTTTGACCCTCATACAGATTGCTCAGGAGGCCTTATATTAGAACATGTTAGAACTGTGTATCTGTGAGACCATCAAGCAGAAATGATAGTGAGAGCTAGATATACAAGTTTGCTTTGAGGAGGAATAATCTAGAGGGGGAAAGAGATTTAACAATCTTCAGCCTGTAAGTAGTACTTGAAAATTTGAATGAGAAAGAAAGTTCCTAGAGAACAGGAATACAATAAGAGTAGTAAACCAAGGTTGGGAATGAGGGGATCACCAACATTTAAGGAGTGGTGAGAGTCTTCTGCTGCTGCTACTAAGTCGCTTCAGTTGTGTCCGACTCTATGTGACCCCAGAGATGGCAGCCCACCAGGCTCCCCTGTCCCTGGGGTTCTCCAGGCAAGAACACTGGAGTGGGTTGCCATTTCCTTCTCCAATGCATGAAAGTGGAAAGTGAAAGTGAAGTTGCTCAGTCGTGTCCGACTCCTAGCTACCCCATGGACTGCAGCCTACCAGGCTCCTCCGTCCATAGGATTTTCCAGGCGAGAGAACTGGAGTGGGTTGCCATTGCTTTCTCCCCATAGAGAGTCTAGATTGGACTAAATGGAATACTGCATTTAATGAGTAAGATAATGGAATTAAAGATTTCAGAAGTGTTGTGATATAGAGGATGACAGGAACCAGATATGGCCTATAGAATAGGTGAAGAGAAAGTTTAATTCAGGTTTATGATTTGAAGAGGGGTGAACTAAAGTATTCAACTACAATTATTGATTTTTTTCATAGATTTCTGACAGATGTTGCTATAGATTTTTTTCTTTTAGGTACATATGTATTCATGGTCACTTGGTATTATTTTTCCTTCAATGTTTTACCTTGAGTTTTATATAGTCTAATATTAACATTCCTACTGTTGCTTCCCTTTGGTCATCTTTGTAGTACACCTTTGCACTTTAATTTCAGCTTTCCCCATTGTTTTATTTTAAATTAATCCCTTATAGACAAAACATTAAAATACCTTTGAAAAAAATCCAGTTTGAATAATAATTTCTCCAGCAGTATGTTAACTTTTTGTTGTTTTTGTTGTTCAGTCCTTAAGTGGTCTCCAACTCTTTTCGACCCCATGAACTGCAGCATGCCAGGCTCCTCTGTCCTCCACTATCTCCCGGAGTTCACTCAAATCCATGTCCATTGATCAGTGATGCTATCTAACTGTCTCATCCTCTGCTGCTCCCTTTTCCTCTTGCCTTCAGTCTTTCTCATCATCAGGGTCTTTTCCGATGACTGGCTCTTTGCATCAGGTGGCCAAAGTATTGGATCTTCAGCTTCAGCATCAGTCCTTTCAATGAATGTTCAGGGTTGATTATCTTTAATTTTGACTGGTTTGATCTCTTTGCAGTCCAGGGGACTCTTGAGTCTTCTCCAGCACTTAAAATTTGAAAGCATCAGTTCTTCAGTGTTTCACCTTCTTTATCGTCCAACTCTTACATTTGTACATGACTACTAGAAAAACCATAGCTTTGACTATCCCTTTGTCAGCAATGTGATGTCTTTGCTTTTTAATATGCTGTCTAGGTTTGTCATAGCTTTCCTTCCAAGGAACAAATGTCTTTTGATTTCATAGCTGCAATCACTATCAACAGTGGTTTTGGAACCCCTCCAAAAAATAGAATCTGTCACTGTTTCCACTTTCCCCCCATCAATTTGCCATGAAGTGATGAGTCCTGATGCAATGATCTTAGCTTTTTTGAATGTTGAGTTGTAAGCCAGCTTTTTCATTCTCCTCTTTCAGCCTCATCAAGAGACTCTTTAGTTCCTCTTCACTTCTTGCCATTAAGTGGTATCATCTGCATATCTGAGATTGTTGATAATTCTCCCAGCAATCTTGATCCAGCTTATGATTCATCCAGCCTGGCATTTTGCATATAAGTTAAATAAGCAGGGTGACAATATACAGCCTTCTTGTACTCCTTTTTCAATTTTGAACTTGTCAGTTCTTCCATGTCTGGTTCTAACTGCTGCTTCTTGACCTGCTTATAGATGTCTCACTTTCTCAGGAGACAGGTAAGTTGGTCTGGTACTTCCATCTCTTTAAGAATTTCCCACAATTTGTTATGATCCACAGTCAAAAGCTTTAGTGTAGTCAATAAAGGAAAAGTAGATGTTTCTCAGAAACTCCCTTGCTTTCTCCATGATCCAATGAATGGTGGCCATTTGATCTCTGGCTCCTCTGCCTCTTCAAAACCCAACTGGTACATCTGGAAGTTCTTGGTTCATGTATTGTTGAAGCCTAACTTGAAGAAGTTTGAGCATAACTTTGCTAGCATGTGAAATGAGTGCAATTGTCTGATATTTTGAGCATTTTTTTGACGTTGGTCTTCTTTGGAACTGGAATGAAAACTGACATTTTCTAGTCTTATGACCACTGCTGAGTTTTCCAAATTTGCTGACACATTGAGTGTCAGCATCATCTTTTAGCTTTGTTCATAATAATGCTTCCTAAGGCCCACTTTACTTACACTCCAGGATGTCTGGCTCTAGGTGAATGACCACAGCATCATGGTTATATGGGTAATTGCGACCTTTTTTTGTATAGTTCTTCTGTGTATTCTTGCCACCTCTTCTTAATATCTTCAGCTTCTGTTAGGTCCTTACCATTTCTGTTCTTTATTGAATGAAATATTTATCCTTGAAATATCCTTGAATGAAATGTTTCTTTGATATCTCCAAGTTTCTTAAAGAATTTCTAGTCTTTCCTCTTCTATTGTTTTCCTCTATTTCTTTGCATTGTTCATTAAGAAAGCCTTCTTATCCTTGCTATTTTCTGGAATTAATTCACTTTAGCATATCTTTCCCTTTCTCCCTTGCTTTTTGCTTCTTTTCTTTCCTCAGTTATTTGTAATCCTCCTAAGAAAACCATTTTTCCTTCTTGCATTTCTTTTTCTTTTGGTTACTTTTGATCACTGCTTTTGTACAATGTTACAAGCTTCATCCATAGTTCTTCAGGCACTCTTTCTACCAGATGGAATCCCTTGAATCTATTTGTCACTTCCATTGTATAATCATAAAGGAAATGATTTAGGTCATGGCCTACTGGTTTTCCCTACTTTCTTCAATTTAAGCCTGAATTTTGCATTAAGAAGTTCATAATCTGTACCACAGTCAGCTCTATGTTTTGCTTTTGCTGACTTTCTTATAGAGCTTCTGCATGTTTGTCTGCAAATTTCATAATCAATCTAATTTTGGTATTGACTATCTGTGATGTTGGAAAAGGGTATTTGCTATGACAAGCATGTTCTCTTGACAAAACTCTGTTAGCTTTTGCCCTCCTACATTTTGTACTCCAAGTCCAAATTTGCCTGTTATTCCTGGTATCTCTCAACTTCCTACTGTTGCATTCCAATCCCCTATGATGAAAATGACATCTTTTTGGTCTTAGTTCTAGAAGGTGTTGTAGGGCTTTATAGTACTGGTCAACTTCAGCTTCTTTGGCATCAATGATTGAGGCATAGACTTGGATTACTGTGATACTGAATGGTTTGCCTTGGAAAGAAACCAAGATCACTCTGCTGTTTTTGAGGTTGCCCAAAGTACTGCATTTGGGGCTTTTTTGTTGCCTATGAGGACTACTCCATTTCTTCTAAGGGATTCTTGCCCATGATAGTAGATGTAATGATCATCTGAATCAAATTTGCCCATTCCCATCCACTTTAGTTCACCAATTCCTGGATGTTGATGTTCATTCTTGCCATCTCCTACTTGACTATATCCAATTTACCTTGATTCATGGGCCTAGCATGCCAAGTTCTTATGCAATATTGTTCTTTACAGCATCAGACTTTACTTTCATCAACAGACACATCCACAACTGAGCATTGTTTCTGCTTAATAGAGGTGTTATTGTCCTCTGCTCTTCCCCAGTACTTTATTGGACACATTCCTACCTGGGGGACTCACCTTCTGGTGTCATATCTTTTTGCCTTTTTATGCTGTCATTTACATTCTTATAGTTACTTTACCATTAGTATTTAATCATTATCATTTTTCACATTTTTATTTACTGTGCTTTCTGTTTCCTTATTTGCAATCTTTTTTCTATCCGCCATTGGCTAAGGTTTTCTTTTTTTGTTACTCCTAACTTAAGACACATAGTTATATATTTTCTTTATCTGTATCACTGTTTAGCAATATCTGTGTTATATCTATAGGTAAACAGTTCGCTGAGTTTGCTCTTATCTCCTCCCTCTTCTCACCTATCTTTCTGAATTGATATTTTTAGAATAAATTTTATATATTCAAATATTAATATATATACACATACACACATTTTTCTTATTTAGATCAAAAACATTTTACTGATACTTGGGCTTCCCAAGTGGCTCAGTCATAAAGGATCTGTCTGCCAATGCCAGAGACACAAGAGATGTGGGTTTGAATCCTGGCTTGGGAAAATCTCTGGAGGAGGAAAGGGCCACCCACTCCAGTATTCTTGTCTGGATAATCCCATAGACAGGAGCCAGGTGGACTACAGTCCATGGGGTAACAAACAGTTGGACACAATGAGCACTCATTCTTATATTTTGTAGTGATTTCATAGTTTATTATATGACTAGTGCATTTTCTAAAAGAGTGTTTTCCAAAAGTTTTTTTGCTCTAAAAGTTCTGGGTTTTCATGTCTAAGAAAAATTTTATCTTATGCGCATATTTAAAGAATATTTTATTGGTTATAAATGTCTAGGTTCAAAAGTCTTTATCTTTAACACTTCAAATGTTATCCTTCTGTTTTCCTGCTCCCAGAATTGTTGAAAAGCTTAATTCTTGGTCTTTTGTAGGTCTTTACTTTTAATCTTTCAAATCTTATAAATCTCTTCCTTTGTCCTTGAGTCTCATTTTTCCATGCCTATTGTCACCATTTTTACTTTAGCCAAAATATTTTGTGGTTCCTTTGTATTTTATCACCTTCATTTATTACTTTTATGATGCTTATTTTGCTGATTTCTTATATCTAATCTGTTAACTCTGTTTCATCTGATTTAAAAAAATGTTGTGTTTGTTGCCTTTCTTAAAATAACAATTGGATTCCAAGGTGATTAGTTATGAAGATTCCTGGAAGGTGTGAAACAATGCTTTGGATTAGACTTTAAAGTCAGTTTAGGATAATAGAAGAGCCAGCGTGTCCAATAAGCCAGCATCTCCAATAAGCCAGCATCACTAGGTGAAATAATAGTCATGTTGGTGGATGACAGAAATGAGGAATAGAGGTGTTATTAAAGGCAACAGCAGAGTCTTCAAGAAAGATGAACTTTGATATGTACAAAAGAAGGGTTTCTATCTAGAATAGAATAAATGATCATGTTTATAGACAAGAGGGAAAAATTATAGATGTAAGCATGCGTGTGTGCTAGGTCACTTCAGTTGTGTCCAACTCTTTGTGACCCTGTGGACTGTAGCCCACCAGGCTCCTCTGTCCATGGGATTCTCCAGGCAGGAATTGCAATGGAGGCAAGGTTGCCATGCCCTCCTCCAGGGGATCTTCCTGACACAGGGATTGAACCCACATCTCTTATGTCTCCTGCATTGATAGCAGGGTTCTTTTTTTTTTTTCTTTAACCACAAGAGCCACCTGGGAAGCCCCACTAATGTAAGAGATGGATCATTTATATTGTAATCTTCCAGAAAGAAAGGGATAATTTATTTGAGTAATTTTTAGTGAAACTATAAGTACTCCAAAGTTAAACCATATACCATGAATTGTGTTTAGCATCCTTCTTTCCTCAGGTCTTTTCCACATCTATTCAAATACAAATTTGTTGTCCATTTAATGGTGGAATATTAATAAAAAAAAATATCATAAAACTGAAATTTGAGGTTGGTAACAATCAATAATATACTTGAAAACTTTTAGAGAGTAGACTAACCAAAGGAAACAAAGCATGCATATTTATTTTCCTAGATACTTTAAAGATCACTCAGTGCACATGGAACACATCTAAAGTTCAAAATAGGGCCGAGAGCTGCACTCTGGTATGGTACCCAACGGACACGTGTTTTTGTTTGTTTGTTTGTTTTTAAAGTTCATTCAAATTCAATGTAATCTTTAAAAATTGAATAAAATTTAAACTTCAGTTCCTTAGTAACATTGGCCACATTTCAAGTGCTTATAGCCATATGTATTTGCTACTATATTGGACAGTGCAGGTATAGCACATTCCCACTGCTGCAGAAATTTATGCTGGACTCTGGATTCTACAACGTAAATTTCTTACCTACGTTTCATCTTTATCTCAACTCTTTCTTCCTCTTGCTCACTCTTTTCTATTCCCCATGGCTCCTCACTCTTACTCAAAGACATGAGCTTGTTTCTACCTTTAGTTCTTCTTTTATGCTTTCTTTCAAAGTACTACCATTTCCTCATGTTTTTCTTGTCTTTGTTCAAATATCAGTAAATCCTTGCCTCATTCATATAGTAACATTCACTATTATCAACTCTATTTCTATCTTACTTTAATATCTTCATACCACTGTTTGTTATTAAACTGTTTCTTGTCTGTTTCTTCAGTAGTTTGAGTTCTATGAAGGCAGATACATTGTGCTCTTTGCTTTTATAGCATGTACTAAACCAAGGTCTTGAAGTAAATATTGTTTAATAAATATTGGTTCAGTTCAGTTCAGTCACTCAGTCATGTCCGACTCTTTGCGACCCCATGAATTGCAGCATGCTAGGCCTCCCTGTCCATCACCAACTCCCAGAGTTCACTCAGACTCACACCCATGGAGTCCGTGATGCCATCCAGCCATCTCATCCTTGGTCGTCCCCTTCTCCTCCTGCCCCCAATCCCTCCCAGCATCAGACTCTTTTCCAATGAGTCAACTCGTCTCATGAGGTGGCCAGAGTACTGGAGTTTCAGCTTTAGCGTCATTCCTTCCAAAGAAATCCCAGGGTTGATCTCCTTCAGAATGGACTGGTTGGATCTCCTTGCAGTCCAAGGGACTCTCAAGAGTCTTCTCCAACAGCACAGTTCAAAAGCATCAATTCTTCGCCACTCAGCCTTCTTCACAGTCCAACTCTCACATCTATACATGACTACTGAAAAAATTATAGCCTTGACTAGACGGACCTTTGTTGGCAAAGTAATATCTCTGCTTTTCAGTATGCTATCTAGGTTGGTCACAACTTTCTTTCCAAGGAGTAAGCGTCTTTTAATTTCATGGCTGCAATCATCATCTGCAGTGATTTTGGAGCCCCCCAAAATAAAGTCTGACACTGTTTCCACTGTTTCCCCATCTATTTCCCATGAAGTGATGGGACCAGATGCCATGATCTTCGTTTTCTGAATGTTGAGCTTTAAGCCAACTTTTTCACTCTCCTCTCTCACTTTCATCAAGAGGCTTTTTAGCTCCTCTTCACTTTCTGCCATAAGGGTGGTGTCATCTGCATATCTGAGGTTATTGATATTTCTCCTGGCAATATGTGTTTCTTCCAGTCCAGCGTTTTGCATGATGGACTCTGCATAGAAGTTAAATAAGCAGGGTGACAATATACAGCCTTGACATACTCCTTTTCCTATTTGGAACCAGTCTGTTGTTCCATGTCCAGTTCTAACTGTTGCTTCTTGACCTGCATACAGATTTCTCAAGAGGCAGGTCAGGGGGTCTGGTATTCCCATCTCTTTCAGAATTTTCCACAGTTTATTGTGATCCACACAGTCAAAGGCTTTGGCATAGTCAATAAAGCAGAAATAGATGTTTTTCTGGAACTCTCTTTTTCCATGATCCAGCGGACGTTGGCAATTTGATCTCTGGTTCCTCTGCCTTTTCTAAAACCAGCTTGAACATCAGGGAGCTCGCGGTTCACGTATTGCTGAAGCCTGGCTTGGAGAATTTTGAACCTTACTTTACTAGCATGTGAGATGAGTGCAATGGTGCGGTAGTTTGAGCATTCTTTTGCATTTCCTTTCTTTGGAATTGGAATGAAAATTGACCTTTTCCAGTCCTGTGGCCACTGCTGAGTTTTCCAAATCTGCTGGCATATTGAGTGCAACACTTTCACAGCATCATCTTTCAGGCTTGAAACAGCTCAACTGGAATTCCATCACCTCCACTAGCTTTGTTCGTAGTGATGCTTTCTAAGGCCCACTTGACTTCACTTTCCAGGATGTCTGGCTCTAGATTAGTGATCACATCATCATGATTATCTGGGTCGTTAAGATCTTTTTTGTACAGTTCTTCTGTGTATTCTTGCCACCTCTTCTTAATATCTTCTGCTTCTGTTAGGTCCATACCATTTCTGTCCTTTATCGAGCCCATCTTTGCATGAAATGTTCCCTTGGTATCTAATTTTCTTGAAGAGATCTCTAGTCTTTCTTTCCCATTCTGTTGTTTTCCTCTATTTCTTTGCATTGATCACTGAAGAAGGCTTTCTTATCTCTTCTTGCTATTCTTTGGACCTCTGCATTCAGATGCTTATATCTTTCCTTTTCTCCTTTCCTTTTCGCTTCTCTTCTTTTCACAGCTATTTGTAAGGCCTCCCCAGACAGCCATTTTGCTTTTTTGCATTTCTTTTCCATGGGGATGGTCTTGATCCCTGTCTCCTGCACAGTGTCACTAACTTCATTCCATAGTTCATCAGGCACTCTATCTATCAGATCTAGGCCCTTAAATCTATTTCTCACTTCCACTGTATAATCATAAGGTATTTGATTTAGGTCATACCTGAATGGTCTAGCGGTTTTCCCTACTTTCTTCAATTTAAGTCTGAAATTGGTAATAAGGAGTTCATGATCTGAGGCACAGTCAGCTCCTGGTCTTGTTTTTGTTGACTGTATAGAGCTTCTCCATCTTTGGCTGCAGAGAATATAATCAATCTGATTTCGGTGTTGACCATCTGGTGATATCCATGTGTAGAGTCTTCTCTTGTGTTGTTGGAAGAAGGTGTTTGCTATGACCAGTGCATTTTCTTGGCAAAACTCTATTAGTCTTTGCCCTGCTTCATTCTGCATTCCAAGGCCAAATTTGCCTGTTACTCCAGGTGTTTCTTGACTTCCTACTTTTGCCTTCCAGTCCCCTATAATGAAACGGATATCTTTTTTGGGTGTTAGTTCTAAAAGGTCTTGTAGGTCTTCATAAAACCATTCAACTTCAGCTTTTTCAGTGTTACTGGTTGGGGCATAGACTTGGATTACTGTGATATTGAATGGTTTGCCTTGGAGACGAACAGAGATCATTCTGTCGTTTTTGAGATTGCATCCAACTACTGCATTTCGGTCTCTTTTGTTGACCATGATGGCTACTCCATTTCTTCTGAGGGATTCCTGCCCACAGTAGTAGATATAATGGTCATCTGAGTTAAATTCACCCATTCCAGTCCATTTTAGTTCGCTGATTCCTAGAATGTCGACGTTCACCCTTGCCATCTCTTGTTTGACCACTTCCAATTTGGCTTGATTCATGGACCTGACATTCCAGGTTCCTATGCAATATTGCTCTTTACAGCATCGGACCTTGCTTTTATCACCAGTCACATCCACAGCTGGATATTATTTTTGCTTTGGCTCCATCCCTTCATTCTTTCTGGAGTTATTTCTCCACTGATCTCCAGTGTGTTGGGCACCTATTGACCTGGGGAGTTCCTCTTTCAGTATCCTATCATTTTGCCTTTTCATACTGTTCATGGGGTTCTCAAGACAAGAATACTGAAGTGGCTTGCCATTCCCTTCTCTAGTGGACCACGCTCTGTCAGACCTCTCCACAATGACCCACCCGTCTTGGGTTGCCCCACAGGCGTGGCTTGTTTTCATTGAATTAGACAAGACTGTGGTCCTAGTGTGATTAGACTGACTAGTTTTCTGTGAGTATGGTTTCAGTGTGTCTGCCCTCTGATGCCCTCTTGCAACACCTACCATTTTACTTGGGTTTCTCTTACCTTGGGCGTGGGGTATCTCTTCACGGCTGCTCCAGCAAAGCATAGCCGCTGCTCCTTACCTTGGACCAGGGGTATCTCTGTACTGCTGCCGTTCCTGACCTTCAACGTGGGATAGCTCCTCTAGGCCTTCCTGCGCCTGCGCAGCCACAAATATAAATAATATTCCAATTTTTTGGCATATCACCTTTGGGAGTATCTTAGTAGATGTTTGTGAAGTTTTGATTCTCTAAGGTCCTCAGAAATCTTGCTTAGAGGATAACATTAACAAAAAAAAAAAAATATTTTTTATATCTCCTGGAGTTTATTTTGAGTTGTTTCTGCACAAGTCATGGGAAATTTATAGTATTACAGTTACATAAATCCACATTCTTATTATCTCTGCACCTACATTATATTTTAAAATTTCACTAAAGATAATAAATATAATGCCCAAGAGGAGAGCTAAAGCTGTAGGGGGATAGAGACAGTGAGAGAGAAAGTGATGGTGTTTTTTAAAATATAACCTTTAATATTCCCTCCAGCTGAAGTACAGAAGAAAAGGAAGGTTGTTTTAGAAAGGAATTGAGAAAGGAAATGAAAAACTAATTTAAGTTAGGACTGTAGAATCAGATTTCTAGATTTCAATTCTGCCTTTGTCACTCTTTAGCTATATAATCTGAAACAGGTTACTGAATTTCTTTCCTCATGTATACAGTGAGGACAGTGACAGTGTATACTTCATATTGTCATTGTGAAGATAAATGAGCTGATGTGTGCAAAGCATTTAGAGCAGCTCCAGCTGCATCATATGTGTTAGTTAATATTATGGTGTCTACAATTATTATTGTTGTTGATAGTATCATAGTTATTATTATTAGTGATCATTAGAGAAAGCTGGATAATACATTTCCATGTAGTTTCTATTCATGTGGACTAATTGGATGAAGTTGGAATATCCACCTATAAGATGCTATCAAAATATTTTAAAAGTAAATAAAATTTGTAGGTGGTCATCTCTCTGCAAATGAAGTATATAAGCTCTGGCTCAAGGATTTCATGATAACTACTCTGTTTATGCAGATACTGGAGTAGCTAAGGGTGATTTGTTTAGTCATCACCAGCCAGTAGGTGGAAGCGAATGAAGGAAAAGCAACACAGATCACAGTGTTAGGATTACTTCAAATTCTAAAACATTCTGCATTTTGATACATATATAACCTTAATTTAATATTCTAAAATTTACTTTTAAAGCTTGCTAAAATCTTTCTCTCTGAATTCAGACTGAAGAGCAACTTTTATCATTATGCCTAAATGCATTATATTTTGCTAGATGGAGGACATTATTGAGGATATAATCAGTATGGACCCAAGTTTTAAAGAGGAAGGAACAGATTCTCCTCTGCTAATGCAAAGAACAGTAAGTGTTTCCAGACCTGAGGAGGTCAGTGAGATTAAAATCAATAATAGCACCTGATGACAAAAAAGAAATTTCATTTGATTAGCAAATGGTGTTTTCTTCTGCCCTTTTGAAGCTGGTGCAGAATAGATAAACATTTAAAAAAATATTTATTGGTGCAGAAAAAATGCATAATTTTACAGGGCTTATACTGTTCTATCTATCTACCTAATCTCTATAAACATCCATCTAATTACATATCTTATCTGCTATAGCATTTTCTGTGAAATCTTCAGATTTCCCACTTGAAGCATGACATATAATAATACCGTCATGAGTTCATGGCTAAATTTTAACTGTTTTACCATTACTAACAGCTACCAGATTAAGAGGGTCTATACCTTATAGAGAAAGGAAAAAATTATAACACAATATAACTTTACTTTTGAGCCAAAAATCAAAGGTTAAAGATGAAGTGAAGAAAGGTAGAAGAGGCCTCGCCCTACTTTAAGGCATTTAGACAGACTTCTGTGTTGAAATCACAAATTCCTGGAATAAAAAGCAGGGAAGAGATAAGATAATATCTCTTTGATTGCTGTTGCCTTCTCATTGTTCATTTATTAATCTCTAGAATCTGTAAAGGGTGTCCAAGCTCTTTCTACACATTTTGAAGGGGTTGTTTTTGGTTCATTTATGGTTTTAGAGCTTTTAGAAAATGAGAGAAATTATGAAAGATTTTGATTTTTTACTTTAAACATTTCATTTAAAGAAAGTGAATTCTGATTGTATTGTGTAGTGTGGATACTGTTCATCAGTAAATCAGTGGGCTGAGTTGTGTAAATGTTAATAATGGACATTTTAAACCTAAAACTTTAAGAAAAGTTTGGAGAAAGCATCCCTCTTCTATTTATTAATTCCCAAATAGACTACAAAAAAAGAGAATTCTATCTTTCCTTCTTTTCTCTGGTACAAAAGACTTCCACTTTATAACAACTCACTAACACCAGTATTATCAGACAAAGATCAAATGAGGTTAAAAATCTAGCTTTTTAATTGAAAGTTTATTTTTTTGTGAGTGTTTTGCTTGTTGTTTGAATGATGTGACAATTCTTTTTATCTCTTCTGTTTTCAGATTTCAAGAAGTATATTGACAACAAATTTGACTAATTCTCTACATAATATGTTCTTTATACTAATTTTCTCCATCTAATCCCACAGCATAAGGTCACTATTTTCTTAATCATTATTCAACTTTTGGGTTTGAGGAAATGATACTAATTTCTTTCAACCTTCTCTTCCTTGTATGTGGTACTTATTTCATTGGAATTGTATGCTGAAACATTCTCTTTATCAAATTACCTTACTTGTTTTGTAGTGGTTGCATAGATTGTTTATTCAGTGCAAACTGGTGACAATGGTTATTGGGAATTTGTTTTTTGTAAACAGAATGTGGATTCCCCAGGTGGTACAGTGGTAGAGAACCCACCTACTAATGCAGGAGACACAGATTTGATCCCTGGGTTGGAAAGATCCCCTGGAGGAGGGCACAACAACCCACTCCAGGACTCTTGTCTGGAGAATTCCATGGGAAGAAGGAGCCTGGTGGGCTACAGTCCATAGGGTCGCAAAGAGTTGGACATGACTGAGTGACTTAGCACAGCTCAGCGCAGCGTACGGAATGTACTTCTAAAAAGATAGATACGACTGGCCTATGTGTATTCTTATCAAGAAGTATCTGCTGGTGGCCAACCAACAATTTTTGATAAATCAAGAAACAAGACATAAAACCAAACACTCCAGTTAACCAAAAAATTATTCAATACTTGTTGTATGCAAAGCATGATACATGTGCTATAGGAAACTAAAAGTTGAGTGAGACACTGTTGAAGAGACCACATGGTGGTGAGTCAGTGAGGTGAGGCACACCCGAGAGGCAGTGAGGGAAAGAATACGGATCTCGGTATTAACCCAAGTTGTCATCTAGGTTTTGTATAAGTCACTTAACCTTTCTTTAATTTCTTCTGTGTTATGAGTCACTTAACCTTTCTTTACTTTCTTCTGTGTTATGAGAATAATTAAAAATATTTATTGCCAATACTGTTTTTATATTAAATCTTAGTAGAGACACACACACACACACACATATATGTATATATATATTTAATGCTAGTCAGAGTGTCGCCCTGGAGTTTGAGTGAAGCAGAAACCTTGCTAAATTGAGACATTTCTGAAAGACTTTAGGAAAAGATGACATTTGAAATACAGTTATGAAGGAAAGTTAAAATTTTAAGAGGTAGACATGAAGGCAGCAAAGTAGCAAGAAAAGAGGACAGCATAAGAAAAGGCAAGAAGTGAGAAAAAAGAGAATGTATAAGAATAGCTGGTAGAACAGAGATCGGAAATTCTGAAAGATTTTTATAGTTCATGTGGGTAAAAATAGAGACCTGTTAGATTCAGAGGAATGCTTTGAGTAAGCATTTTAGCCAGTGAACTTTTGGTTTTAGATGATAGAACCTGGCTTATATGGGGTGTAAGTATGAAAGGAATTTGTTGGCTCATCTCATCCATAAATTCCTAAGTAATATTGCATGTGAACATCCCTCCATAAGTTTGTCTTTGTTCTATACTGGCTTTATTCTCAGCTATTGAACAGACAATCTCACAGCTTATTCCTAGCCATGCACACAGTTTGTCCTTGCTAACCCAGCTGATTTTTTTAGACATCCACTCTTTGACAAGGAAGAGGAAGTTTCTGATTAATTTAAGCTAACCCTGGTGGCCCCATTTCCTTAGCCAGAGATTGTTTTAAGAATGAGCTTGTGTTGCAGTTCTGGAGCTTTAGCAGGTTACTGGAGTCTTCTAGGAATTTACTTCAGTCTTTAAAGGAGACCCACCAAACAGAAGGTTTTGTCTCTTTATGATGTTGTAAGACAATGTGACTTATGTGGCCATTTGATTGCCCAGAAGATAAATAAACTGAGGAAAAACAAAAGGTACAGAGAGGAAAATCCAAGAGGAATGCAAATAAAAACTGCTTATATGCCCCTGGAGAATTCTTTACCTATGGATTGCACATATCATGTAAGATTTTTTTCCTTTATTTTGTAAGCTAATTGTGTCAGGATTTTATGATTGTCATAACCAAATGTACACTGATAGATACATTCAGTCAGACTTAAAAACTTAAAAAAGGAGAGCTCCTTTTTTCTTTAGTTCTAGTTAAATCTCTGAGATAATTATTTTGGGAGCAATTTTTGTCACTTTTCTATCTCTCAGACAATTTTTCTGGGTCTTGGGCCTACCCTAGAGTGACTTAGCAGCAGCAGCAGCCAAAATAAATTATCTAGATTAAGACTGAAACTAGGAGTATAGGAATTATTACCATAATTCAATACAAATTATTATTTTTAAAAAATAATTATTCTTTATGTCTCACCTATTATACCACAGGCACATTGCCAGTTATTTTACATATAATCTCTAGTTGTCATAGAGACTGCAAAGTCCAAGGGGCAATCAAGGATTCCCTGGTAGCTCAGATGGTAAAGAATCCGCTCGCAAGGCAGGAGAGTGGGGTTCAATCCCTGGATCAGTCAGATCCCCTAGAGAAGGAAATGGCAACTCCCTCCAGTATTCTTGCATGGGAAATTCCAAGGACAGAGGAACCTGGCAGGCTGCAGTCCATGGGGTCTCAAAAGAATCAGACACAACTTAGTGACTAAACGGCAACTGGGGCACTCTATTGACTGTGTTATTAGTTACACAGAAAATCTTGAGTGTCACTTAGCCAAGATTTATCTCAGGACCACTGCATAGAGTAAGATTAACTAAAATGAGTTAACATGAGTTAACTCATATTCTAATTTCTGTTGGTGGAAAGCTTGGAAGCTGCTCTGGGGTAGCTTGGACCAATTATGGTGGTCCTTCAGATTTCCCCAGATTGAATGGAACAGTTCAGGGTTTTCACAGTTCAACTTAGTCCAAGCATTTCTGACACAGAAATGAATATTGTGTGATTAGTGACTAGACTCAGAATAGTTAAGGAGAAGTTTTTTATTTAATTTTTTATTTAAACAAGAGAGCTAGCTACTTGCCAATTAGTTCTTACTGCAACAGTTGTGTAAATTGGACTGAAAAGACCCAAAGTGCAAGAAACATTCAGCCAAGTCAGCTGTGCTTTCATCAACATCAAACCTCTCAGTTTCTCAGTCTTCTTGGGGTCAGTGGTATTTCTCTCCTCACTGTCCAGCCATCCTTCACATGATGATATCCCAGATCTCAATGTGTATTTTTCTATTCAAAAGCATTTTTCTTTCATATTTTTTGACCATTATGTTCCATTTTTTTTTCAGTGCACCTAGTCTAATTTCTTACTTCAACAATTGCTTAAGCTTGTGGAGACTCCAAGTTAATTGACTCTATCACTCTTTTCAGTAGCTATTATTTCCCACTCATGACATTTTGAAAATTTCTTCCTTAACCTATTCTTGGTTAAGCACTATACTCATTTCTTTTGCAAACACTCTTAACATATCCCCATTTTTCTTCATTTTCTTTTCCTGACAAAAGCCCAACCCTGACTAAACTTATTTTTCATCTTATCCCACATCTTTACCTGAGCAGGAGAATGGATAAAATTTCACTACATTGCTCATAGTACTCACCTCCAATACATCACCAAAATTTCATAGGGGCTCTCTTTACTACCAGACAATACTACAGCTATACCTTGGTTAAAATTCTCATTAAATGAGACAACATTAATCTACTTTCTCTTCCACAACATATTTCAGAGAGAAAATATATAAAATCAGATTAGGACTTACTTGTTAGCTTTGTATCACAAATTCTACAAAACCACCAGTATCTTTTGATTTTCTCTGCCATCCCTTCTATTTGAATCAAATTGGCCCAGCTCATAACCTAAAGCTAGTCCAACTACTTGTGTCCTAGATCCCAGTAATTCTTACCATTGCAAATGCTTCCCTCTTTAAATACCAGCTCCTCCTATATCATTAGTCTATTATGATGTATTGGATTACAAGTATCAGCATTACACTTGCCTTTATTAAGATTCCTCAAAAATAAACCAAATCAAAGGATTGCATTTGAATACAGTTCCTCTCTGGCTACCACACTATTTCATGATTCCACTACCTCCCTCCCAAATGTCTCTGCTCCCATTTTCACCCTGATTCCATTTCCTCACCTCCCCTTCTCTACTGTCCAGTACAGCTATGTCCCTTATAATTCCAAAAGAGCTCTTAAAACCAACCAATATTGAAGCCAATAGTAAATTCTCCATTCTCACCAAACTTGAATTCTTTGTGGCCTTTGCCATGGTTGACCACTCTCTCCTTCTTGAAGTATTAACTGGAATTCTGTGGCATCGTATTTTTTGCCTTTTCATCCACCTTGCTGGTTCTTTCTCTTCTAATAGACTTCTAGATGCTAAAGTGCTCCTAGGCTCAGAATTTAATCTTCTTTTCTCGTGTACCTGTATGTTCCATCGGTAATCTCAACCCTTCTCTGGCCTAACTCTCTCCCCTAATGCTAGGTTCACATGTCTTACTACTATCCTAACATCTTTTGTTCTTCCAACAGAGATCTCAAACTTAATATGACTGAAAAGAAGTTTTTGTTTCCCTCCCTACCTATCTAGAACTATCCTCCCTCAAAAAAGTCATTCTCCTTCATTCTCTTACTCCCACATCTCCACATTTATCAGTATGCTGTTCTAATCAGGATCCAAGATTTCCTGAATCTCACAACTTAGTAGCTGCTCTACAGAAACACTTTTCCAGGCTAACATAGTCTCTTACTTGAATGTCAGAAACTGACTCCAACCTAATTTCTCTGCTACTTCTGACCCCTGTACAGCTATGGATCACACAGCAGCCAGAATGATCTTCACACAGCAAAAATCAGATCCTGTTTCTCCTTGCTTAACTTTTTGCTAACTTCCTGAAATCCTCAGAGTATAACCAAGACACTTCATAGTCAGCACTTCCCTTTAACTTTAGGCCCTGGTCTTGATAGCCTTTTTCCTGCTCACTGAATGTGACATGCATGTTATCATTTTAGGACTATTGAACTTCCTTTTTTAGGCTTGGAATGGTTTTGTCCCAGATCTTTGCATGACTGTCTTTTTATGCCTCAGATCTTAAGTCAATATCAACTTGTCAGAGAGGCCTTCCGCAATAACCCTAGCAGAAAGACCCCATCCCACACATCTTACATCAGTATCTTATTTAATTCCCTCTGATGGTTAGGATTAGAGTTACAAAAATTATTTGGTTTATTATATTATTTACCCATTTATTGTCTATTCCCACCCCTGGAATGTGAACTCCTTGAAGTTGGTGATTTTGTCTGCCTTATTCATTGCTGTGTCCCTAAAGCTGAGAGAGTAACCTGTTCACTAGTTTATTCTCAGCACCCAGTACAATGCCTAGCAAATGATAGGTGCTCAGCAAATACATATGAAATAAATATTTTAAAATTCACACATAATATTTTTTAAAGTTGTTTCCATTATGCATTACCATTTAGAAATTTTTTTAATGGGCATAAGCAGCAATAAGGATAACAGTTGTAATGATAGCTACTATGCCTTGGGTACTTGCTGTGGGACAAGATTTGTATAAAATACTTTTCATGAAAATTCAATTACTACAACAAGCATGTGAGATAGAAACTATTACTTATTAGCATTTTGCAAATAAGAAAAGAAGCTTAGAGAAGTTCAGTAACTGACTCAAGCTCATACAGTTAGTGAATGTCAGGGTAGGGGTTTGAATCCAATCCTGTATGATACCAGATGCAATAATCTTACGCACTCTGCTGCACTAGTAGCTTCAGAAGGAAGTCATTTCATAGAACTGTAAGAATCTTAGGATCTGAAGGGACCTTAGCCTGATCTGACCCTCTGCCACATTCCAGCCAAAGAATTGTTAGCTTCTGAGTTTAAACCTGTCTCTCTATAACTGCTACCCTTTGGTCTTCATTTCACCTCTTCCTTTCAAAGTTGGTTGTGCATAGTAACTTATTTATTTTATCATAGATGGGTATTTTTCAATCATAGCTTTGTAAATGCTGGTGGCACTTGGCAATCTCAGTAAACTATTATAGTTCAAGACTATTTCAGAGACAGAGATTGAGTAAATATTAACAACCCCCTGTGCTTGGTTGGAACTTGAAAGGACTGTGTAACACCAGCAAGCAAGCTTTTGTCAATCACAATCTAGACTAGATTAGACTTAAAGTCCAAGGAAGAACCAAAGTTCACCTTAGAAGTTTCTACACAGCTCTCCCAGTTATTGTTTGCAAGTGTAAGGAAAAGAAAATGATGAAGGAGAAAGAGAAAACCATTGCTATTGTGAAGGTTATAGACACTTCAAAGTTAAAACTGGTGAGCAAGTGCATTTTGGAATTCTTTCAATGTTTGGAGATGAAACCACCTTAAATACTGAATTTAAACTTTATAAACTAATAGTCAATAAAAGAAGGTATGTAGAAGTTGAGCTTTGAAAGTGTAATTTATAATCTGCTGTTTGACAAGCTTGTTTTCTTACAAGATAGTTTTTTAATGCTCTGGCTATAGTAAAAATATTTTGTAGTCTAGTTAAAAATTGTTTAAAATGCTCTTTTATTTGAACTTTTTTTTCAAAAAGTGAGGGTTCCATTAATTATTTGTTGTAGTGTTTACGTTAAATTACTGTTCTCATTAATTTAGTACTAAGTAGATTATGTATATATATAAAAAATAGATTTCCTATACATAAGAAATATATGATGCAAAAGCAGTTTCTGTGTTACCATTCTCTATTTTGTATTTTATCTTTTCTATTTGTGTTTTGAGCCAGCTGGTCAAGGACAGGAATCTCCCACTCCCGCCCAACAGATTATTTTTATTCACTTATAATAGAACAAAAAAATAATAACTCAGTGGGACTTCTCTTTTCAATGTTTATCATTCAAACCTCATAGCCCTGCTTCAACAAAGAAAATAAAGTCAGAGAAAGATCAATTGTGAGTGTCCTAAAACTGGAAAAATCTAGTTTACCATGTTTAAATGAATAAACACACAAAAGGAAATAAAATAATCTTTTAAGTGCCAGTTTTTATGTGTGCTTACATTGTGTGATATATACGGTCCTACAGTGCTCACTCTTTATTCCTGAAGTTTATCTTCTTTCTATGCCTACAGTTATTCTATCTAATAGTCTAATGTTCAGTTTTGCCATTTTGCATTCACAATAAATGTCTTCAGAGAAAAGCAAAATAGGGAATACAAACAACTTAAAATTTCCCCTCACTTTCCCATGAAACCCCACTAAATATTTGATATAGATATAGAAATATAGATATCACACATGCACATCTATGTATGGGTTTATAAGTTTTTTTCTTTTTGTATTTATTCTGAAAAATTATCTGGAAATGTAATAGGTAAGTATATAGATGATTTTCTTTCTTTTTCTGTATTTATAATGGGATTATCTGGGAAACAGATACATGATACACACAACATACACACACATATATAATATATAATACATATATGCATATTGTGTATGTGTGTATATATATGTATCTATACACACACAAACACACATGTATATATCTCCAGAAAATTATCGGTTTTAGATAAATAATCAATTTTCAGAAACATGAGTATGTACTATGATACCCTCTCCCTTGCTGAGTGATTATAAATGAAGAGGGGTGAAACAATAAAAACAAATTAAGTTATTAAATTTGTGGTAAAGTTTTCCAGTACTATAGTGTTTTGGTGAAGAAAAATAATAAACCAGGATGCCATAAGGGAGAGTGTTAGAGATGGCTTGAATCTTAAGTTGAGCCTGTAGATTGTATTTTGATATTTAAAGAAGGTATGAGGACATGTGAAGTGCAGAAAATAGCAGTGGCAAAGAATAATACTGAGATAAATATTCTCCAATGGCTTCCAACATTTTGTTTTCAAAGTACTTTTTACAATTAAAAATGTTAAGGCAGGGTCCCTTCCATAATTGGATAGGTAGTAAAGAATCTAGCCTCTGTGTTAGACCTAAATTTTAACCCCAAGTCTTCTATTTATTACAACTATATGATCTTGAGATAATTACTTATTATTTCAGACTTTTAATTATTTATATTTAACATGGGAACTATGAGACTTCACTCATAAATTTGTTATAAAGATTACTTGAAAAAAAAAAGATTACTTGAAATTCTGCTATTTGTTATTACTATAAGACATGCTTAGCTGAATATCAGGCATATAATAAAAACTCAACTATCTATGACTTTGCATATATATGTTATGATAATGCTTGTATTTTATCTTTAAAAAATTCTTCATATATGGATTCATAGGTTCCATTTGACAACATTCTATCCTCTTTCTTCCTCCCTCCCACTGGAGTGGAAAAATCTATTTTTGGACATAGTCTACATTTTTGTATGTGGTTATGAGAAATCTTTCAGAACTTGTTAGTAGTAGTAAATAATATTGACTAGATAATGTGGGACCATTGAATGAGGTTTTTGAAAACTAGACATAAGAGTTTGAGCTTAATATATGAGCTAAAGGGGAAAGACTTAGATTTCATGCCTTTTGAGCTAGGAGAGATCAGAAGAGAGTTGTATTTCAAAACATGTTTGTCTGAGAGGAGCATTTGGGAACTAATTGAGAGGAATGCTGGAAGGAAGGACAGAATTTAGGCTGAAGGCCTTGAGGATCTTGAGATGTGAGAGTATGGAAGAAAATTTAAACTGACCAATGATTTAATCAGTCAGTACTAAAGAAAATCAACTTTGAATATTCATTGGAAGGACTGCTGCTGAAGCTCCAATACTTTGACTGCCTGATGTGAAGAGCCAACTCATTGGAAAAGACCCTGATGCTGGGAAAGATTGAAAGCAAAAGGAGCAGGGGGTGGCAGAGGATGAGATGATTAGGTAGCATCACCCACTCAATAAACATGAATTTGAGCAAACTCCAGGAGTTAGTGTCTTTCATAGCTCAATCGGTAAAGAATCCGCCTAGAATGCAGGAGACCCCGGTTCAATTCCTGGGTCTGGAAGATCCACTGGAGAAGGAAGCTACCCACTCCCGTGTTCTTGGGCTTCCCTTGTGGCTCATCTGGTAAAGAATCGGCCTGCAATGCAGGAGACCTGGGTTTGATCCCAGGGTTGGGAAGATCCCTTGGAGAAGGGAAAGGCTACACTCTCCAGTATTCTGGCCTGGAGAATTCCATGGACTGTAGTCCATGGGGTCACGGATTGGGACACAACTGAGCGACTTTCACTTTTCAGGAGTTAGTGTAGGACAGAGAAGCCTGGTGTGCTGCAGTCCATGGGGTTGCAAAGAGTCAGACACAACTTAGTGACTGAACAACAATGAACAAAATAACTTAAAAGAAAAAAAATATCATAACTAGGTAATCAGTTCAGTTCAGTTCAGTCGCTCAGTCGTGTCTGACTCTTTGCAACCCCATGAATCGCAGCACGCCAGGCCTCCCTGTCCATCACCAGCTCCCGGAGTTCACTCAGACTCACGTCCATCGAGTCAGTGATGCCATCCAGCCATCTCATCCTCTGTTGTCCCCTTCTCCTCCTGCCCCCAATCCCTCCCAGGAGAGGAAAGAAGCCAAACTGAAAAAAACATATGTGGAATTTAGGTCAGATCATATATGTTGTCTTTTATTGTATTTGGCCTGATGAGTGTAAATGGATATATGAACAATTAATTCTCATAGGGAAGTACTGATTTTAAACAGGCAAAGAAATATTTTTCTATAATTGAAAGTTGATGCCTTCTCACAAACTAATAATTTTTAAAAAATGGGATTGAATTTTATCAGATAGTTTTTTAAGTCTATTGAGATGATCATATGGTTTCTTTTTCTCTCTTAACATCATAAAATATATTTATGGGAAACCCAATTTGATTATGGTAATTTACCTTGTTTATATTCTCTTGAATTTAAATAAGTAATAATATTTTGCTTAAGATTTATAGTAATGAATAAAACGTTTCTGTAATATTTTTTCTTATAATGTTTTCATCTGGTTTCAGTCTCAATGAATTGGAACATATTCTGTCTTGTCTCTATTGTCTGGAAATGTTTGTACAAAATTGAGATGGCATGTTTCCTGAAAATGTGACAGTCTTGCCCATAAAACTGTCTAATCCAGATATTTTCTTGTGTAATATATTTAAAGTATTTTTTTTATTTCTTCAGTAATCATAAGACTATTCAAGTTCAAGATGCTATTAATTATTATGTAGTCAGTTCTACTAAATAATGTTTTTCTAGAAATTTATGTATTTCACCTAAGCATTCACAGTTATTAGAAAATTATTGTTGGTAATCTCTCTTATCTTTTTTTATTATGGTAAAATATGTTTAACATAAAATTTGCCATCCTAAACATTTTAAAGTGTACAATTCAGTGGCATAACATAGATTCACAATGTTGTGCAACCATTATCACTATACACTCCCAGAGATTTTTCATTCTTCCAAACAGAAAACATTAAAAAAAGTCACCAATTGAATAATAACTCCTTATTTTCCTTATGTCCAGACTTTAATAACCTTTATTCTCCTTTCTATCTGTATAAATTTGCCTATTCTAGGTATCTCATGTAAGTGGAATCATATTTGTCCTTTTCTATCAGCTTATTTCACTTAGCATAATGTTTTCAAGATTCATTAATATCATAACAAGTATTGGTACTTCATTTTCTTTTATGGCTGAGTAATATAACATAATACGTATGGTATATTTCATTTATCCACTATCCACATTTCATTTATCCATTATTCATTCATCCATTGATGGGCATTAGGATTGTTACTACCCTTTGGCTGTTTTAATGCTTCTACGAACATTTGTGTGCAAGTATCTGTTTGAGACTCTACTTTTGACTGTTACTGGTAATACTTAGAGGTGAGAAATTAATAATAAGCTAATTTATGTTTAAATTTTGAAGAACTGTCATACTATTTTCCACAGTGGCTGCACCATTTCACATTCTCAGCCGCAAGGCACAAGGGTAACAGTTTCTCTGCGTCCCCACCAAAACTTGTTTTCCTTTCTTTTCCTAACAGTCATCATGTTAATGAGGATGAAGTGGTAAAACATTGTGGGTTTGATTTACATTTCCCTAATGACTAATGATGTTGAGTATATTTCAGTGTCCTTATTGACCATTTAGAAGTCTTTTTTGGAGAAATGTCTATTTAAGTTCTTTGCTCATTTTTTTAAATTGGAATGTTTTTGTTGCTGTTTCTGTGAGTCATTGGAGTTTATGTAGCTAGATATTAATCTCTTAAAAGACAAATGATTTGTAAATAATCTCTCCCATTTTGTGGGTTTTCCCTTCACTCTCTTGATAGTGTCCTTTAATGTGCAAAATTTTTAAATTTTATGAAATCTAGTTTATCTGTTTTTGGTTGTTGCTGTTGCCTGTGATTTTGATATTATACCAAAAAAATCATCACCAAACCAAATTTTTTATGAAGATTTTTCCCTTATCTTTCCTTCTAGGAAAGTTATAGCCTTAACTCATATGTTTAAATTGTTGATCCATTTAGAGTAAATTTTGTTCATGGTCTAAGAGTCCAACTTCCTTCTGCATATGGCTCTCTAGTTTTTTCAAGATTATTTGTTGAAGACTTTGTCCTTTCCCCGTTGAATAGCCTTGGTACCCTTACCAAAAATCATCTGACCATATACTTGAGTAATAATTTATGGACTTTCTATCCCACTCTCTATATGTCTAACTTTATGTCAGTGCCACCCTGTTTTGATTACAATTGTTTTGTAATAAACATTTTGCTTTGAAATATGGAAATTTAAGCCCTCCAACTTTGTTCTTTTCAAGATATTTTTTACTATTCAGGGTCCCATGAGACTTCATATGAATTTTAGTGTGGGTTTTTATATTTTTGCAAAAACCACTGTTAGGATTTTAATATGGATTGGAGGCATTTGTTGATTGCTCTGGATAGTACTGCCCTCTTACTGATACTAAGTCTTCTCATCAAAAAACATGAGATATCTTTCCATTTCTTTATGTCTTCTTTAATTTCTTTAAGCAATGTATTTTTTTAGTTTTTGGTATCTAAGTCTTTTCCTCCTTGGTTAAATTTATTCCCAAGTATTTTATTCTTTTTGATGTTATTGTTCATGAAATTGATTTCTTAATATCCTTTCCAGGTTGTTCATTGTTAGTGTATAAAGATGCAACATATTTTTGCATGCTGAGTTTTTATTCTGCCACTTTGCTGAATTCATGTATTAGCTTTCATACTGTTGTGTGTGTATGTGTATGTATGAATCTCATGATTTTCTAAATGTAAGATCATGTCATCTGTGAACAAAGATATTTTTACTTATACCTTTTCAGTTTGGATGACTTTCTTTTCCTTGATTAATTGTTGTGGCTAGGGCTTCCAATACTATGTTAAAAAGAAATGGTGAAAGCAGGTATCCCAGTCTTGTTTGTTCCTGATCCTTCAGGAAAAAACATAAATCTAAGTTTTACTATGGTTATATCCCTCTTTGATTTAAAATATCATTTGTTTAGACTTTATTCCTTTAGTTAGTCTTACAAGAGGCCTGTCAAGTTTGCTAACTGAAAAAAAACAAAACAAAAATTTGTCTTTTGCATTGTTTTGTTTTTCACTGATTTATGATCTTATATTACTATCTTTTTTACTTGCTTTAGGTATTGTTTTTTGGCGATTTTTCTGACTTCTTGAAAAATATACTGTCTATCAAATTTCAAAATTTTATCTATTTTTTCTCATATTTAAGGGCATAAATTTCTTTCAAAACATTACTTTGCCATATTCCAAAAGTTTCCTTACATGTGTTTTCTGTATCTTTCATTTATTTTTGAATTCCAGTGCGATTTTGTCTTTATTCTTGAATCATTAAAAATTTTTTAAATATTTAGGTAATCAAGGACTCAATGAAATTTTTGAAGTTTTTCATTTTTTTTGTTTTTGTTTTTGGTGATCAATACTTATATATGTTCTGTATGTACTTGGAAAATATTGTGTTTTCTGTAATTTTTAGATACAGAACTATAAACATGTCTACTAGGACAGGATTTCACTTTTATTGTTCAAAACTAGAACATTACTGATTATTTTTGTCTACTTGACCTTTCAAAAATAGGAAGAAATGTCTTAAAATCTTTCACTACTTTGATGGATTTATTCATTTTTCCTTGTAGTTTAAACATTCTGCCTCATATTTGCTTCCCATACTATGTTTCCCTATTGTCTCTACTGTCTGGAAATATTAGTACAAAATTCAGATGGTGTGTTTCCTGAAAATGTTACAGTCTTCCCTATTTTATTAGGTACACATCTGCTTATAATTGCTGTGCCTTTCTAGAGAACTGAATTCTTTATTTTTAGATAGTGACTATCTCTATTCCTAATAATTTTTCTAATTTTAGTCTATTTTCTCTGATATTAATAGAGCTGCATCAGCTTCCTATGGTTATAATTTGCTGGGCATATCTTTTCCCATCTTTTAAATTTCAACCTTGTGTGTCCTTTTGTAATGCAGCTGTGTCTCTTGTAAGCTACATAGATCTAAACACTATCTTTTACCTGAACTGTTTAACTTTTAGCTGAGAAATTTGACCTATTTACATTTATTATCACTATTGATATTTTTCACCTGTTTTTCTCATTTTAAAAAATTATGTATGTCACATATTTCAATATGTTTGTCTTTAGTACTTTTTCCCTTTTTACCACTTTTACATTCATTCACTTCCTTACCACTCCAACCCTATCATATGATATTATCTAGATTTAATATGGAGTTATACGGTCATATCAGTTCAGTTCAGTCACTCAGTCATGTCCGACTCTTTGTGACACCATGCACTGCAGCACGCCAGGCCTCACCGTCCATCGCCAGATCCCTGAGTTTAGTCAAACTCATATCCATTGAGTCCATGATGCCATCCAACCATCTCATCCTTTGTCATCCCCTTCTCCTCCCGCCTTCAATCTTTCCCAGCATCAGGGTCTTTTCCAATGAGTCAGTTCTTCACATCAGGTGGCCAGAGTATTGGAGTTTCAGCTTCAGCGTCAGTCCTTCCAATGAATATTCAGGACTAATTTCCTTTAGGATGGACTGGTTGGAGCTCCTTGCAGTATAAGGGACTCTCAAGAGTTCTACAACATAATTCAAAAACATCAATTCTTTGGTGCTCAGCTCTCTTTATAGTCCAACTCTCACATCCATACATAACTACTGGAAAAACTATAGCTTTGACTAGACGGACCTTTGTTGGTAATGTCTCTGCTTTTTAATATGCTGTCTAGATTGGTCATAACTTTTCTTCCAAGGAGCAAAGATCTATTAATTTGATGGCTGCAGTCACCATCTGCAGTCATTTTGGAGCCCCCAAAAGTAACATCTGTCACTTTTTCCATTGTTTCCCCATCTATTTGTCATGAAGTGATGGGACCAGATGCCACGATCTTACTTTTCTTAATGTTGAGCTTTAAGCCAACTTTTTCACTCTCCTCTTTCACTTTCATCAAGAAGCTCTTTAGTTCTTCTCTTTCTGCTATAAAGTGAAAGTGAAATTGAAGTCGCTCAGTCGTGTCCAACTCTTTGTGATCTCATGGACTGTAGCCTACCAGGCTCCTCCATCCATGGGATTTTCCAGGCAAGAATACTGGAGTGGGTTGCCATTTCCTTCTCTAGGAGATCTTCCTAACCCAGGGATTGAACCTGGGTCTCTCACACTATAAGCAGATGCTTTACCGTCTGAGCCACCAGAGAAGTCCAGGGTGGTGTCAACTGCATATCTGAGGTTATTGATATGTCTCCCAGCAATCTCGATTCCAGTTTGTGCTTCATCCAGCCCAGCATTTCTCATGATGTACTCCGCATATAAGTTAAATAAGCAGCGTGACAACTCCTTTCCCTATTTGGAACCAGTCTGTTGTTCCATGTCCAGTTCTAACTATTGCTTCCTGACCTACATATAGATTTCTCAAGAGGCAGTTCAGGTGGTTATATAGTTTATTTTATTTTTTATCTTGATTCTCCTATTCTCTTTTAGACTACAGCCAATTTACCAAGATGTTTAATATTCTGTTTATAATATTTTATTTATTTATATCATATTTACTTCATCCCAAACTGTCTTCAGTGTTTGTATTTGTGGGTAAGCATTCTTAAGCATTTTATATTTTTCAGAATATTTTTTATCATGACCTCACATATAGATGATATTGGGCTGGATATAAAACTCTGTGTTTTAAGATCTTTTTATTCACTTTCTTTTTTCATTTGTTTTGCTATTTAAAATGTTTATGTTAATAAGATTCTTATTTCTTTGAACATAATCTCTTCTTACTATTATGCTTCTATGTTTTCTCTTTGTCATTGTACATTCCTAAGTTTAACTGTAATGCATCAGGATGTAGGTTTTTCTCCTTTGATATTCTATAGGCCCTTTGATTTTTAAGTCAAAATGAAACAACAAAATAAGACGAGATTAAAGACAATAGTTTCATCTTTGATTTAGTGTTAATTCTGGAATGCATATCTATTCTTTCTTATTTTCTTCCTTACAATTTTTATTTTTTTTCTCCCTGACTCTCCTAATACCTATCTATATTTTAGTTCTAATAATTCTGTCCTTCATACTAATTAGATTTTATTTTATATGTTTGGTTTCTTGGTCCTTCATCCTTCTGAGAGATTAATTTGGTTTTTATAATTTACTAATTCCTTTATTTCTTTCTCAGTTTATGTATTATGCTATTTTTCCATTTTATAGTTTTCTTCTTTTTTCAGGTATTATATTTTCATGTCTCCTATTTCTTCATGATCACGTTGGCCATTTTTATGTTTACTTGTTCTTATTTTAGCTTGTTATTGTTGTTGTTTAGTCACTCAGCAGTGTTTGACACTTTTGTGACCCCATGGACTGTGGCCCACCAGGTTTCTCTGTCCATGGGATTTCTTAGGCAAGAGTACTAGAGTGGGTTGCCATTTCCTTCTCCAGGGAATCTTCCCAATTTGGGGATCAAACCCACATTTCCTGAACTAGGAGGCAGATGCTTTACCACAAAGCCACCAGGGAAGCTCCATTTTAGATTATAAATTATTGCAAACATCATCCTTTATTTCTTTAGAGTATGTATTAGATCAATTTTTAAAACTTGGTTTCATGTAATCTTTTTTTTTATTTCTAAAACTTTTGCTTTTGATGTTATTTCTAACATTACATGTTGCTTAACTTTTAAAATAATCATTTTTCTTGAATGCTTTGATATTTTGGCCTGTAAGCTCATTTTCTTTAGGGAATATTGGCCACTGTGAAAGGTAGTGTTTGTATGGGCAGACCAGTTCCCAGTTCATTTCAGTCTCTATGACCTTAGTAGGGAGATGTGAAAAATCCAGGGTAGAGAATTTTTGACACCAGGAATCACTTTTGGTTACTTCTCACTTCAAAACAGTTTCTTAGATCAAGCACTCACTTTTTTCTACAAGAAACAATTGTCTAAGAAAAGACAAGTTATGTTCTACTTTGCTGAAAATATTTTATAATAAATTCTTTAATAGATGTTTTTAAAATTTGTGAGTTGTTTCTAATAATTATATTAGCTTATTGCTATGTCAATGATTTTGCTTTTCTGAAAAAAGTAATGATTTTTAACCAGAATAATAAATATTTCTTTATAAAATATCTATCCAGTTGCCTACTAGTCTGTAAGATAAAGCCAAGACTTAAACTTTAATACCTAAGTAGATTATAACTTTGTTTTGTAGGCCTTTTCTGATATGTATGTAATCTTTAAATTTTCACTAACAGTTTACTCATATCTTTGAATGGAGAAAAGGCTCTTTAGATTATGTGAAATATATTACATATTTTGAATTTGAAAATTGTCTAATGATATTTAAAAAGTAACTAGCCATTCACATGAAATAGAGTAGTTCCTACAACATAAAATTAAATAGGATATTAATCATTATGCTTCAGGGCATAAATTAGACAATAACCAAGGTCATGGCAAACACCCTCTTTTAACAACACATGAGATGACTCTAACATGGACATCACCAGATGGTCAATATCGAAATTAGATTGATTATATTCTTTGAGTGGAAGATAGAGAAGCTCTATACAGTAAAAGCAAAACTGGGAGCTGACTGTGGCTCAAATCATGAACTCCTTATTGCAAAATTCAGACTGAAATTGAAGAAAGTAGGGAAAACCACTAAGCCATTCAGGTATGACCTAAATCAAATCCCTTACAGTTATACAGTGGAAATGACCAATAAATTCAAGGGATTACATCTGATAGAACAGAGTGCCTGAAGGACTATGGACAGAGGTTTGTAACATTGTATAGGAGACAGTGACCAAAACCATCCCCAAGAAAAAGAAATGCAAAATGACAAAATGGTTGCCTGATAAGGCCTTACAAATAGCTGGGGAAAGAAGACAAATGAAAGGCAAAGGAGAAAAAGAAAGATATACCCATTTGAATGCAGAGTTTCAAAGAATAGCAAGGAGAGACAAGAAAGCCTTCCTCAGTGATCAATGAAAGAAATAGAGGAAAACAATAGAATGGGAAAGACTAGAGATCTCTTCAAGAAAATTAGAGATATCAAGGGAATATTTCATACCAAGATGGGCACAATAAAGGTATAATAAAGATATGGTAATAAAGAAATAAAGAATAAAGAAATGATATGGACCTAACAGAAGCAGAAGATATTAAGAAGAGGTAGCAAGAATACACAGAACTATACAAAAGAGTTATTAATGATCTAGATAACCACGATGGTGTGATCACTCACCTAGATCCAGACATCCTGGAGTGGGAAGTCAAGTGAGCCTTAGGAAGCATCACTATGAACAAAGCTTGTGGAGGTGATGGAATTCCAGCTGAGCTATTGCAAATCCTGAAAGATGATGCTATGAAAGTGCTGCACTCAATATGCCAACAAATTGGGAAAGCTCAGCAGTGGCCATAGGACTGGAAAAGGTCAGTTTTAATTTCAATCCCAAAGAAGGACAATGTCAAAGAATGTTCAAACTACTGCACAATTGCACTTATTTCACACATTAGCAAAGTAATGCTCAAAATTCTCCAAGCGAGCCTTTCAACAGTAAGTGAACTGAGAACTTCCAGAAGTTCAAGCTGAATTTTGAAAAGGCAGAGGAACGAGAGATCAAATTGCCAACATCCATTAGATCATCGGAGAAAAAGCAAGAGAATTTCAGAAAAACATCTACTTCTGCTTCATTGACTATGCTAAAGCCTTTGACTGTGTGGATCACAACAAACTGTGGAAAATTCTTAAGGAGATAGGAATACCAGACCACCTTATCTGCCTCCTGAGAAACCTGTATGCAGTTTAAGAAGTAGCAGTTAGAACTGGACATGGAACAACGACTGGTTCAAAATTGGGAAAGGAATACATCAAGGCTGTATATTGTCACTTGGCTTACTTAACTTATATGCAGAGTACATCATGCAAAATGCCAGGCTGGATGAAACACAAGCTGGAATCAAGATTGCAGGGAGAAATATCAATAACCTCGTATATGCAGATGACACTACCTTTATGGCAGGAAGTGAAGAGGAACTAAGTGCCTCTTGATGAAAGTGAAAGAGGAGAGTGAAAAAGGACTTAAAACTCAACATTCAAAAAACTAAAATCATGGCATGCAGTCTCATCTTTTCATGGCAAATGGAGAAATAATGGAAACAGTGAGAGACTTTATTTTCTTGGGCTGTAAAATCACTACAGATGGTGACTGCAGCCATGAAATTAGAAGACACTTGCTTCTTGGAAGGAAAGTTATGACCAACCTGGACAGTGTATTAAAAAGCAGAGACATTATTTTGCCGTCAAAGCTATGGTTTTTCCAGTAGTCGTGTGTTGATGTGAGAATTGGACCATGAAGAAGGCTGAGCACCAAAGAATTATGCTTTTGAACTGTGGTGTTGGAGAAGACTCTTGAGAGTTCCTTGGACTGCAAGAAACCAAACCAGTCAATCCTAAAGGAAATCAATCCTGAATGTTTATTGGAAGGATTGATGGTGAACCTGAAGCTCCAATGCTTTGGCCACCTGATTCAAAGAAGTGACTCACTGGAAAATATCCTGATGCTGGGAAAGATAGAAGGCATGAGGAGAAGGAGATGACAGAGGATGAGATGTTTGGATGGCATCACTGACTCAATGGACATGAGTCTGATCAACTTCAGGACATGAGGAAGGGCAGAAAAGCCTGGCATGCTGCAATCCACAGGGTTGCCGAGTCAGACACTAGTGGAGCAACTGAAGAACAACCGAAGGTCAGGAAAAGATGTAATAGACCCACAGTTAAGCAGGATTGAATTCATTATCAGAACTCTAGCCCCATTTCTACAGAAAGATGTACTGGGTACAGTCTGACCAAGTAATATTAACCCAGTGCAATGTTTTAGCTAGGAACCTATCACTTTATTGCTGCAGTGCAAATGTAATATGGCTCCTCTTAAACATTTCTACTGTTTGCTACTGCTGCATTGAATCTATCTGACTTCAAGCTCTTTAGAGAAAAATGCCCTTTTCCTAGTTCTTTCTCCCTTCTTTCTCTCTCACTCCCTGTCTTTTTGTTCAGCATGTCATTATGCTTCTCAAAGGCACAGTGCAAATGTACAATTCAGGTTGGTGATGCCTCCACTTATAACCAACAGGGTTTTCAAAAAAGACCTGGAAGCTTTAAAATTCTACATATATAGCTAAATGACTCACATGTTAGGGAAATGTGTGCTTTTAGAATTTCTTTCTAATTGCATTATTCTGATACTTACACTCATCATTTATCCAATTTGATAGGTTTTCTTGTCCCTATTTTTCAGATAAGGAAATTGAGAGGGAATAAATATCTCAGTAGCTCAGTTCTAATATCCAAGATGCAAAAACACATTTTAAAACGATGTTGTTGTTGTCATATCCAACTGTTTGCAACCCTGTGGAATGCAGCACAACAGACTTCCCTGTCCTTCATTGTTATATAATCAATGAATTTATACAAAATAAAGATGAGGAGTCCTGACACAGTAAATAATGAAAAGAACCAATATATGAAAACATGCATCATAACACCATATGCAATCTGTAATGTTCTTGTTGATATGCATATACACTTGCATATTAGCCTGATTTGCACTGTATTTTCCAAGTATTTTTCCCTCAGAAATATACAATATTAATCACATAATTTAGTAGATTATTATTCCAAAAACTAATTTTTGTCTTCATGTGTCCTTTCTTCATGATTATTTTCAGTCTGATTTTATAAGTATTAAAAAAATTTCCTTCTGCTTGGAGTTCTACAAAAAATGGGAATAAAGAGTTAGAGTCTCCACAATAATCTGAATATAGCTTTGTTTGATGATTTCTTAAAGGGAAGAAAACAGGTACTGCTTATTTGGCTCTTGATTGACTTCCTAGAAATGAAATAAAGATAATTAGAATGGAAATATTTTAAGTGTTCAAATCTTGCATTTTAAATGTAGGTTGTTCTGGAATAATAAATATTAACTTGAGTTATGAATATTATTTAAATTTAATTTTCTTAGGAGATCAATCAATAAGCACATTTTCAATAACAATTTTGAATTGTGTATAAAGCATGTTAGCTTTCTGGAAAATTGCTCCCAAGGAGCACTTTAAGAATTGCAGTGTTGTTATCATTAGATATACCCTATATCCACTTGAGGCAAAGCAGTTTTAGGCTACTTTTGGTTACCAGCTGGATATTTATAATAATCTAGAACATTAAGTGTACAATGAGAAAAAGTATGCCTTCCAGGAAGGAAAGTTTCTCAATTAACAGTATAAAACACTTCTTGACTGTGAATTGCTGGTAGTACTGATAGTATTAATGTTTCCAAAATATTCAACTATTATGCCTAATTCATGATATGTAACGAATTTTCAAGCTTTACTAATATGTATATTGATTTTTGTCTAAAGTGATATTTTTAATCTTATTCATTTATAACCAGGTAATGTGCTGGATCAAACTCCTATAACTTTGTAAATATTAATAAAAATTTTTCTTCATGAGTGAACTAATTTCTCCTTTTTCTTAAGCACAAATAGCTTTTTTCAACATATCTTATCCATGAGCATTCCCCAAAGATTTTACAAAGTTAATGCATATTCATTTTTGTTTAAAATTAAAAATGCTATATATTGCAAGTTTCTATTAATGATTGGTCAATTTAAGATAATACAACTAAATATATCAATATTCACCAAAGATTTGATTGATCTTTTCTACCTTTTTCCTTTAAAGGTATCTGGAAGTATTTTGGATGTGTATAGTGGTGAGCAGGAAATTTCACCAGTTAATATGGGCCTTACAAGTGCTTCTTGTCCAAGTAGTCTACCAATGAAAAGAGAAATTACAGGTAATTGCTTTTATAGTTTTCTTTAAAAAAAAAAAACAAAACAGCTCTGTAAGTCATGAGTGACATATAATTCCAATCTAAAGACAACTTTTGAAATATTATCAAAATAGTTATATGAACCTTCAAATTGCAAACTATCAAAGATGTGAACGTGTGTTTGCATGTTCAATCATGTAAGTTAGTTCACTTGTCTGGCATACATTGTCACAAGCATGCATCCTTTTCAAGTGGTTGTGCTTTTGTGTACTTTACTGTACAGTACTATATAGAGGACAGTAGTACAGTATCTTTATTTCAAGTCCAGGATGTCTGAAAAAAAGTGTAAAAGGAATGTGATTTAGCTGATACTGCTAAGAATTGCCAGTTATTGTACTGTACTACTGTATTTTCTAAGGTGCTGTACTATAAGATTAGAAATGTTTTTTGTGTGTATTGTTTATGTGAAAAGTATTATTAAACTATTACAGTACAGTACTATATGGCTGATTGTGTTAGTTGGGTACCGAGGCTAAAAAAACAAATTGGAACTTTTGAATGCACACTTGGAAAGGAACTCATTCATAGGTAGGAGACTTACTGTAGTTAAAATGGGAAACATTTCAAGAGTAAATCCACCTTTTTTTTTCTTTATAACAACCAAGCAACAAGTTAGTTTAACTTACAGTTCAACTCAGTGATTTTAGGAACTGGACAAATACGAATAGACACATGTAACCTCTAGTCATATGTATACAACAGTTTGACTAAGTTCCACTTTCACTTTGGGCTTCATGGTGGATCAGACGGTAAAGAGTCTACCTGCAGTGTGAGAGACTCAGGTTCGATCGCTGGGTCAGGAAGATCCCCTGGAGAATGAAATGGCAACCCACTTCAATATTCTTGCCTGGAAAATCCCACGGATGGAGAAGCCTGGCAGACTACAGTCCATGGGGTTGCAAAGAGTTGGATATGACTGAACGACTTAACTTAGCTAACTTTCACTTAATATAGATTAATTTTGATATTGCAAATATTTAATTTATTAGCATGTTTGCAAAATAACAGATTAATATATTAGGAAAAAATAGATTTTCTTCTTTTCAACTTGTTTCACAGATTTCAATGATTCACATTTAACTTTCTCAAGTGTGTAAAACCCCCTCTATTTTCACTAACAAATTTCAAAATTGTTACAACTTAAAGGAATTACAGGGGCACTTTCAAGTTAATTCAATAGGTAGGTGAGGAAATAGTCAGAGGAGTTATTTCCCAATGGTACACATCTGATTAGAAGCAGAAGTCAATCAAAATAAGGATCTCCTGACTTACAAGTCTAGTGTTAGTTTCTCCATAAAATAAAATAAAATTTAATAGAAATTTCTGTAACATGTTTTTAGTTCGTGATTCAAACATTTATCTTTAAATATTTTTCTTTAGTTAATATCAGCATTTTTAATAAATACAATATTTCTATTCTTGGAATCTAACAAATGATTCAAAAATATCTATGCATTCAAATTATTTAGAGTAAAATCAATTAATTTAATCTTAAATAATCAAAATTTAATAAATATATTTTTCTATTTCTATTTTAAAACTAGAATAATTCAAAGAACATTGTATTAATTCTCTATTGCTGTATAACAAAGTACCCCAAACTTAACAGGTTGAAATAATAAATGTTAATTATCTCATACAGTCCCTATATTTCAGAAATCCAGGGGTGATTTATAAAATTGCTTCTAGCTCAGAGCCTTGCATAAGGTTGCAGTCAAGATGTTAGCCAGAGATACAGATATTTGCCACTTGACAGGCTGGAGGATGCACTCCCAAGATGGTTCACTCACACATCTTCCTAGTCAGTGCCGCTTGGTTCTTTACCATGTAGAACTCTCCACAGGGCTGCTCAAGTGTCCTCATGATCTGACAAGTAGTGATTCAAGGAACACCCAAGGGGGAAGCTGAAAATGTCTTTTATGACCTAGTCTTGAAAGCCACACTAATCATTTTCACAATATTATATCAGGTTCACAGATCAATCCTATTCAGTATGGAAGGGAACCATCAAAAGTATGACTGTCATGAATGAGAATCATGGTGGGCCATTTTGGAGTCTGGCTATCACAAGTGCTTACAACCACATAGCACATAAAGTGTCTGTCACTTAAAGTATGGATTTGTTTGATAGGTATTTGAGAAATGTAGTTAGTTCCAATTCTTTGAATTTAGAAATCATATTTATAAAAAATGAAGGTTGTGAAAATTTAGATTGAAATAATTTTGAATAATCTTAAAGTTCTGAGAATAATTATAATAAAAATGATTAAGAAGGTTAATATTTACTGTATGCTCTACTTCTATTAATCATAACAATGATATTTAGTAGGTATCATACCAACTTCACAGATGAGAACTTAGGTAGAGACCCCAAGGCTACTAAATGGAGGGCCAGAATACAAATTCAGGTTTTACTATTTAAATTCCATAGGTTTTGCCACTGCCTTCTTACTAATATGTTGTTTCAAATTTCTAAATATTTGCAAAAACTTTTGTTATACCACTTGGAGTAAGTAATATTATATTTTCACTTGTATTTCTGAATTTTTTTGACTGGAAGGATTGCAAGGTAGAAATAAGTACTGTTTCAATTATTTTCCTTTTGATCAGAAACAGATACTCGAGCTTTGGCCAAGGAGAGACAAAAAAAGGACAACCACAACCTCAGTGAGTATATTTTCTTTTTTCTAAGCAAAATGAATCAATGCAAGAGGAAATGCAAGGAGGTTAAAATATGTGGTGTTTTATTGCCATCCATATATATTTTGAAGTCAGATGACCAAAATTAAGTGTGCATGCTCATTAGTAGAGCTATTTTGAGGCAATTTAGACAATGCAGACTCTCAGAAAAGTGAGAAATTTTTATGAAGTGAAACATCTCAAGTTCTCTCCTTGATCATTTTCTCTCTCTGAAGAATACTAATGAGGGAGATGAGTGCTCTGAATTACATTTGAACTCAATTGACTCCAAAGTTTAAAGAGATAAAAGTGACTTTAGAAAAAGGATGCCATTCAGCCAAAAGTCACACCAAACCCATAGACACCTCAAAACTCACTACTGGACACTTCATTGCACTCTAGACAGAAGAGATCCAGCTCCACCCCCCAGAACAGTGACACAAGCTTCTCTAACTGGGAAACCTTGACAAGCCACTAGTCCAACCCCACCCACAGGGAGCAACCTTCACAATAAAGGGAACCACAAACTTCCAGCATAAAGAAAGGCCACCCCAAACACAGCAATCTAAACAAAATGAAAAGGCAGAGAAATATTCAGCAGGTAAAGAAGCATGATAAATGCCCACCAAACCAAACAAAAGAGGAGGAGATAGGGAGTCTACCTGAAAAGTAATTGAGAATAGTGATAGCAAAGATGATTCAAAATCTTGAAAACAAATGGAGTTACAGACAAATAGACTGGAGATAAGGATTGAGAAGATGCAAGAAAGTTTTAATAAGGACCTAGAAGAAATAAAGAAGAGTAAGTCAATAATGAATAATGCAATAATTGAGATCAAAAGCACTCTGGAGGGAACCAACAGTAGAATAACTGAGGTAGCTGATAACTGAGGTGAAAGATAGAATGGTGGAAATAACTGAAGCAGAGAGGAAAAAAGAAAAAAGAATTAAAAGAAATGAGGACAACCTCAGAGACCTCTGGGACAATATTAAATGCCCCAACATTTGAATCATAGGAGTCCCAGAAGAATGAGACAAAAAGAAAGGCCATGAGAAAATACTTGAGGAGATAATAGTTGAAAACTTCCCTAAAATGGGGGAGGAAATAGCCACCCAAGTCCAAGAAACCCAGAGAGTCCCAAACAGGATAAATCCAAGGCAAAACACCCCAAAACACATATTAATCAAATTAACAAAAATCAAACACAAAGAACAAATATTAAAAGCAGCAAGGGAAAAGCAACAAATAACACACAAGGGGATTCCCATAAGGATAACAGCTGATCTTTTGACAGAAACTCCTCAGGCCAGAAGGGAATGGCAAGACATACTTAAAGTGATGAAAGAGAAAAACCTACAACCCAGATTACTGTACCCAGCAAGGATCTCGTTCAAATATGAAGGAGAAATCAAAAGCTTTACAGACAAGCAAAAGCTGAGAGAATTCAGCACCACCAAACCAGCTCTTCAACAAATGCTAAAGGATCTTCTCTAGACAGGAAACACAGAAAAGTTTTATAAACTCGAATCCAAAACAACAAAGTAAATGACAATGGGATCATACTTATCAATAATTACCTTAAATGTAAATGGGTTGAATGCCCCAACCAAAAGACAAAAAGACTGGCTGAATAGATACAAAAACAATACCCCTATATATGCTGTCTACAAGAGACCCACCTAAAAACATACAGACTGAAAATGAAGGGCTGGAAAAAGATATTTCATGCAAATGGAGACCAAAAGAAAGCAGGACTAGCAATACTCATATCAGATAAAATAGACTTTGAAATAAAGGCCATGAAAAAGACAAAGAAGGAGACTACCTAATGATCAAAGGATCAATCCAAGAAGAAGATATAACAATTATAAATATATATGCACCCAACATAGGAGCACTGCAATATGTAAGGCAAAAGCTAGCGAGTATGAAAGGGGAAATTAACAGTAACACAATAATAGTGGGAGACTTTAATACTCCACTCACACCTATGGACAGATCAACTAAACAGAAAATTAGCAAGGAAGCACAAGCTCTAAATGATACAATGGACCAGTTAGACCTAATTGATATCTATAGGACATTTCACCCCCAAACAATGAATTTCACCTTTTTCTCAAGTGCACACAGAACTTTCTCCAGGATAGATCACATCCTGGGCCATAAATCTAGCCTTGGTAAATTCAAAAAATTGAAATCATTTCAATGCCGTAAGATTAGATGTCAACTATGGGAAAAAAACTATTAAAAATACAAACATATGGAGGCTAAACAACATGCTTCTGAACCAACAAATCACAGAAGAAATAAAAAAAGAAATAAAAATATTCATAGAAATGAAAGAAAATGAAAACATGACAACCCAAAGCCTAAGAGATTCAGTAAAAGCAGTGCTAAGGGGAAGGTTCATAGCAATACAAGCTTACCTCAAGAAACAAGAGAAAAATCAAATAAATAACCTAACTTTACACCTAAAGCAACTAGAAAAAGAAGAAATGAAAAACCCCAGGTTAATAGAAGAAAAGAAATCATAAAAATTAGGGCAGAAATAAGTGAAAAAGAAACAAAGGAGACTATAGAAAAAATCAACAAAACTAAAAGCTGGTTCTTTGAGAAGATAAATAAAATAGACAAACCATTAGACAGACTCATCAAGAAAAAAAAAAGGAGAAGAATCAAATCAACAAAATTAGAAATGAAAATGGAAAAATCACAACAGATAACACAGAAATACAAAGGATCATAAGAGACTACTACCAGTAGTATAGTTATATGCCAATAAAATAGACAACCTGGAAGAAATGGACAAATTCTTAGAAAAGTATAACCTTCCAAAACTGCACCAGGAAGAAATAGAAAATGTTAAAAGACCCATCACAAGCATGGAAATTGAAACTGTAGTGAAAGTTCTTCCAACAAACAGAAGACCAGGACCAGATGGCTTCACAGGTAAATTATACCAAAAATTTAGAGAAGAGCTAACATCTATCCTACTCAAAATCTTCCAGAAAATTGCAGAGGAAGATAAACTTCCAAACTCATTCTGTGACACTACCATCACCCTAAAACCAAAACCAGACAAAGATGCCACAAAAAAAGAAAACTACAGGCCAATATCACTGATGAACATAGATCCAAAAATCCTTAACAAAATCCTAGCAAACAGAATCCAACAACATATTAAAAAGATCATACATCATGACCAAGTGGGTTTTATCCCAGGGATGCAAGGATTCTTCAATATTCACAAATCAATCAATGTGATACACCACATTAACAAATTGAAAAATAAAAACCATATGATTATCTCAATAGATGCAGAGAAAGCCTTTGACAAAATTCAACATCCATTTATGATAAAAACCCTCCAGAAAGCAGGCATAGAAGGAACATACCTCAACATAATAAAAGCCATATATGATAAACCATGCCAAATGTTATTCTCAATGGTGAAAAATTGAAAGCATTTCCCCTAAGGTCAGGAACAAGACAAGGGTGCCCACTCTCACCACTACTATTCAGCATAGTTTTGGAAGTTTTAGCCATAGCAATCAGAGAAGAAAAAGAAATAAAATGAATCCAGACTGGAAAAAAAGAAGTAAAACTCTCACTGTTTGCAGATGACATGATCCTCTACACAGAAAACCCTAAAGACACCACCAGAAAATTGCTAGAGCTAATCAATGAATATAGTAAAGTCACAGGATATAAAATTAACACACAGAAATCCCTTGCATTCCTATATACTAACAATCAGAAAACAGAAAAAGAAATTAAGGAAACAATTCCATTCACTATTGCAGTGAAAAGAATAAAATACTTAGGAATAAATCTATCTAAAGAAACAAAAGACCTATATATAGAAAACTATAAAACACTGATGAAAGAAATCAAAGATGATACAAATAGAAGGATAAATATACCATGTTAATGGATCAGAAGAATCAGTATAGTGAAAATGAGTATATTACCCAAAGCAATCTATAGATTCAATGCAATCCCTATCAAGCTACCAGCAGTATTTTTCACAGAGCTAGAACAAATAATTTCACAATTTGTATGGAAATATAAAAAAACTTGTATAGCCAAAGCAATCTTGAGAAAGAAGAATGGAACTGGAGGAATCAATCTTCTTGACTTCAGACTATATTACAAAGCTACAGTCATCAAGACAGTATGGTACTGGCACAAAGACAGAAATATAGATCAATGGAACAAAACAGAAAGCCCAGAGATAAATCCACACACCTTTGGACACCTTATTTTTGACAAAGTAGTCAAGAATATACAATGGAGAAAAGATAATCTCTTTAACAAGCAGTGCTGGGAAAACTGGTCAACTGCTTGTAAAAGAATGAAACTAGAACACTTTCTAACACCATACACAAAAATAAACTCAAAATGGATTAAAGATCTAAATGTAAGACCAGAAACTCTAAAATTCCTAGAGGAAAACAGCTAAAACACTCTCTGACATAAATCACAGCAGGATCCTCTATGACCCACCTCCCAGAGTAATGGAAATAAAAGCAAAAATAAACAAATGGGACCTAATTGAACTTAAAAGCTTTTCCACAAGGTGAAAAGACACCCTTCAGAATGGGAGAAAGTAGCAAGCTAAGCAACTGACAAAGAATTAATCTCAAAAATATACAAGCAGCTTATGCAGTTCAATTCCAGAAAAATAAATGACACAATCAAAAAATGGGCCAAAGAACTAAACAGACATTTCTCCAAAGAAGACATACAGATAGCTAACAAACACATGAAAAGATGCTCAACATCACTCATTATCAGAGAAATGCAAATCAAAATCACAGTGAGGTACCATCTCATGCCAGTCAGAATGGCTGCTATCAAAAAATCTACAAACAATAAATGCTGAAGAGGGTGCAGATAAAAGTAACTCTCTTACACTGTTGATAGGAATGCAAAGTAGTACAGCCACTATGGAGAATAGTGTGGAGATTCCTTAAAAAACTGGAAATAGAACTGCCATACAACTCAGCAATCCAGCTGCAGTACATATACACCAAGGAAACCAGAAATGAAAGAGACACGTGTACCCCAATGTTCATTTACAATAGCTAGGACATGGAAGCAACCTAGATACTCATTGGCAGACTAATGGATAAGAAAGCAGTGGTACATATACACAATGGAATATTACTCAGCTATTAAAAAGATTACATTTGAATCAGTACTAATGAGGTGGATGAAACTGGAGCCTATTATACAGAGTGAAGTAAGTCAGAAAGAAAAACACCAGTACAGTTTATTAATGCACACATATGGAATTTAGAAAGATGGTAATGATGACCCTATATGTGAGACAGCAAAAGAGACACAGATGTAAAGAACAGACTTTTGTACTCTGGGAGAAGGCAAGGGTGGGATGATTTGAGAGAATAGCATTGAAACATGTATATTATTATACATGAAATAGATTGCTAGTCCAGATTTGATGCATGAGACAAGGTGCTCAGGGCTGGTGCACTGGGATGACCCTGAGGGATGGGATGGGGAGGGAGGTAGGAGAGGGGTTCAGGATGGGGAACACATGTACACCCATGGCTGATTCATGTCAATGTATGGCAAAAACCACTACAATATTGTAAAGTAATTAGCCTCCAATTAAAATTAATTAATTAATTAAAAAAAGAAAATGTACATCATTTAAATAGCTAGAAATGTAACACCAGGTTCTTATCTTTCTGTGTCAATCTATTCCTCCTTTCCTAATGATAAGTTATTTTAAAATACTACTTATGTTGCACTGCTGAATTCTACTACTGTCACAAAAAATGTGGAGGCCGGGGCTCTGATGCCTTCCTGAAGTCCATTTGCCTTCAGTAATGATCACATGAGATGAGTAAATGCATTCAAGGGAAGTTGTTTAGGGGCAGGGTGAGCTTTAAAGTGCTTTTTCATGTCTCTTAAAATAGTGCTTAACTATCTTAAGTCAGCTTGACTAGTTGAGTGTGAAGCATTTTTGTTCTGAGAACCAGCTAAAAAAATGAGAAAAGATTGCAATGAAAATAAATAAAATCTTTAAAGCTCTAAAACCAGGAATTTCTTTACATGTCGTTAGCTGAAATTGATGCTACATGTACCAGCAAATTTAGAAAACTAACAGCACTGGAAAAGATCAGTTTTCATTCCAATCCCAAAGAAAGGTAATGTCAAAGAATGCTGAAACTATCACACAATAGCACTCATCTCACATGCTAGCGAAGTAATTCTCAAAATTCTCCAAGCTAGGCTTCAACAGTACCTGAACCATGAACTTGCAGATGCTGAAGCTGGATTTAGAAAAGGCAGAGGAACCAGAGATCAAATTGCCAACATCCGTTGGATCATCAAAAAAACAAGAGAGTTTCAGAAAAACATCTACTTCTGCTTTATTGACTATGCCAAAGCCTTTGACTGTGTGGACCACAACAAACTGGAAAATTCTTAGAGATGGGAATACCAGACCACCTGACCTGTCTCCTGAGAGATCTGTATGCAGTTCAGGAAGCAACAATTAGAACTGGACATGGAACAACAGACTGGTTCCAAATAGGAAAAGGAGTACATCAAGGCTATATAGTGTCACCCTGCTTATTTAACTTATATGCAGAATACAACATGAGAAATGCTGGGCTGGATGAAACATAAACTCGAATCAAGATTGCCGGGAGAAATATCATAACCTCAGATATGCAGATGACACCACCCTTATGGCAGAAAGTGAAGAAGAAGTAAAAAACCTCTTGATGAAAGTGAAAGAGGAGAGTGAAAAAGTTGGCTTAAATCTCAACATTCAGAAAACGAAGATCTTGGTATCCTATCCCATCACTTCATGGCAAATAGATGGGGGAAACGATGGAAATAGTGGCTTTAGTTTGGGGGGCTCCAAAATCACTGCAGATGGTGACTGCAGTCATGAAATTAAAAGATACTTACTCCTTGGAGTAAAAGTTTTGACCAACGTAGACAGCTGGATCATGGAAAAAGCAAGAGAGTTCCAGAAAAACATCTATTTCTGCTTTATTGACTATGCCAAAGCCTTTGACTGCAGATCACAGTAAACTGTGGAAAATTCTTAAAGAGATGGGAATACCAGACCACCTGACCTGCCTCTTGAGAAATTTGTATGCAGGCCAGGAAGCAACAGTTAGAACTGGACATGGAACAACAGGCTGGTTCCAAATAGGAAAAGGAGTATTTCAAGGCTGTATATTGTCACCCTGCTTATTTAATTTCTATGCAGAGTACATCATGAGAAACGCTGGACTGGAAGAAACACAAGCTGGAAACAAGATTGCCGGCAGGAATATCAATAACCTCAGATATGCTGATGACACCACCCTTATGGCAGAAAGTGAAGAGGAACTAAAAAGCCTCTTGATGAAAGTAAAAGAGGAGAGTGAAGAATTTGGCTTAAAGTTCAACATTCAGAAAATGAAGATCATGGCATCTGGTCCCATCACTTCATGGGAAATAGATAGGGAAACAGTGGAAACAGTGTCAGACTTTATTTTCGGGGGCTCCAAAAATCACTGCAGATGGTGATTGCAGTCATGAAATTAAAAGACACTTACTCCTTGGAAGAAAAGTTATGACCAACCTAGATAGCATATTCAAAAGCAGAGACATTACTTTGCCAACTAAGTTCTGTCTAGTCAAGGCTATGGTTTTTCCAGTAGTCATGTATGGATGTGAGATTTGGACTGTGAAGAAGGCTGAGCACCGAAGAATTGATGCTTTTGAACTGTGGTGTTGGAGAAGATTCTGGAGAGTCCCTTGGACTGCAAGGAGATCCAACCAGTCCATTCTGAAGGAGACCAACCCTGGGATTTCTTTGGAAAGAATGATGCTAAAGCTGAAACTCCAGTACTTTGGCCACTTCATGCAAAGAGTTGACTCATTGGAAAAGACTTTGATGCTGGGAGGGATTGGGGGCAGGAGGAAAAGGGGACAACCGAGGATGAGATGGCTGGATAGCATCACTGACTCGATGGACGCGAGTCTGAGTGAACTCTGGGAGTTGGTGATGGACAGGGAGGCCTGGCGTGCTGCGATTCATGGGGTCGCAAAGAGTCGGACATGACTGAGCAACTGAACTGAACTGAACTGAGACAGCATATTAAAAAGCAGAGACATTACTTTACCAACAAAGGTTTGTCTAGTCAAAGCTATGGTTTTTCCAGTAGTTATGTATGGATGTGAGAGTTGAACTATAAAGAAAGCTGAGTGCCAAAGAATTGATGCTTTTGAACTCTTGAGAGTCTTTTGGATTGCAAGGAGATTTAACCAGTCCATCCTAATGGAAATTAGTCCTGAGTAATCATGGGAAGGACTGATGCTAAGTTGAAACTCCAATACTTTGGCCACCTGATGTGAAGAACTAACTCATTAGAAAAGACTTTGATGCTGGGAAAGATTGAAGGCAGGAGGAGAAGGGGAGGACAGAACGAGATGGTTGGATGGCATCACAAACTCAGGGGACATGAGTTTGAGTAAACTCAGGGATTTGGCAATGGACAGGGAGGCCTGGCGTGCTGCAGTCCATGGTGTCTCAAAGAGTTGGACATGACTGAGCGACTGAACTGAACTGAACTGTAACTGTGAAACCTGCATCTATCTGTTCATAAAGCACCCATTTTCATGAGAGGGTAGGCTGACTATATGAAGGAGGAGAAGACCAACCTATGGTTATGACAGTCCTTAGAGTAGTTGTGGAAAGGGAAATGATTTGCTTTTCATCACATAGTGGCAGAGCAGACAAGCACTGGTGAATTTTGTGAGACAAGAACCTGAAAGACAGAACTAGTTGTTTACAGAAAGAAGTAACACATCAAGGAACTAAAGCCTTCTCTCTCAGTTTTAAGGCCGCTATTACCTTCCTTTCTCCTTACTTCTCTCCTCTATGTTTGCACTTTAAATAACAGGCCATTTAGTGTTAAGTATGATAGGTGCCTGGTATGATCATTATAGATGTCTCAATGGTAAAGAATCCACCCTCACTATAGGAGGCACAGAAGACATGGTTTCAATCCCTGGGTTGGGAAATTCCCCTGGAGGAGGAGATGGCACCCTACTCCAGTATTCTTGCCTGGAAAATATCATGGGCAGAGGAGCCTGGCAGACTGCAGTCCATAGGGTTGCAAAGAGTCAGACACAGAGTGACTGAGCTCACACATGCACATTATTGAAGTATAGAAGTATTTTCTACTAATCTGGATTACTTGGTGATCTTACTTTTTGCAGCTATCAATGTTACCAAAAATTAATATCACATTTTAAGTATGAATCTAAATATACCCTAACATTTGAGAGGATCATGGCTAGAGGACAAATAAGGTCCCACTTAACAGATGTCTAAATACTTAAAAGCTATAACTCAAGCTAGAAATACTAAATTATGTTCTATTCTTCCTAAAGATAGGAAGGCCAGGTTTGAAATATGAGTTCTCAGATCCTCAGAATTTTGTATAAGTACTGCACCACTAACAGACTGGGCCACTAATGGAACTCCACTTGATGGAATTTCGAGTGGGAAGTCATGGTGGGGCAATGTGAGCCCTTACTCAGTGCCCCTTTCACTTCTCTTTCTATGCCCTATTACATGCTATGGTGCATATGACCTCAAACATGACTATGAACCCCTCATCTTGTATATTCAAGTTCCATACCTATCTGCAAACAATTGACCCTTGTCTGCATCTTGGGCCTGGGGTGAGCACCTTGGTGTCATGATCTTCCTTCAGGAGGATGAACCTCGGACATAGCCGGCACAGGCTCAGGGCATTTGGGAGAATATTCCTGGTGTAAATTACCTGGAGTGTAGTTTAGAAGGGAGATCCCTTTGCCCTGTGGCTGCCTTGCTCAGTGAGGAGGGATGTGGTAAGAGAAAGCAAAGAGGGCCCTCAAGTATGCAGTCTGGGAAAGAAGCATCTGTTGCCTGTTTCTAAGGACAGGAATGAATGAATATATCAAAAACTTTGTAAAGAGTGAAATCACATATAACATGAAGTGATTTAGTAATTTCTTAAAGCTTGACTCCTTTACAAACAACTAGTACTGGATATGAAAACAGTGGGAAAACAAACTTCTCATTATAATTAACCATTAAAATTTTATGAGCACAATCTTATAAGGTTAGTGTAGGAATTTCTGATATTTTACATAAGGTACATTTAAATAATAGATTTTGATAAAACATTATAGGACTACACCAGTCTCCTATTTTGAGATAAAAATGTGAACATCCGTCATAGCTGATCTTCATCTTATATTTGAGTCTGTTTTATAATATGAGAGTATGTGTGAACATAGAATTATTAATAAATTCTCACTATAAAATATAAATGTATTTCTATCAGCTTTGCCTTTGTTTATTTTCTTTTCAGTTTTTTATATGGTGTCAGTTTTTTCAATTACTTGCACAGAGAAAACAAAACTGGCAAAGAAGGAAAATAATCTCTCCCAAGAATCAATTATATATCCTAAATTATATCCTAATTTCAGAGGAATCCCAGTGTATTATTCCAGAAGGTCAAGTTCATTCATGATTAATTGCTTCATAGAGTAGATTTACCAAGACAATTGATTTTTTTAGGACTTTCTTTGTTCCCAGCAGCAGTTTGTATTTTTCAAACATGTATTGTTTAATGTTTCGACATACGGTTTTTTTCTTTTTTGTGACTTTTTACTTCTTTCATTTCCCTGAAAAGCTTTAAAAATGTTACCTACTGAAAAAGGATTATATGTAAATCTTGATTCCTGATCCTGCAAGTATAGAGTAGATTATGCGACTATTCTGTGCTCTATAAGACTGGTTTTAGGTAAGGGTCAATATAGAAAGCTATGCTTATTTGTACACTTGACATTTATTGAACATTTATTAGATGCATATCCATTGTCATAGGCAATGGATGCATGGGAATATAAACAGAAATAATAATTTCTGAATTATTTCTGAATAATAATTTCTGAATAAAAACCTATATCAGTCATTCTCAAAGTGTGGGCCCTCAACAAGAAGCATCAGCAACACCTGGGAATTTGTTAGAAATGCAGATTTTTGGGTCCCAACTTAATCCTACTAAAATCAGAATTTCTAGGTGCAGAGTACAAATTTATTTTTATTTATTTGAAAGTCCTTCCAATGTATCTGATGCATGCCAAAGCTTAAGAATCACTGTTCCATGTATTATTGGAAATCGTTAAATTAGAAAAGTATATTTATGGTCTAATCAACATACATTTATTTAACACTTCTTATATGCCAAGCCCTCTGGGTATATAGAATGAAGTAAGAAATGGTCCCTGCCCTCAAAGAGATCAGTCTATTTGGGCACACAAAGCTACCATGAGCCAAGCTTTGTGTTAGCTTTTCAGTGGACTATATGAGAAGAAAAAGTGTATATATACATACACACATATGTGTGTATGTATATATACATACACACACATATATATACCCACCCTGATATATATATACGTATATCAGTATGAGTAAATATAGCATTTCAAAGAATGATAAAAATGTTATTTTTGAGAGAAAATGTTCCAAAATGATTTAAAATCATTGTGAACCATAGAATCACAATTCTAATATTGTTATTTTTTACTTTTAGAATAAAATATATTTGAATTTTTATTTTATTGTTGAGAAGTACACTTGTGACTAAATGGAAATTTTTTGCTCATTGTTTTTCAAAGATTATTAAGGAGGTTTACAGTTGACCAAAAGTGAATTGTGTTTTAATGAGAATAATCAATAATATTTCTTTTTTTAATAGTTGAAAGAAGAAGAAGATATAATATTAACTACCGAATCAAGGAGCTTGGCACACTTATTCCAAAGTCTAATGATCCGTGAGTTCAATAATCATTTCTTAATAATGTTATGGTTTCAGTACTACACAAAACAGGTGGGAGGGAAGGGGTGGAGGTGTGAACCAATGCTGAGTAAAGTAAGCAGCTTATGGTGAAGACAAGGCTGCTACTGGTGTCATTTTAAAATATCTATTCAAGGCTGATAATTACTGAACATCAGACATCAAAATTGTTACTAACACTTATCCTATTGAGCTTTAGAAAATAAGTAAATTATTTCTTCTTAGTACATAACAAATCTTTCTGTATGGCACCAATATTTACAGATTTAGTGATAGTAACATACTTTCATGATATCAACTGGAATCCTCAATTTATAGTTATAGCAATTCTTCCAATTTAAGATTTATGTATACATGAAAATTGGAATGTTGAATTCTCAGAGGTTCCAAAATTCAAGCAAAAAATATACAAGCAAAAAATAAGAATTGTATAAACATGCTTATTGATATTAGTCAATAATTTGTTATTGTAATTAAATTTTCAGCTAGGTTTTGATGCCATATAGTCGCAAAGTCAGTTGAACTAGATGTTTGGGGTTGTAAATTTCAAGAAATAGTTGATTAATCAAAATGTCAATTTACCATGTTTCTCTAAAACCATGAAAACATTGTAGCATTAATAAGGACTTTAAAAAAATGTTTTGGTCAGACAGAACTGGACTCTCCAAACACTGGCATTATCCATTATTCAGAAATGATGAGGTTTGATACAGTGGTTTTTGTGAAAAGTGAAAGTATTCTTTCCCTAAATGAAAATGTGTTAATTCACTTGGACGATTCAATCATTTGTAATGGAGGAAATGCCATGTATTTATTCTTATGGGCATAGTAGATAATGAAGGCTTCTTGAGTAGAATGGCAGAAAGAACACTGCATGGGGAGTCTGAAGAGCTTAATCTTGGCTAGGATCTACCACTAACTTTTCAAATCTTTTGAAGTCTCTCAGCATGCAACTCTTTCTATTAGTAGAACAGAACACCCATTTTCCAGATAAAACTTGAAACACTTAAAACATAAATGTGCATTTATTGGCCAAACATTTGATATAAGGTCAAGACTTTGTTGTTTGAATATGTGTTTCAATTTTCTGTCTTACATAAACTGCACAAATATGTATAGTCTATTTTAATTTCTTATAGATAAAACAAAAACCTAAGTATAGATGGATTTTTTAAATGATTACACCCTAATTTGTAACAGCAAATTACACCTAATTTGTAACAGCATATTTTTAGCAAACTGTCTTACTGACATTTTAATTTATTTTTTCTGAGGCTTTTGATATACTTTTCCTTAAAAAGAAGAGCTGTTTTTATAAATGCTTTTTTTAATTTTGTACTCATATTTTATTAGTTACCATATATAATTTAATTATACTGTCACAATAATAAGTACAGTGGGCATTCATTTAACACTCTGTCAGTAAGCACTGTCACCAGAAGGATAATAGAAGTACCTGGGTGTCTCAGAAGGTAGCCTAGTGGCCTCTATTATCTACTTTGTTCTGACAACAGTCAGTGACCATCACAAAGGGAATGGAGATCATTAATTAATCCTGAAAGTGATCAGATAAAAGTAAGTTAAGAGAGCTTCTCTTGTAACTGATAGAGCTAACCCACAGTGCCTGGGCCAGGTTATATGCAGAAAACAAACAATAAGACTGTCAGATTAAACTATGAAGCCTGACTGAACATCTTTCCATATCACCATGCCTATAAAGCACCAATTATGGATGGAGTTTTATAAAAATAAAATAAAATAATATGTATAACCTCAAAAATGATAAAACTTATGTGAGGGGTAATTATTACTCTATACTTTTATTGAATAGCTATGGCTATAAAATGGCTCCTCTCTGGCTCTAATTCATTGTCAAGAACAGGAATGGCAAAATTTTCATTGTCAAGACCAAAGGATGGCAAACTTTTCCTTTAAAGAGTCTGATAGTAATTATTTCAAGCTTTGTGAGCATAAAATCAGACGATTATTCAACTCTGCCATTGTAGCATGAAAGCAGACATAGACATTATGTATATGAAAGAGGGTGACTGCACCTGATGAAACTTTATTGACAAAAGCAGGCTTTGGGCTGATAGAATAAGGAAAATCAGTTTATCCATAATCACATCTGAAAGGGACCATAGTTGAGGAAGCTTCATTGTAAGCCTTCTTAAGTGGTTTTCTCTTCTTTGTAGATTTCAGAAAGGAGAATTAGTAATTGTTTTAATTCTATTATATTGTATCATATGTAGGCACTGGAAATATAAAAGTATTATATATTATACATATTTTCTAGGCAAGAGTACTGGAGTGGGTTGCCATTTCCTTCTCCAATTATACATATTAGGAGGATAGTAATACCTCATGAAAACTTTGTTGCAGTTTTATGTATAAAGAATGCACTAGGTCACAATAGAAAACACATTTCTTACAGCAGATGCATTTGAAAGAGTGGGAAAGCCACAAATTTGCAAAAACAGTGTTAAATAGAGAGAGGAGACCTAGGGCCCAACTTCTAAACACATGTGTTTGGGCAAGCAGAAAGAACTCTGAAGCTTTGTTTCTATTGGGTCAGTTCTTCGCTTCTTGTCTTGTTGTACACTCTCCAGACGTGAGAGTAGACCAGCCCCTGTAGCAGTGGTCTAGACCTGGCTCAGTTTCCCTCTTTATATCTTTTGTTACTTTCTCTTTGGTAGTTCTGGGGGCTTGATTGGTTGTGCTTCATGCCAATGAGGCATGAACCAGATACCAGTCAGGGAAGGGGGTAAGAAGAGGACATTATGCAAATGAAGCGTGACCTTGGGATCGAATCAGGGAAAGGAGTGTCAGTATGTTCTCCCATAACTGTTTTTGACCACTATTTTGGACTGCCGTTTTGGGCCCCGTTTCCCTCTTCTAACTTGCCAGCAGTTCTAAAAAGGCTCTGAATGTCTTTCCAGCTCATGACTGCAATAAACTTAGGATTTGGTCTAGGAAAGGCTTCCCTTGTGGCTCAGCTGGTAAAGAATCTGCCTGCAATGGGGGAGACCTCGGTTTGATCCCTGGGTTGGGAAGATCTCCTGGAGAAGGGAAAGGCTACCCACTCCAGTATTCTAGCCTGGAGAATTCCATGGACTCTGTAGTCCATGGAGTCGCAAAGAGTTGGACATGACTGAGTGACTTTCTGGAGAAGGCAATGGCATCCCACTCCAGTACTCTTGCCTGGAAAATCCCACAGATGGAGGAGCCTGGTGGGCTTCCGTCTATGAGGTCGCACAGAGTCAGACATGACTAAAGCGACTTCCCTTTCACTTTTCACTTTCATGCATTGGAGAAGGAAATGGCAACCCACTCCAGTGTTCTTGCCTGGAGAATCCCAGGGATGGGGGAGCCTGGTGGGCTGCCGTCTATGGGGTCGCACAGAGTTGGACACGACTGAAGCGACTTAGCAACAGCAGCAGCAGAGTGACTTTCACTTTCACTTGGTTTAGGAAATGAAACCTAATACCTGAAGGAGTTTTGAATTCTATGAAGTTGCCATTTTTGTGTATCAAAAACTTTCAGAAATTTGTACTTCTTTCTTCTTTGCTGGATCAAAATAGTATGGTCAGAGGGAAAACAAATAGTAAACAGTTATAGTTGAGATAAATATGTTGAGAAAATGAAATGAAAAACACACTACCAGAGAATGATAATATCTTAACCATTAGTGAAAAATACAAACAGAACGAAAAAATAAGAAGGTGAAACATTTCTACATATGTGTGGTAGTGATCTACTTCATATGTGCTTTTTATTAATCATATTTACAAAAATCATATTTGTAAATATAAAAATGCTAGCAGAACATGCATTGTGCTATCAAATTATTATTTTTTCTACTTTTTTTTTTAAACTACGTTTTCTACTTTTTGTTTTACTACTTTTTCTACTTTTTAAGATATAAACCTAAGGGGTTTTTTTTTTTTTCTACTAAACTGATTTTTTTTATCTTCTACACTCAAAACTTTCTTCTGCTTTCGTGTAAGAATGGCAGTTGAAGTAATAAATGAGACCTAACAAGACTTTCTAAATCAGAAGTTATAAAATGTTGATCAAAGGAAGAAGAATCAGACCTCTCATGATGTTTGCTTTCTTTTCTCTTTTGTAATACTTTTAAGTGGATGTATACTCCTAAGGTGACAACAGATCGTACATTTCCAAAGTTTTGCCTGGCGGCATTCCTATTCTAACTTACATATGTCTAATACCTGCTTTAGCCCTACAGACATTCAAGGTTTTAACTTCCCTAAAGATTTAAGTTCTTCAAACTAAATTATTTTGTAGAAAATGATAAGCCACTATGAACATTCACTCCTTAGGCAAGCCTTTGTATGTGTTAGTGTTTATAGTATACTGTCATATATAATGTTTTTAATGCCTAACTGCTTGAAATTATCTTGGGAGATATAATTAATATATCTCCTTAATATATTTGGTAAACAAAATATTTTAGGATGAAATCTCATACATTAAAGTGGCTTTAAAATAGAGTGAACTTTTAAAAATTTAGTGAAATGACAACAAATAGATATTGTAGGAAAACCCTTTGGGTGTTTTCCTTTTTAAAAAAATATTGATTGATTGATTTGGGTGTTCTCAGTGGCTCAGTGGTAAAGAATACACCTGCAAAGAAGGAGACACAAGAAATGTGGGTTTGATATCTGGGTTGGGAAAATCCCCTGGAGGAGTGCGTGGCAACCCACTCCAATATTCTTGCCTGGAGAATCCCATGGACAGACAGGCCACAGTTCATCGGGTTGCAAAGATTCGAACACGACAGAAGCAACTGATCACACTTATTGATTTGGCTGTATCAGGTCTCTGTTGTGCTGTGTGGAACTTAGTTGCCCCACAGAATGTGGGATCTTAGTTTCTTGACCAGAGATTGAACCCGTATCATTGGAAGGTGACTGCTTATCCTCTGGACCACCAAGGAAGTCCCCATTGGGTGTTTTCTATCAAAACTTCGAGTATTTATTTTAGACCTAAATAAACAGTACCTTAAATTTCAAAGCTGACTAGGATATTGTTTTCATCATATTCCTTCTGTCCTTCTAATTTTTTCTTTCCATGAGAAGAAATGAAACAAAATTATGAGGCATATACCAGTCAGATTTTTCAAACTATATTTTTCTACTTCTGAGTACTTAGTAATATACATATTAAGTTGCATATATTTCAAGTAGATCACATAAACTAAAATCACATGCAGTGTAATGTCTTTTAAAAAGTTCCCTACAAGCTTACTTTCTGTTGTATCAAAACAAATCTCATTATTTTAAGTTGAAAATTCACCTAGATTTTTCAACTGTTCTGATTAACTTTTAGCAATTAGCTTGGCCTTATTCTCCATACATATTACCAATTGTCAGGTAGTATTAAATTGATTGATATATGTTTCTAGACATTAAAATAAGTAGCCAGTTCTATAATTCTGGATTTGTCATTTTTCTTGTTTAAAAATGTTTTAATAAAATATTTTTCTATGCTATTGCCTGAAGATTATCAGCAATATTTAATTGTATTTACTTATCATAAACTTACTTAAAATAGATATATAGCTTTTTATAAAAAAATGTGTTGATGCTTTGTGTGGGAAAATTTGCCTTATGAATCTAGAAAGTTTTGCTTTATTGCATAAAGTTGCCAAAATGATTTGTTTCACAATTACTCAGGATCACCATTCACGACAGACATGGGACCTTATTTTTTTTCCCTAGAAGCATAAAAGCAACCTTATAGAAAGTAGGTTAAAAGATTGGTACATATGAAATGATCTTAAAAAATTTAGGCTTAAGTCTTCAGTAATGTACATTTCCTAGTTCATTAATGCAGAAATACTGCACATAGATTTTAATCTCAGAGTTAATAATAAAAGCAATTTTCACTAAAAATATAAAAACTGTAATGGTAGAATCATGATATTGCATTTAGCTCTCCCACAAAAAGTCACTTTATTACTTTCTTTTGACACTTATTTTCATTCTGGGATTAATTTTACTATATAAGGGCTTCTTAACTATTCTATTAAAATTTCTATTCAGAAGCAATAATATCTAAGAGTGAATAATAGTCATGTAAATCATTATTTCATATTAATGTAAAAGATTTTGTAAGTTCTTATGAATTCTGCTGACATGCACAATTGTGAAAAGGTTATCTCTCCATTCTACAGTGATATGCGCTGGAACAAAGGAACCATTCTAAAAGCATCAGTGGAGTACATCAAGTGGCTACAAAAAGAACAACAGAGAGCTCAAGAATTAGAACACAGACAGAAGAAATTAGAGCAGGCTAACAGGCGCCTTCTACTCCGCATTCAGGTTTTCATAAGAACGTTGCCCTGAACCATGTACCTTACATATGACTTACCCATCATCAGTTCTATTCACTGGTCTTGTTTGTTTTTTTTTTCTTACTAACAATTGTTTTTTTCCTTCTCAAGGATAATTTTTATTGCCTTTTAGAAGTTCACGAATTAGATTCAATTAGGTTTTGATTAGAAATCTAGGATCAAGCTGGCTTTGAAAATATATAAGGAATGACAATAACTAATTGCAAAATGCATAAAATAGAACCAATTTTATAAACATACAAATATTATCCCAGTCAAAAAATAATAGTAAATAGGATCTTTGTTTCTTTGGATAATATTGGACATTAAATTTTCCTCTCTCTCTTTTATTTGTTTAGTAACACTGCCACGGATTTTGTAGCCTTAAGGCATATTGTGCTAGTTTATATTAAGTCACTCCTCATCTTCTTATGTGACACAAATACTCAAAATATAGGTTTTCATAACTCTCAAGATTTTTTCTTTAATATGTGAACAAGCTTATTGCCAGGTAAAATACTTGTTTCCATAAAATGGTCTTATATTGAGAAATTAATCAGGAAGAATGACTGAAAGATTTCCACTATCTCCAAATAGTTGTCTTGTAGTCTGAGCCACTGTGAGACCATTATATGTCATGTATTCTTTTAACGAAAAAATGGGGGAGGAATTTTTAAGAAATCAGAGTGTTTTCCTCAAGATTATTTTTCAGGCATTAGAAACATACCACACTCTGTTATTTGCAAAGAATATTTCTAATTTGTACTACTCTTCATGTTGAGTGCTTGTTAGATCTATTTCTGACTTACTATCTAGAGTTGAGTTTACTATCAAAGTCATTATTTAACTATTCTTGTTTGATATTGCAGGAACTAGAAATACAGGCTCGTGCTCATGGTCTGCCAACCCTGGCTTCACTTGTCACAGTTGATTTAGGTGCTCACATCACCAAACAACAGACCCATCTAGAGCAGAGTTCAGGAGACTATTGCCAACAATTGGTTCTGTCTCAGGGGACAAGCCCCGAACTCTGTGATCAAGCTATGGCCTTCTCCGATCCTTTGTCACACTTCACAGATTTATCATTTAGTGCAGCTTTGAAAGAGGAACAAAGATTGGAGAACATGCTGCTGGATGACACAGTATCTCCGTTTGGAACAGATCCTCTGCTCTCTGCCACTTCTCCTGCCGTTTCGAAAGAGAGCAGTAGAAGAAGTAGCTTTAGCTCAGAAGATGGTGATGAGTTATAAAAAAATAAACAGGCTCAACTGATCAACTAGGAAGAACTTGTGTGCTGGTGCTATGCAATTACATTCTTGTTTCATACATTTCTCTGGCTTAATTTTTCGGAAAGGAATATATTGGTCATGAAACACTGATTGGTTAGAAACAGCAGAATTTACAGGAAGGACAAACACGGTGTTGAAGAATTACTGTCAGAAAAAAAGTTTTTTTTTTTCCCTCTTTGACCACTAAGTCCAAATCTACTTAAATTTTGTTTTTCTGGAAAGAGGCACAACATGAGAAATAGCTCTCTACTGATGTTTTAAAAGTAGTCACTTGATGATGTACTATTGGAACTAAACAGACTGCAGGAATAAACCTTCTGAAACATACAAATGTTTTCTTCCTTTTGAAACAGGCAAACATTTTCTCACTTACTTCCATCTCTTTCCTATTCAAGCTCTGACTACATTAGTTTTCAAGAATCAAGATCAACAATCTGGTGGTTCATTGCTTTTCTCCATTGTCTGGTGGATATGTTGTCTAAAGTTCAAGCCTTGTAGAGCAACTAAATAAAAGATAGATTATCTACCACTTATAATTGAAGAGTAAATCTATAATAAAGTCTAGAATTTTCCACAGTAAAACACAGAAATTTATAAAAACTTTGGATTCTAAAGACTCAAATTCCCTTTGTCAGTTCAATTACACAAATTCTAAAATCTTCTTTGCATATTTATAGAGAAGACACACACAGTCCAGAAAAGGAACATATTGAATTTTTTCCTCAAGAATACTGGCTGGAATTGTATCATATCACTTCACACAAATGTACTCCCCCAAACAGGTACAAAATGGAGGAAATATATGTTCTTTATTCCCCTTCATTCTTCCGATTTTCTAATCAGCATCTGAAATTACATACTAAATCGTTTTTGCTTCATCAAGAAGAGATATTGGATAATCAGTCTCAGCAAATAAAATATTGAAAATCCACCTAAAAGGACAGTTTGTTAATTTGTTAAATAACACCTATCACTGTTTCAAAACTGGATTTAAATTAATTAGTCGATACAGTTTTCCTTTGAATTCAAGAAATATTGAAAATTGGATTGCCAACTGACAAAATAATTAGTAAAACAGAAAAGCTTTCTTATTACATTCAGCTCTGAGTAGAAGATATAGTGCTATCCCTATAAGTACTTAAAGTACCTTATGATCTTTGTTAGCATTTATTAAGAACATTTATACCTATGGTGATTTACTCAATTTTTTCTCTCTTGAGCTTCTTCAAAGCTTTGGGAATTGACTTACCAGGAGTATTGCTCTGTGTTAGGCCCGCATGAACAATCATCCGATCAATGAGCATTTAGGGAGAGATATCGAAAACTGCAATAAGTTTTATGAAAAAGTAGAACAGAAGAGCAAGATATGGTCTTACTCCTCAGGGAGTTAACGAGACTGCATAAGAAACCACAACAAAAGATAGAAGACTTTTAAAATTAAAGTCTACATGGTGCGGTATAAACTGCAAATACCGAAGTTCAGAAAAAATAAATTTGAAGGCTGGAGAATCCCAAAAGTGTGTGGGAAGAGCAGAATTTAAAACTTCTTTTAAAAAGCATACGTTTGGTGGAGGCGAGGCTATACGGGAGAATAATATCAACTAAATGATAAAATGAGAATAAATTGGGAAAGTATCTTCATGAGACATCCATTAGAGAGATCTAGAAGACGTCTGTTGGGAATCCTGAAAACTATTGACAACAACTTATGAAAGTCTCTTTGAAAACCAAGATGAAATAATGTGGTAGAAATATATATATATTTTAACCAGGAAGAATAAGTCTAAAAATTAAAATGCTGCTGTGTATTACTACGATTGAGATGTAGTTGTTCATGAATACTAAATTTGGGATAAATTTTTGAATTTTTGAATTGTTTCATGTGAGGTTTTACTCACATGAAAAATATGTCATCACAAAATTTGAGACTTATTGCTAATTAAAATGGACAAATACTAAATCCTTATGGTGTATTAATTATCTCAGGCTTGGTTTATAGCGTCAATTCAGAGTTTGGAGATTTGAAATAATTTTCTTTTTGACATGAAAAAACTCTAAATTATAGGAATAGTCATCAAAGCCAGGTGGATAAATTCCTCTGAAATACGTCACATGAAAGAAAGAATAAGATACATTTCCTCAAGAATTTGAGAACATTATATTGCTCAATTGCTAAGTCATGTCCGACTCTTTGTCACCTCATGGACTGCAGCAAGCCAGGCTCCCCTGCCCTTCACTATCTCCCAGAGTTTGCTCAAACTTATGTCCATTAAATTGGTGATGACATTATATACTTTACTGCAAAATTCTACTTTATTATCTGAGTTGATAATTTAACATTGCAAATCATAGAGAAAGAATATATCTTAGAGTCAATGAAAAGCACATCATTCTAGACAGAGGCTAATTTCTGTATAATTTTATATGTTATTCTAATTTCTTCATATTCTAGAAAAATCACACTATTGATGTCGTTAATTTGTCATCATTTTCCATTCTGCTAAAATACTACTACTCAGCCCTGAAAGCCATTTCTCATAATCTCAGCGAGTGAATGACTTGACACAAGATGGTAGAGTCTGGATGAGAGAGATCTGGTAGAGGAAATATTTGCTGCAAAAGGTAATATTTGCTGCTACTTGCAGATTATAATAGCTATTAGAGGATTGTGAAATAGGTAATGGAATTTTAAAGACAGAGTAAAAGATAGTGTTTTGTAACAGTCAACTGAAGTAGATTAAAAAATTAATTTTAGTTCTTGACTTTTGAAGGCGTTGAGAATTTATGGAAAGTTATAGACCTTCTCCCCAGAAAAATATAGAGTTCAAATATGCAGCCCTAAATTTATATGCACTAAGAGTTTTGTGGGACCTCCTGTATATCTCCTTGGATCCCAGATGAAAAATTCTCACATCAAGAGCAAAGTGTACAGTTAATGTCATATGTAATGAGGGAAGACGGAGCCTTAGTTATCTGAATATCATTATCCATGCTCCAGAAATGATAAAGTTGCATTGGTAAGTGAAAGTGTACCGAACACTAGCTGCTCTCAAAAAAAGTTGTGAATAGACCCTTTCTAACAACCCCTGTTATATATATGCCTCTGTCATATATTTACACATTTATGGCTCAGTTTCTCTGTGATAATTAGATGTTGCAAGTATCTGACAATGATATTTTAAAGTTATATATATGTATATATTTATCAAAGTAGAGATAATATAAATCCACAGGCAAATTATTTGACTATCTAAGAATCAAAAATTATCCTTGGGAAAATTGATGCCTATAATATTTTTGCAGAAATGAGATGTACAATAGGACATCTGATTTAGGAGAAGTGAAGTTGTTTCGTTGTGTGCCACCTCTTTGCAATCCCATGGACTGTAGTCTACCAGGCTTCTCCATCCATGGAATTTTCCAGGCAAGACTACTGGAGTGGTTTGCCATTTCCTTCTCCAGGGCATCTTCCCTACCAGGTCTCCTAAACTGCAGGCAGACCCTTTACCTCTGAGCCACCAGGGAAGCCCACGTACAACAGTAAAATAGATATATTGTCTAAAATAATTTTATCACAATAAACATCAGCTATCACTGGACTATTAATACAGAATTTAACCAAGTCTTGTTCATGCAAATAATTATATAATTGCTATCATAATAAAAAAAACTTTGCTAAAATGAAATAAAACAATTTTTAAATTATTTTTATTTATTTTTCAAGATAAGGTCCCATGCAATGTTTTTTCTCTGAAGTATTGGCTTCCTTTCCCTGGATTCACATTAAACAGCCCTTCAAACTCCTAATTGTCTTAAAATAACAAGGACTGCTTACAAGTAGATGTAGCTTTTTGTATGTGTTTTCTTTTTAGTGTTCTTTCCTCTTGAATTTTCCCCATAATTCGAGAATATATATACAGATAATATTTCCTCAGTTTACAGATGTGAAGTCAGTGAATATGGCTTTCTATGTGTGAGTGCAAAAGTTCTAAGTAATAATTAGCCAGATGGACTGGGAACATTGAGAAACAGCCTTCCTCTACTTTTTAAACTCATTCTTTGCCACTCGCATCACTGTAAATAAAATATTTAGTAGCTCTTTCTTTAAAAAATAAACACAATGAGTTTTTTGATTTGGTATGCTCATTTACCTTCATGTCAAGGGAGAAGTTAGATTATACAAGGTAAAATATAATTTATTTTTTCTTTGTTTTGATAGATTGAGGCATCCTGGAATTTTCTTATACTTCAAACTATCATGAAAATATTTTTTACTCTTATGATATTATGAAATTTTGATATTTTATAATGTCTCTAGGTTGATATTTACCTACCTTATAAGGTCTAAGATGTAGATGAAAACTGGAATCAATTAATCATTTTGCTATGTTATCAACACCAGATCAGCCATCTGGGTCTCTTGAAAATACCTGAAGAACTGAATTTTGCTACAGTATTAATTATGGTACATCCTATATCTGTTACATGGAATTACATCATTTGCCCTTCTGATGCCCTGCTTGTTAATAAGTACATGTCAATTTGATTTAGTGTAAATTACATATACAGTGATTTCATTACATTTACTTAATAAATACTTAACACAAAATTTAGAGTGTTGCATATCTAATGCATCTTACAACTTTCCTGTAATCGTTATTCATTGTATACATCAATATTTTATCATTTGTATGATTTCTAATTTGTATATGAAGTATTTAAAACCTGATAAAAATAATTTTCTTAAAATTTCTCTGTGCTACATTTGTTTTCTGTGAGAGTCATAGAGTATTTTAGTATGTAAGAGATTATCCAAAAATAATTATTTTCATTAAAAAACTTCCCACTGGATTCAACCAGTATAATGATGAAATACTTTATCTGCTGCTTTATACATAAAAGGGAATTTTTTATCTTTTTGTTGTAAAGGGATTTGTGTAGGTATTTCTACATATTCAAATTTCTATTGTGTTTTCTACTGATGAAATCTTCAGTTACATGTCTTTTTTCCCTACATTTATCTAACTTGCTTCAAGAATAAAGTTAAAGACTTTTGTGTTTCCAATTCTACCTCTCCTATTCCTGCACTACCATTTTATTTCAGAAAATTCTGTATTCTCATGCTGCTTTTTCCACAGAAATAAATTTTATTTGTATGACATTTAAAGCTGGTGATTATATAAAACAGATAAAATAGAAAATATGCAAAATGTGCTGGAAGAATTATATGCAACCAGTTATATTATTCTTTATTACATGAATACTGAAGTTTAAAAGCTAACTATAAGAGCATTGAAGTTGCTTATGGCATAAAATGCTAAAATTAATTCAGCTATTTAATCTTAATAATAACAATGTAGTTAAAAATCTTTGACTTTAATAGGATTTTGTATATTTGAATAACTGAAATAATATTCCTATAAGTTTGATCTAACGTTGGTTATATCAAGAAAACATTGTTAGTATAATAAGACTGTAGAATTTATAACTATTGCTATTTTTCATTTTTAATAGCAAAGTAATATGTCTTATTTTCTAAGAAAATAGCACTGGTGTTCTCTGATAAGTACATGAATCTTTGTACACATACTGTAAAAAATGAACCAATATTTTCTTTGCACATATATATATATATATATATATAAAATGAAAGCATAGAATTGTTAAATGCTTTAATATACTTTTTGTTCTGACTTTGTACATAAACTGCACTGGAAAATACAGAATGTGGGGTAATCATCTAAAAGGATACTTAGCAGCCATGAGACTTCGCAACTGGCAACTGCTTACTTGATAGTCCATGCTGAAAACAGTAAGCCAACATTTCCTTATTAATGAAAGCAATTGTTACATTTTTCAATATAGTTTCCTACCATCTGCTTCTTCATGCTGTTATGGTTTTGATTTACAGAAAATATTTATCAAAATGTTGCAAAATTGCTAGCAGGCATAATTGCAGCAATGAAATTACTAAGAAACTCTGCAAAATCTTTTAATATACTAGATAGTCCCCAGACAATCTAGGATAAATAGAATACTGTACTTTAATATGTAAAACATTTTAAAACTGCTAATTGGTATTGACTAGACCTATCCCTTGATAATGAAATTAATAAGAAATTCAGTTAAATGTTAAGACTTCTAATATTTAATACCATGTTTATGAATTTTTCTGCATACCTGCCTAAAAAATAATATAACAGTATGGCTCTGAGTTGAATATAAAAATGCTATTCTATGTTCAAATATAGATTCATTGATGTTTTAAAAAATGATAAATTTTTTATAATGCATTATTAATGCTAAAAATACTGATCAAAAGTATAATAATTTATGTGTAGAAAGTAATAACCAACCTAATGAGGTAAAGATAATTTAGGATGATCTTTTGACACTGTACAGACTGAAAAAAGGATAACTGAATGGGTTCTATACCTGACTGTTTATTGTATGTATACATACATATGCAATGTATTTGAGTATAAGTGCATCTCTGCCTATGTAGGAGCTTATAAAAAAGTTTTCTAATCTCTTGATATTAGGAATGACTCCACATATAAGAACGTTTTATTCTTCTGTGTGTGTGTGTGTGTGTGTGTGTGTGTGTGTGCGCTCAGTTGTGACTGACTCTCTGTGGCCCTACCAGACTCCTCTGTCCATGGAATTTTCCAGGTAAGAATACTGGAATGGGTTGTCATTATTCCAGGTTGCTGCTGCTGCTAAGTCGCTTCAGTCATGTCCAACTCTGTGCAACCCTATGGACAGCAGCCCTCCAGGCTCCTCTGTTTACAGGATTCTCTAGGCAAGAATACTGGAGTGGGTTGCCATTTCCTTCTCCAGGGGATCTTCCCAATCCAGGGATTGAAGCTTCTTAAGTCTCCTGCCTTGGCAGATGGGTTCTTTATCACTAGCCCCTTGTTACTTTTTATTGGAGCCTACAGCTAGGCAACAGCTGAGAGAGAGAAGAGAAGTAGTGCAACTCAGTTATGTCTGACTCTTTTGGAACCACATGGACTGCAGCCCACCAGGCTCCTCGGTCCACGGAATTTTCCAGACAAGAATTCTGGAGTGGGTTGCTATTTCCTCCTCCAGGGGATCATTCTGACCCAGGGACGAACCCATGTCTCCTGCATTGGTAGGCAAATTCTTTACCACTGCACCATCTGGGAAGCCCCCCAGATTTCTTCTTCTTGAAAGGGATGTATACACACACACACACATTCCTTATTCAGAGTTATGTCAAAAAGATGGAAAAGATGAAGAAAAGTTGTAACATGTTTTAACATTTTTGTTAAGTGAGATATGCAGCTGCAAACAACTTAGATATAATACAAGCATTGATTTTGTTGACCACCAAAAAGAATATTGAAACCCACCTAAAAAGTTATTATTATTATCACCTGTGGAGTTCTAGCTGTGGGGTGGTTAAGTGGTAAAATACAATAAGGTTTATTGGTTAAGCACTCGATACACATCATGGTAAATATATATTGGTTTCATTAATTGGCAAGACCATTAAGACAAGAGTACATTTTAGATGGTGATGATTTTGATAGGATCGACCACAATGTGGTTAAGTGTATAATTCATGTAATAACAAAATGGTGCCTGCAGGCTATTGTTCCTAGCATGGATTAAAATTTACATATTGCTTCTCCTTATGTCAAAACATCTGGTGCCTGCAAATGCTAACATTTCTTTAAAAAGTTTCACAGGCCAAGAAAACCAGATTGGAAACATTGCATGTGACTCATTCAAGCATTATAATAGAATAAGAGCTATATTCAGAAAAAATTAAATTGCTGCAAACAATACCATAGTCAAGATTATAATTTATTTGCTTACACAAGTGAAAGGTGGTTCTGTGTGTTTCTGAGGAGAAAAATAGTATTTGAGTTATATGATTATTCTTCAAAAATACTTATTTCATATAATTACATAGAACAAGTAGGTTTCTAAGTCCTTTAAGACTTTATAATCACTCTATGTTAGAAGTAATATGTAGTTGTATAAAACCCATTTTAATATTCCTAAGGACAGGAAGACAGGCCCCCTGAGACTTTATTCATTCTGGCATTAAATTTCTACTTATTCATTGGTAGATATAAAAAGCAGATACATATGAATTAACTTTTCTTTTTTTTTTTTTTTTTGAGTACATGAATTCCTTTTCTACCCAGGCCCTCAAATCAATAAAGTTAGTTCTTCCAACTTCTATAGCATCACCTTTCTCTTGTGTTAGCAAATAAATTATAATCTTGGCTATGGCATTGTTTGCAGCAAGGTTTTCCTACTTCAAGAGTTTTTCTCACCACCTCAATCAACCGTTACCATTGTCCTGGTCCTTGCTGGCTATAGCAGCTAGCTGCTACTTAAAATCTATCTTTGTATTGCTGCTTTTCTTCGCCATGTGTATATTACTTTTTTCAGCAGATGAATGGGCATTGAAAGCAAAAATTATACCTTAGCTTTCTCTGTATCTCACATTATTTAAAACAGTGTCTTGCTTATCATGCTGTTTCATTAATAAATGATTAAGTGATGGTTAACTGTAGGTAAAGAAAGTGTGCAAGTGTCAGATTTTTCAGATAACGATATGGTACTCACTCAAAGCTGTGACCATTCATTGAAATGCATCTTTTCTGATCTCTCTTTGTCAGTTCTTTCAATTTCAGAGAGGTAAGTATGTGTCTTCTTTCAGTTTATTTAAAAAATGAGTTCCAGAAGTGAAAATAATATAAAAACCTACAACAATGGATACAGAGAAATGTTCTACTCTAGAATCCATCCACTTACTCATTCACTCTTTGTTTAATAAATATCTCACCAAAGAACAATGGTTGTTGATAAGGGGACTATAAAAGATGATCTTTCAGTAAGGTGTAGTATGTGCTGTGCTGGCAAGATTAAGTGTGCTATGGAAGTTCAGTTCAGTTCAGTTCAGTCGCTCAGTTGTGTCTGACTATTTGCAACCCCATGCTTTCAGGGTATCTGGACCAGCCTCAGGAAACCTGAGATCTAAAGGCAATATAGGGGCTGGCCTTGTTCAAGAAGAGGAAGTGAGAAAAAGAAGGGGGAGGATTCTTTTAAGTAGATGCAATCAGTCAGACTCCTATGATTAGTTAGAGAACTCATGAATGCTTTTGGTATAACTCTTCAAGGTTAGAAAATTTAGATTTATTTGGAGTAATTAGCCTTAAAATCTTACTTCTTTATCAAGCAGGACACAAGTTATTCAGGCACTTGGTCAGAGGGCTTTTCCTCTGCCCAAAATAAGAAAGTACTTACTGTGTGTCTATGTGAAGAGGAGGTGTAGGAGGAAGAAGTATACTGAGATGGTAAACTGAGGCATACTGCATACTGTTCTCAAATAGCTTCCAGAGGGATCTTTTTCTTGTTAGTATTAAACATATAGTAGCCCCTATGTTTACCTTTTTAATACTTTTTCCATACTGTCTATGAATGCCCAACAATCCACAATAACACTATGCCTCTTTCTATTAATTTGTGTGTGTGTGTGCTCAGTCACTTCTGTTGTGTCTGATTCTTTGCAACCCCAGGGACTGTAGCCCACATGGGTCCTCTGTCCATGGAATTCCCCGGCAAGAATACTAGAGTGGATTGCCATTTCCTTCTCCAGGGGATCTTCCCAACCCAGGGATCACACCCTTGTCTCCTGCATTTCAGGTGGACTCTTTACCACTGAGCCACTGGGGAAGCCTCTAATACCCTTAATACTCTGTACATTTTATTTAAGAAGCCTAGTGCACAAACTATTGACACATAAGTAGGAAGGTATACTATATCCTTGAATAGGACGCCTCAATTTAATAACGTTTTCAATTCTCCCCAAACAAATTTATAAAATTTCATCAAACCAAATAGGTTTTTGTTAACCAAGCAAGTTGATATTAAACTTTATAAGATAAATAAATAAGAAAAAAGGGAAACAGCTGAAAAAAAGAGCAATGAGGGAAGACAATGGCTATCAGATATTAAAACATATCTTTCAGTCTGATTATTTAAAATTCTGTGGTCTGGGACCTGAGTAAACAGACAATCCAAAGCATAGAAATAAGCCTAAGTACATATTGGAATTACATATAAAGGAAACAGTTTTTACTTAGTAATATATATGTGCGTGTGTATTATATACATATTGCATGTGTAGAAATGTTCTCCTTTAGGTGATAAAGAGAAAGATAGGAATATGTATTTATATTTGCTGTATATGTGAAAATAAACTGTTAAAGAACATACAAGAACCGAATGCCTGTGTTAAAGGTGGAGCAGCTCTGGGGGTACTTTCACTACATATCTTTTTATTATTTTTTCCTAAACTTTGAAACATATAAATGCATTTAGTCAACAATTTAAGACATGTGGTATGTTTATATTAAAAGTTTATTGGCCCGGTTGTCTCTATTTTCATTCTCTTCATTCACCCATAGTACTGTTGGCAATCTTGGTTTTTACCGGTGTCCAGCCCTGGTTGGATCCAGGGTATCTGAAGCATGGACAGCGAGGCGAGAGAGGTATATAGATATAGATTTATAGACTTAGAGATATATATAGAATAAGAAAGCAGTTAAGAAAATAGAGGAGAGAAAGAGGCTGATATTCCTTGGTTTACACAAAAAGCTAATAAAGTCTTAAGACAAGAAACTTGCACCGTCTATGTAGGCCACAGGCGCCTACTTGAATAGTGGAGGGTGCCCCGCCTTGGGCTCCCTCTTACGTGGGTCTTAGAAGCCTGGGCAAATAAGTAGACATGGCAAGCCTCTGTGTTCCAAGGGATCAGCCTGAAAAACAGAGGGAGGGAGAGGGAGAAAGAGAGAGAGAAAGAATTGACATGAGGGAGGCCAAGCTTGTGCAAAACACTTTATAACTTTATTTTCAAAAGGTGCTTATATACCCTGTTTTACATAATGGAGGGTGCAGAGTCACGCAGGGGCAGCAGTCCTGACCCTTATCAATATCAGGATTTCTTTCTGCATATCTTTCCGTATACAAAAGGTCTTAGGTGATTTACATTATCTTCTGGCCAGGAGGCCTATTAACATTTTATGGCTCTTTTCCTTGATGAACGTTAATCAACCAAAAAACTCATTTTCCCTTGAAGTGTTTTTCTTTAATCTCCATCACCCTCAAAGTACTAAATAAAGTTACATTCTTATAGAACAGAGGTGCAGTGGGTTACAACAAAGAAAGTACTTAACTCAAAGATCTAGTGTTGCTACTTGTTTTTTCTATATACCAACTATATTAATTAATGCACTCCCGTGTACACAACAAATAAAGGATATGAAAACTTGGCAGCAAGTATTGGCTCAGCAATGAAACCCTTAACCAGTTCTATTCTAATGATTTTTAACTCCTCAAAAGGCTCTACATTCCTAGAATTTTTAAGCTTCCTGTGCCTCTCGAGGTTGGTTGGGAGGCTGTAAACAATCATATGCGTAGTTGTAAAAAGTCCGGATAAACCTGTCCGGCAAATTAGAAAGCTATCAGAGGGGTTTGAATTGAAACACTCTGATTATGCCCAGGAGACTTATTAACCAAAGCTCTAAGTTGATTTTCTTCAGAGCAAGTTGGCCAGAGATAGCCCCCCGTTAATGTCAGAGGTGTTGGTGAGAGACTTGAAATAATAAAACAGACAGATTCTGGTTTCGGGGTAGATGCTTGGGCAGAGGACCCCTTGAGACCTGACCGCCTTGCCCTGTCAGGCTCTTCCGCATGACCTTGTCATGGGTGGGATCTCCCGTGCTGGCTCCCAGCAGGTTTTCAAATCCCTTTGGCCAGTGACAGTCCTTACTCTCCTGTTTGAAGGCAAGAAAGGCCAAATGAAGCAAAACAGAAGTAGATATGTATACTTATTTGGAGGGATATTCTCAGAAGTAATTAGATCTCCATCCTGATATAAACATTAGCTAAGACTCCTGCAGTAGGCAGAATAATGGCTCACTCTGGCACTTTCTAAGTGGATCCAGATTAGTTATCAGTTCAGTTCGGTTCAGTCGCTCAGTCGTGTCCAACTCTTTGCAACCCCATGAATCACAGCACGCCAGGCCTCCCTGTCCATCACCAACTCCCAGAGTTCACTTAAACCAGAGAAACTTTCCAAGATATGGTCAGAAGGAGATGAAACTTCATCATTTTCTTGACAGACAGTGCTTAACTGAGATAGAAGTTGTGTTACCAGTCACCATCACAGAACTAAATGTAGGGTTAGAATCCCAGGTCAGTTGATTTCAGACCAATGTGCTATTACTCATATTGTAGAATCCCAGTCTAGCTACAGGAGAAACTGATAAAATGCTTGCAATACAATTATTTCCTCAATAAAGATTTACTGGATGAATATGACTTGAAATTTGTCAATACATGAAGGCATACACAGTAAAGAATTAGTTCTAGCTTTTACATTTTAAAAATGAGGAAAATAATAATAGCTATGTAAACTGGGATTTTACAGGTGTCCAACTTACAGTGGTGTGAGCAGTATGGATAGATCACTAGTGAGTACAGTGGAATAGGTATAGTTTCTGTAGATCACTGAAGAGAGCATCAAGGAGGTGAAGACTTTTTGTAGTGGACTTGATATTCAAAGTTATGAGTTTGAGTGTGGTCTCAGAAAAAGGAAAAAGAGAAAAGAAGGATGGAAGAGCTAAAAGTAAAAGGAAGTAAAAGAGGACGGAGAAAGAAGAGGGAAGGCCAAGGAGAAGGGGAAAGAGGGAGAGGAAGAAGACAAGGATAAAGAAGAGATGAAGATGTATCATTTCAATAAAAAACAAAGACTATCTATTTTCATTTAAATTACTCAGAAGAGGAAAGAAAGAAGGTTGAGGTTTTTTTATTTTAATTAATTTTTTTATTGAAGGATAATTGCTTTACAGAATTTTGTTGTTTTCTGTCAAACCTTGGCATGAATCAGCCATAGGTGTATATATATATATATATATATATATCCCCTTTCTTTTCAACCTCCCTCCCAGCTCCCTCCCCATCCCACCCTTCTAGATTGATACAGACCCCTGTTTAAGTTTGCTGAGCCATACAGCAAATTCCAGTTGGTTATCTATTTTACACATAGTAATATGTTTCCATGTTACTCTTTCCATACATCTTCCCCTCTCCTCCACTCTCCCCATGTCCATAAGTCTATTCTCTACATCTGTTTCTCCACTGCTGCCCTGTATATAAATTCTTCAGTACTGTTTTTTTAGATTCTGTATATGTGTTAGAATATGATATTTATCTTTCTCTTTCTGAGTCACTTCACTCTGTATAATAGGTTCTAGGTTCATCCACCTCATCAGAATTGACTCAAATGTGTTCCTTTTTATGGCTGAGTAATATTCCATTGTGTATATGTACCACAATTTCTTTATCCATTCATTTGTCAATGGGCATCTAGGTTGCTTCCATATTCTAGCTATTGTAAATAGTGCTGCAGTGAACAATGGGATACATGTGTCTTTTTCAGTTTTGGTTTCCTCAGGGAATATGCCTAGGAGTGGTGTTGCTGGGTCATATGGTGGTTTTATTCCTGGCTTTTGAAGGAATCTCCATACCATCTTCGATAGTGGCTGTATCCATTTACATTTCCACCAACAGTGCAAGAGTGTTCCTTTTTCTCCACACCCTCTCCAGCATTTATTGTTTGTAGACTTTTTGATGATGGCCATTTTGACAGGTATGAGGTGATATCTCATTACAGTTTTGATTTGCATTTCCCTAATAATGAGCGATGTTGCGCACCTTTTCCTGTGTTTGTTAGCCATCTGTATGTCTTCTTTGGAGAAATGTCTGTTTAAGTCTTTTTCCCACTTTTTGATTGGGTTGTTTGTTTCTCTGCAGTTGAGTTGTATGAGCTGCTTGTTTGTTTTGGAAATTAATCCTTTGTCAGTTGTTTCATTTGCTATTATTATCCCCATTCTGAGGGTTGCCTTTTCACCTTGCTTATAGTTTCCTTTACTGTGCAAAAACTTTTAAGTTTAATCATGCCTCACTTGTTTTCTTTTGTTTTTATTTCCATTATTCTCAGAGGTGGGTCATAGACGATCTTGCTTTTATTTATGTCATCAAGTGTTCTGCCTATATTTTCCTCTAAGTTTCTGGTCTTACATTTAGGTCTTTAATCCATTTTGAGTTTATCTTTGTGTGTGGTGTTAGGAAGTGTTCTAGTTTCATTCTTTTATATGTAGCTGTCCAATTTTCCCAGAACGATTTATTGAAGAGGCTGTCTTTGCCCCATTGTATATACTTGCCTCCTTTGTAAAAAATAAGGTACCCATAGGTGTATGGATTTATTTCTGGGCTTTCTATCTTGTTCCATTGGTCTATATTTCTGTTTTTGTGCCAGTATCATACTGTCTTGATGACTGTAGCTTTGTAGTATAATCTGAAGTCAGGAAGATTGATTCCTCCAGCTCCATTCTTCTTTTCAGGAATGTTTTTGTTATTTGGTGTTTTTGTGTTTCTATATGAATTGTGAAATTTTTGTTCTAGTTCTGTGAAAAATCCCATTGATAATTTGATAGAGATCATGTTGAATCTGTAGATTGCATTTGGTAGACTAGTCATTTTCACAATATTGATTCTTTCTACCCAGGAATATGGAATATCTCTCCATCTGCTTATGTTATCTTTGACTTCTTTCATTAATGTCTTATAATTTTCTATGTATAGTTTTTATCTCCTTCAGTTCAGTTCAGTCGATCAGTTGTGTCTGACTCTTTGTGACCCCATGAATTGCAGCATGCCAGACCTCCCTGTCCATCACCAACTACTGGGGTCTGCTCAAACTCATGTCCATCGAGTCAGTGATGCCATCCAGTCATCTCATCCTTGGTCGTCCCCTTCTGTTCCTGCCCCCAATCCTTCCCAGCTTCAGAGTCTTTCCCAATGAGTCAACTCTTTGCATGAGGTGACCAAAGTATTGGAGTTTCAGCTTTAGCATCAGTCCTTCCACTGAACACCCAGGACTGATCTCCTTTAGGATGGACTGGTTGGATCTCCTTGCAGTCCAATGGACTTAAGAGTCTTCTCCAACACCACAGTTCAAAAGCATCAATTCTTCGGTGCTCAGCCTTCTTCACAGTCTAACTCTCACATCCATACATGACCACAGGAAAAACAACAGCCTTGACTAGACAGACCTTAGTCAGCAAAGTAATGTCTCTGCTTTTGAGTATACTATCTAGGTTGGTCATAACTTTCCTTCCAAGGAGTAAGTATCTTTTAATTTCATGGCTGCAATCACCATCTGCAGTGATTTTGGAGCCCCCCAAAATAAAGTCTGACACTGTTTCCACTGTTTCCCCATCTATTTCCCATGAAGTGATGGGACCAGATGCCATGATCTTAGTTTTCTGAATATTGAGCTTTAAGGCAACTTTTTCACTCTCCTCTTTCACTTTCATCAAGAGGCTTTTTAGTTCCTCTTCACTTTCTGCCATAAGGGTGGTGTCATCTGCATAATTGAGGTTATTGATATTTTTCCCAGTAATCTGGATTCCAGCTTGTGCTTCTTCCAGCCCAGTGTTTCTCATGAGGTACTCTGCATATAAGTTAAATAAGCAGGGTTACAACATACAGCCTTGACGTACTCCTTTTCTTATTTGGAACCAGTCTGTTGTTCCATGTCCAATTCTAACTGTTGCTTTCTGACCTGCATATAGGTTTCACAAGAGGCAGGTCAGGTTTGTCTCCTTAGGTAAGCTTATTCCTAGATACTTAATTCTTTTTGTTGCAATGGTGAATGGGATTGATTCCTTAATTTCTCTTTCTGATTTTTCATTGTTAGTATATAGAAATGCACGTGATTTCGGTGTATTGATTTTGTGTCCTGCAACTTTGCTAAATTCACTGATTAGCTCTAGTAATTTTCTGATACTATCTTTAGGGTTTTCTGTGTATAGTATCAAGTAATCTGCAGTGAGAGCTTTACTGCTTTTCTGATCTGGATTCCTTTTATTTCTTTTGCTTTTCTGATTGCTGTAGCTAGGACTTCCAGAACTATGTTGAATAATAGTGGTGAAAGTGGACACCCTTGTCTTGTTCCTGACCTTAGGGGAAATGCTTTCAGTTTTTCACCATTGAGAATAATGTTTGCTGTAGGTTTATCATATATGGCCTTTGTTATGTTGAGGTAGCTTCCTTCTATGCCCATTTTTTGAGGAATTTTAATCATAAATGGGTGCTAAATTTTGTCAAAGATTTTCCAGCATCTGTTGACATGATCATATGGTTTTTATCTTTCAGTTTGTTAATATGCTATATCACATTGATTTATTTGTGCATAATGAAGAATCCTTGTATTCCTGGAATAAACCCAACTTGATCATGGTGTATGAGCTTTTTGATGTATCACTGAATTCTGTTTGCTAAAATTTTGTTGAGGATTTTTGCTTCTATGTTCATCAGTGATATTGGCCTGTAGTTTTCTTTTTTTGTGCTGTCTTTGGTTTTGGTATCAGGGTGACAGTGGCCTTGTTGAATGAGTTTGGAAGTGTTCCTTCCTCTGCAATATTTTGAATGAATTTTAGAAGGATAGCCATTAGCTCTTCTCTAAAAGTTTGATAGAATTCTCCTGTGAAGCCATCTGGTCCTGGGCTTTTGTTTTGGGGGAGATTTCTGATCACAGTTTCCATTTCAGTGCTTGTAATTGGGTTGTTCATAGTTTCTATGTCTTCTTGGTTCAATCTTGGAAGATTGAACTTTTCTAAGAATCTGTCCATTTCTTCCAGGTTACCCATTTATTGCCATATAGTTGTTCATAATAGTTTCATAATCCTTTGTATTTTGCATTGTCTGTTGTAACCTCTCCTCTTTCATTTCTAATTTTGTTGATTTGATTCTTCTCTTTTTCTCTTGATGGGTCTGGCTAAAGTCTTGTCAATTTTGTTTATCTTTTCAAAGAACCAGCTTTTAGTTTTATTAATCTTTACTATTATTTCCTTCATTTCTTTTTATTTCTGCTCTAATATTTATGATATCTTTCCTTCTACTAATTTTGGGGGATTTTTGTTCATCTTTTTCCAGTTGTTTTAGGTGTAAGGTTATCTATTCGATGTTTTTCTTGTTTCTTGAGGTAGGATTGTATTGCTGTAAACTTCCCTCTTAGAACTGCTTTTGCTGCATTCCATAGGTTTTGAATTGTTGTGTTTTCATTGTCATTTGTTTTTAGAAAGTTTTTGATTTCCCTTTTGATTCCTTCAGTAACCTGATGGTTATTTGGAAACCTGTTGTTTAATTTCCATGTGTTTGTGTTTCTTACGGTTTTTTCTTGTAATTGATATCTAGTCTCATAACGTTGTGGTCAGAGAAGATGCTTCATATGATTTCAATTTTATTAAATTTACTGAGGTTTGATTTGTGACCCAGCATGTGGTCTATCCTGGAGAATGTTCCATGCACACTTGAAGAGAAGGTGTATTCTTCTGCATTTGGATGGAATATCCTGAAGATATCAATGAGATCCATCTCATCTAATGTATCATTTAAGACTTGTGTTTCCTTATTAATTTTCCATTTTGATGATCTGTCCATTGGTGTGAGTGGGGTGTTAAAGTATCCAACTACTGTTGTTTTACTGTCAATTTATCTTTTTATATCTGTTAGTGTTTGTCTTATGTATTGAGGTACTCCTATGTTGGCTGCATCAGTTCAGTTCAGTTCAGTCGCTCAGTAGTGTCTGACTTTTTGTGACCCCATGAATCGCAGCACGCCAGGCCTCCCTGTCCATCACCAACTCCTGGAGTTCACTCAGACTCACGTCCATTGAGTCAGTGATGCCATCCAGCCATCTCATCCTCTGTCGTCCCCTTCTCCTCCTGCCCCCAATCCCTCCCAGCATCAGAGTCTTTTCCAATGAGTCAATTCTTCCCATGAGGTGGCCAAAGTACTGGAGCTTCAGCTTTAGCATCATTCCTTCCAAAGAAATCCCAGGGCTGATCTCCTTCAGAATGGACTGGTTGGATCTCCTTGCAGTCCAAGGGACTCTCAAGAACCTTCTCCAACACCATAGTTCAAAAGCATCAATTCTTCGGTGCTCAGCCTTCTTCACAGTCCAACTCTCACATCCATACATGACCACTGGAAAAACCATAGCCTTGACTAGACGGACCTTAGTTGGCAAAGTAATGTCTCTGCTTTTGAATATGCTATCTAGGTTGGTCATAACTTTTCTTCCAAGGTGTAAGAGTCTTTTAATTTCATGGCTGCAATAACCATCTGCAGTGATTTTGGAGCCTCAAAAAATAAAGTTTGACACTGTTTCCCCATCTATTTCCCATGAAGTGATGGGACCAGATGCCATGATCTTCATTTTCTGAATGTTGAGCTTTAGGCCAACTTTTTCACTCTCCACTTTCACTTTCATCAAGAGGCTTTTTAGTTCCTCTTCACTTTCTGCCATAAGGGTGGTGTCATCTGCATATCTGAGGTGATTAATATTTCTCCCGGCAATCTTGTTTCCAGCTTGTGTTTCTTCCAGTCCAGCATTTCTCATGAGGTACTCTGCATAGAAGTTAAATAAGTAGGGTGACAATATACAGCTTTGACATACTCCTTTTCCTATTTGGAACCAGTCTGTTGTTCCATGTCCAGTTCTAACTGCTGCTTCCTGACCTGCATACAGATTTGATACCTACAATTATTATGTCTTCCTCTTGGATTGATCCCTTGATCATTATGTAGTGTCCCTCCTTATCTCTGGTAATCTTTATTTTAAGGTCTGTTTTGTCTGATATGAGGATTGCTATTCCAGCTTTCTTTTGCTTCCAATTTGCTTGGAGTATAGTTTTGCATCCTCTCACTTTCAGTCTATACCTGTCTTGAGGTCTGAAGTAGATTTCTTGTAGACAGCATATATATGGGTCTTGTTTTTGTATTCATTCAGCCAGTCTGTGTCTTTTGGTAGGAGCATTTAACCCATTTACATTTAAAGTAATTATTGATATATATGTTCATACTACCATTTTCTTAATTGTTGGGGGTTGATTTTGTAGATCTTTTTCTTCTCTTGTATTTCTTGACTATATAAGTCCCTTTAACATTTGTTGTAAAGCTGGTTTGGTGGTACTGAATTATCTTCACTTTTGCTTATCTGAAAAGCTTTTTGTTTCTCCATCAATTTTGAATGAGATCATTGCTGGGTACTGTAATCTTGGTGGTAGATTTTCCCCTTTCAATACTTTAAATATATCCACACTCCATTCTGGCCTGCAGAGTTTCTGCTGAAAGATCAGCTGTTAAGTGTATGGGGTTTCCCTTGTATGTTACTTGTTTCTTCTCCCTTGCTGCTTTTAATATTCTTTCTTAGTGTTTAGTCTTTTTTGGTTTGATTAGTATGTGTCTTGGTGTGTTTCTCCTTGGGTTTATCCTGTATGAGACTCTTTGTGTCTCTTGGACTTGATTGAATTTTTCCTTTTCCATGCTGGGGAAAATTTCAACTATAATCGTTTCAAAAATTTTCTCATACCCTTTCTTTGTCTCTTCTTCTTCTTGGAGCCCTATAATTCGAATGTTGGTACGTTTGATATTGTCCCTTAGGTCTGAGACAATCCTCAGTTCTTTTCATTCTTTTTACTTTATTCTAGCCTACAGAAGTTATTTCCACCATTTTATCTTCCAGTTCAATGACCTGTTCTTCTGCTTCAGATATTTTGCTATTGATTCCTTCTAGAGTATTTTTAGTTTCAGTAATTGTGTTGTTTGTCTCTGTATGTTTATTCTTCAATTCTTCTAGGTCTTTGTTAATTGATTCTTGCATTTTCTCCATTTTGGTTTCAAGATTTTTGATCATCTTTACTATCATTATTCTGAATTCTTTTTCAGGTAGCTTGCCTATTTCCTCTTCATTTATTTGGATTTCCATGTTTCTAGCTTGTTTTTTCATTTGTGTAGTATATCTGTATCTTTTCATTATTTTTTTTTAACTTATTGTGTTTTAGGTGTCCTTTTCCCAAGCTTCAAGGTTGAATTCTTTCTTTCTTTTGGTTTCTGCCCTCCTAAGGTTGGTCCAGTGGTTTGTGTAAGCTCCATATAGGGTGAGATTTGTGCTGAGTTTTTGTTTCTTTGTTTGTTTTTCCTTTGATGGGAAAGGCTGAGTGAGGTGGTAATCCTGTCTGCTGATGATTGGGCTTGTATTTTTGTTTTGTTTGTTGTTTAGATGAGGAGTCCTGCACAGGGTGCAACTGGTGGTTGGGTGATGTCAGGTCTTGTATTCAAGTTGTTTCCTTTGTGTGAGTTCTCACTATTTGATACTCCCTACGGTTAGTTCTCTGGTAGTTAGGGTCTTGGAGTCAGTGCTCCCAATCTAAAGGCTCAGGGTTTGATCTCTGGTCAGGAACAAAGATTCTACAAGTGGTTTGTTATGGCATTGCGTGAGATTACAACAAATATCCAAAAATGAGAAACCAAAGATGAACCCCAAACAAATGGCAGTTACAAAATCTGGCAAATAATAATTAAATAATGGAATATACACATATACATATACACCCATGAGCAAAGTGAAAACAGTCCAACAAAAATAAAGTACAGTAGATTAACCTGGTGAACAAAGCAAATCTAAAATTATATTTATCAGTTAAGAACAAAACTAACTAAAGCACAAACTGCAAAACAAAACTAGAGCAAGGTGCCAATTGGGGAATACAACAATGAAAATAAAAGTAACAAATATGTTGAGAGGAAAGGAAATAAAGAAAATAAATAAAGAATAGATATGCAAAGTTAAATAGAGGTAGATAAAGAAGATTTATATATATTTAAGATTAACTACAATGAGAAAAGAACAGTAGGGAACAAAAACAAAGGAATAAATGTAGAAAAAATAATAATAGGTTTAAAAATTAAAACTAAAAAAAGAGAGAGAGAGAGAGAGAAATAAAAGGAAAACTCCACAGAACTGTAAAAGCCCAACATAGAGATAGAGTTTTATAACAGCAATAAAAAAAAATGTGACTGAGGAAAAAAAAAACTCAAAAGCTTAATTAGATTTCACAGTGCCAATAAAATTGACAACTATAACAGAGGAAGGAAAAAAAGAAAAAAAAAAAAGAAAAAAAATCCAAAAGAATCTACAGAGCAAGTGAAAACATAAGAATAATAAATGTTTTCTTGAGTCACTGCTGTCAGAGTCTTTTCCCTTGCTGGGAGTCACTGTCCACCTCACCTCCCTAGGATGCCCTCCAACACTGTGCTGATCTCTGCAGCCACTGTGGGGGCAGCTCAGATTCTAATCTGGTCCTACTCCTCTGTGTTCTTGCCTCCAATGTCCACAGCTATCAGAATTAGTGTTTTTTTCTTTTGTGGGAGCTCTCAGTGACCTTTTTATATTCCATAGACACAGAATCTGCCTAGCTGATCGTGTGGATTTAATCTGCAGCTTGTACAGCTGGTGGAAAGGTTTTGGGTCTTTTTCCTTAGCCACACTTCTCCTGGGTTTCAATTATGGTTTTATTTCCACCTCTGCATGTGGATTGTCCACCGGGGTTTACTCCTGAGGCTACCCTGGAGGACTTGATCTGCCCCTGTGAGGGCCAGGTGTGGAGGTGGTGCAGCTGTTTGGGTCGCAGGGGTTCTGGCAGCACCAGGCAACTGAGGGGAGTTGGCAGCTAGGGCAGCAGGAAATATAGTGCTCTAGAAGGGTATGGCAACCAGTATCGGCCCATACGCTCCAGTATTCTTGCCTGGAGAACCCCCCTCCCTTACAGAGAAGCCTGCCAGGCCACAGTCTACAGGGTTGCAAAGAGTTGGACACTACTGAAGCCTGTGTGCATAGATGCAAAACTTTTTTTGACTGTGGCAGCTCTGCCCCAGTGAGAGTTGAGCATGAAGGTGGTGCAGCTGCTTAGTTTGCAGAGACCCTGCCGGCACCAAGTGTGCAGGGGCACGGACTGCTTCCACCACAGGAATTATGGCCCTATCAGAGTCTTTTTCCAAGCCTCTTGTAGCTAACAGTCAGAAGGACTCTTTGGCCAGTCTTTCTCTGCTGCTCTGCCCATTCAGGCACTTAGAGGGCCCCCTTGACTGGGGTCCTTCTCTGTTGTTTGGCGTGTCAGGCACATAGAGCCGCCCCTGCTGGGGTCCTGCTCTGTAGATCCTCAAGTCAGGCAATTAAAGGAGCACCCTGGGTGGGGTCCTGCTCTGTAGTTCAGTGCCTGGGGTGTTTAATGGGCCAGACTCTCTATTGTTCAGCTGCTGGTGCTGGCGTGTGGGGCGAGAGAAGCTATGGTGATGGCTTCACCTCTTACGTGTGACTCAGCAGTATCACCTTGCTTTCAAGGCTGCCCGGCTTTCTTCTACAGGCATTTCCCATCAGTCTCCTCCCTCACCTCCCCTCGATCTGTCTCTCTGCAGTCAACAGCAATACTCGCCCTGGGATCGCTCCACACTCCCAAAACTCCGGCTCCCAGCTGCTGTGCCTTTCTGGGGACCCTGTTGGGGGTATGTATGGCTGCCGCAAGGACTGTCTGATTCTCATTCTATTTAGGCTGTCGTAGATCAGCTGTTTCACTCTCAGCCTTAAATGTTTCTCCTCTGACTCAGACAATTGCCCTGATGTGGGGATCGGATCTCTGCTTTTGTTCCCCCACCCACCGAGGGCAGGTCCAGTCCTACTAACGCTCCTGTTTCCCCCCACACACACACACACAGTTCCTTCATCCTACCCAGTTTTTCGTGGTTCTATATATTCCTTTCCTCTGGTCAGGAACTTCTGTGCACTCTCAGCTGGTGTTCTGCAGGCACTTCTGTGTCTGAAGGTGTATTCCTGATGTATCTGTGGAGAGAGATATACTCCACATCCACCTACTCCTCTGCCATTTTCAGGTTGAGGTTTTGAATGACTTTTTACTTTTCAATTTGTATTCTCCACACTAGATCCTATTGTTTTCAGCAACTCTTTTGAGTAACCCTAGTCACTTTAAGTGGGTGCTTCCCTGTTGGTTCAGTGGTAAAGAATCTGCCTGCTAAGCAGGAGACGTGGGTTTGATCCCTTGGTCAGAAAGGATCCCCTGGAGAAGGAAATGGCAACCCACTCCCATATTCTTGCCTAGGAAATCCCAGGGAGGGAGATCTTGGCATGCTACAGTCCATGGAGTTGCAAAGAGTCGAACATGACTTGGTGACTGAGCACATGGTCAGTCACGTTAGGTATTTTTCCAGACAGGTTACATTCATCAAGTAGAGAAGAAAATGAGAAGGGTCTTAGAGAATCTCCTTCTCCTTCTGCCTCTGTAACTCAGCTTGCCCCTTGCAAAGTCTAGATCACGTAGGTCAGTAGTCTCAGAAAGTGGAGACTTGCAATACTAGGCACTGGAGTTTATCTCACTCACCCTTGTCCTACTCTTTGCAATTGCCCAGCCCCTGCAAACCTGCTTAATCATGCCTGTCCAGGCCAGGCATCCCCCTTCCCATCTTGAGTGCTGTTCTTGTGCAAGTGAAACCCCTTAGTTTAAAATAGCCTATTAACAGGTAGTGTTACCTACTACAGTCTGTTTGTAAAAACTCTGTAATCCCTTTGTTTGAAGTTCAGAGCTTGGAGTGTTAACTCCTCTGGGCCACTGACGTAATAAATCTGAGTTCTATAAATCTTTGAGTGTGGTGCTTGGTTTCTCCAGTACTGGTTTCTGCAACAGTCCCTGCTCTACAATTTAAGGGTTGTATGATCTTGAGGATTCACTTAATCTCTCTGTGCAATGCATAAATTGGCAACTATTCTAATAACCATCATATTAAGTTGCTGGGTTTTCCTGGTGTCTCAGATGGTAAAGAATCTGCCTGCAATGCAGGAGACAAAGGTTCAATCTCTGGGTGGGGAAGTTCTCCTGGAGAAGGAATGGCTATACACTCCAGTATTCTTGCCTGGAGAATTCCATGGACAGAGAAGCCTGGTGGGCTACAATCCATGGGGTCACAGAGTTGAACATAACTGAGTGACTGAGCGTAATAGTAAGCTGTTAGTGAGGACTAAAAAAGAGAAACTGCATAAGAAATTTAGCATAACCCCATGCATATGTTCAAGGAGTGGTGGCTGTGCAAGTGCAGGAGGGCCTAGAGGAGCTACTCCACGTCTAGGTCAGGAGGAGCAGTGGTGAGGAGATACCCCTCGTCCAAGGTAAGGAACAGTGGCTGTGCTTTGCTGGAGCAGCCATGAAGAGATACCCCAAGTTCAAGGTAAGAGAAACCCAAGTAAGACGGTAGGTGTTGCAAGAGGGCATCAGAGGGGAGACACACTGAAACCATACTCACAGAAAACTAGTCAATCTAATCACACTAGGAACACAGCCTCGTATGCTGCTGCTGCTAAGTCGCTTCAGTCGTGTCCGACTCTGTGCAACCCCAGAGACGGCAGCCCACCAGGCTCCCCCGTCCCTGGGATTCTCCAGGCAAGAACACTGGAGTGGGTTGCCATTTCCTTCTCCAACAGCCTTGTATAACTCAATGAAACTAAGCCATGCCCTGTGGGGCCACCCAGGACGGGTGGGTCATGGTGGAGAGGTCTGACAGAATGTGGTCCACTGGAGAAGGGAATGGCACACCACTTCAGTATTCTTGCCTTGAGAACCCCATGAACAGTATGAAAAGGCAAAATGATAGGATACTGAAAGAGGAACTCCCCAGGTCAGTAGGTGCCCAATATGCTACTGGAGATCAGTGGAGAAATAACTCCAGAAAGAATGAAGGGATGGAGCCAAAGCAAAAACAATACCCAGTTGTGGATGTGACTGGTGATAGAAGCAAGGTCCAATGCTGTAAAGAGCAATACTGCATAGGAACCTGGAATGTCAGGTCCATGACTCAAGCCAAATTGGAAGTGGTCAAACAGGAGATGGCAAGAGTGAATGTCAAGATTCTAGGAATCAGTGAACTAAAATGAACTGGAATGGGTGAATTTAACTCAGATGACCATTATATCTACTACTGTGGGCAGGAATCCCTCAGAAGAAATGGAGTAGCCATCACGGTCAACAAAAGAGTGTGATATGAAGTACTTGGATGCAATCTCAAAAATGACAGAATGATCTTTGTTCGTTTCGAAGGCAAACCATTCAATATCACAGTAATCCAAGTCTATGCCCCAACCAGTAACACTGAAGAAGCTGAAGTTGAACGGTTCTCTGAAAACCTACAAGAGCTTTTAGAACTAACATCCAAAAAAAGATGTCCTTTTCATTATAGGGCACTGGAATGCAAAAGTAGGAAGTCAAGAAACACCTGGAGTAACAGGCAAATTTGCCCTTGGAATACGGAATGAAGCAGGGCAAAGACTAATAGAGTTTTGCCAAGAAAATGCACTGGTCATAGCAAACACCCTCTTCCAACAACACAAGAGAAGACTCTACACATGGACATCACCAGATGGTCAACACGGATATCAGATTGATTATATTCTTTGCAGCCAAAGATGGAGAAGCTGTATACAGTCAACAAAAACAAGACCAGGAGCTGACTGTGGATCAGATCATGAACTCCTTATTGCCAAATTCAGACTTAAATTGAAGAAAGTGGGGAAAACCACTAGACCATTCAGGTATGACCTAAATCAAATCCCTTATGATTATACGGTGGAAGTGAGAAATAGATTTAAGGGCCTAGATCTGATAGATAGAGTGCCTGATGAACTATGGATGGAGGTTCATGACATTGTACAGGAAACAGGGATCAAGACCATCCCCATGGAAAAGAAATGCAAAAAAGCAAAGTGGCTGTCTGGAGAGGCCTTGCAAATAGCTGTGAAAAGAAGAGAAGCGAAAAGGAAAGGAGAAAAGGAAAGATATAAGCATCTGAATGCAGAGTTCCAAAGAATAGCAAGAAGAGATAAGAAAGCCTTCCTCAGTGACCAATGCAAAGAAACAGAGGAAAAGAACAGAATGGGAAAGACGAGAGATCTCTTCAAGAAAATTAGAGATACCAAGAGAACATTTCATGCAAAGATGGACTCGATAAAGGACAGAAATGGTCTGGACGTAACAGAGGCAGAAGATATTAAGAAGAGGTGGCAATAATACACAGAAGAACTGTACATAAAAGATCTTTACGACCCAGATAATCACGATGGTGTGATCACTCACCTAGAGCCAGACATCCTGGAATGTGAAGTCAAGTGGGCCTTAGAAAGCATCACTATGAACAAAGCTAGTGGAGGTGATGGAATTCCAGTTGAGCTATTTCAAATTCTGAAAGATAATTCTGTGAAAGTGCTTCACTCAATATGCCAGCAGATTTGGAAAACTCAGCAGTGGCCACAGGACTGGAAAGGTCAGTTTTCATTCCAATCCCAAAGAAAGGCAATGCCAAAGAATGCTAAAACTACTGCACGATTGCACTCATCTCACATGCTAGTAAAGTAATGCTCAAAATTCTCCAAGCCAGGCTTCAGCAATACGTGAACCGTGAACTTCCAGATGTTCAAGCTGGTTTTAGAAAAGGCAAAGGAACCAGAAATCAAATTGCCAACATCCGCTGGATCATGGAAAAAGCAAGAGAGTTCTAGAAAAACATCTATTTCTTCTTTATTGACTATGCCAAAGCCTTTGACTGTGTGGATCACAATAAACTGTGGAAAACTCTGAGAGATGGGAATACCAGACCACCTGACCTGCCTCTTGAGAAACCTATATGCAGGTCGGGAAGCAACAGTTAGAACTGGACATGGAACAACAGACTGGTTCCAATTAGGAAAAGGAGTACGTCAAGGCTGTATATTGTCACCCTGCTTATTTAACTTATATGCAGAGTACATCATGAGAAACACTGGGCTGGAAGAAGCACAAGCTGGAATCAGGATTGCTGGCAGGAATATCAATAACCTCAGATATGCAGATGACACCACCCTTATGGCAGAAAGTGAAGAGGAACTAAAAAGCCTCTTGATGAAAGTGAAAGAGGAGAGTGAAAAAGTTGCCTTAAAGCTCAACATTCAGAAAACGAAGATCATGGCAACTGGTCCCATCACTTCATGGGAAACAGATGGGGAAACAGTGGAAACAGTGTCAGACTTTATTTTTGGGGGGCTCCAAAATCACTGCAGATGGTTATTGCAGCCATGAAATTAAAAGACGCTTACTCCTTGGAAGGAAATTTATGACCAACCTAGATAGCATATTGAAAAGCAGAGACATTACTTTGCCAACAAAGGTCCGTCTAGTCAAGGCTATGGTTTTTCCACTGGTCATGTATGGATGTGAGAGTTGGACTGTGAAGAAGGCTGAGCGCCGAAGAATTGATGCTTTTGAACTGTAGTTTTGGAGAAGACTCTGGAGAGTCCCTTGGACTGCAAGGAGATCCATCCAGTCCATTCTGAAGGAGATCAGCCCTGGGATTTCTTTGGAAGGAATGATGCTGAAGCTGAATCTCCAGTACTTTGGCCACTTCATGCGAAGAGTTTACTCATTGGAAAAGACTCTGATGCTGGGAGGGTTTGAGGGCAGGAGGAGAAGGGGACAACAGAGGATGAGATGGCTGAATTGCATCACGGACTCGATGAACGTGAGACTGAGTGAACTCCAGGAGTTGGTGATGGACAGGGAGGCCTGACGTGCTGCGATTTATGGGTTTGCAAAGAGTTGGACACGACTGTGAGACTGAACTGAACTGAACTGAACTGATGCATTTGTTTAGTTTAGTTCAGTCGCTCAGTCCTGTCGAACTCTTTGTGATTCCATGGACTGCAGCACGCCAGGCTTCCCTGTCCATCAGCAAATCCCGGAGTTTACTGAAACTCATGTCCATCGAATCAGTGATGCCGTCCAACTCTCTCATCCTCTGTCGTCCCCTTCTCCTCCTGCCTTCAATCTTTCCCAGCATCATGGTCTTTTCAAATGAGTCAGTTCTTCACATCACGTGGGCAAAGTATTGGATTTCAGCTTCAGCATCAGTCCTTCCAATGAACACCCAGGACCGATCTCCTTCAGAATGGACTGGTTGGATCTCCCTGCTGTCCAAGGGACTCTCAAGAGTCTTCTCCAACACCACAGTTCAAAAGCATCAATTCTTCAGCGCTCAGCTTTCTTGATTGTCCAACTCTCACATCCATACATGACTACTGGAAAAACCGTAGCTTTCACTAGATGGACCTTTGTCAGCAAACTAATGTCTCTGCTTCTTAATATGCTGTCTAGGTTGGTATAGCTTTGCTTCCAAGGAGTGAGTGTCTTCTAATTTCATGGCTAGAGTCACCATCTGCAATTATTTTGGAGCCCCCAAAAATAAAGTCTCTCACTGTTTCCATCATTTCCACATCTATATGCCACGAAGTGATGGGATGAGATACAATGATCTTAGTTTTCTGAATGTTGAGTTGTAAGCCAAAATTTTCACTTTCCCCTTTCACTTTCATCAAGAGGTTCTTTAGCTCTTCACTTTCTGCTATGGGGTGGTGTCATCTGTATATCTGAGGTTAATGATATTTCTCCAGGAAAACTTGATTCCAGCTCGTGCTTCACTCAGCCTGGCTTTTTGCATGATGTACTCTGCATATAAGTTAAATAAGCAAGGTGACAATATACAGCCTTGAGGTACTGCTTTCCCAATTTGGAACCAGTGTGTTGTTCCATGTCTGGTTCTAACTGTTGCTTCTTGACCTGCATCCAGATATCTCAGGAGGCAGATCAGGTGGTCTGGTATTCCCATCTCTTTAAGAATTTTCCATATTTTTTTGTGATCCACACAGTCAAAGGCTTTGGTATAGTCAATAAAGCAGAAATAGATGTTTTTCTGGAACTTGCGTGCTTTTTCGATGATCCAGTGGATGTTGGCAATTTGATCTCTGGTTCCTCTGCCTTTTCTAAAACCAGCTTGAACATATGGAAGTTCATAGTTCATATACTATTGAAGCCTGTTTTGGAGAATTTTGAGCATTACTTTGCTAGCATGTGAGATAAGTGCAATTGTGTGATAGTTTGAAAATTCTTTGGCATTGCCTTTCTTTGGGGTTAGAATGAAAACTGACCTTTTCCAGTTCTGTGGCCACTGCTGAGTTTTCCAAATTTGCTGGGATTTTGAATGCAGCACTTGCACAGCATCATCTTTTAGGATTTGAAATAGCTCAACTGGAATTCCATCACCTCCACTAGCTTTGTTGGTAGTGATGCTTCCTAAGGCCCACTTGACTTTGCATTCCAGGATGTCTGGCTCTAGGTGAGTGATCACACCATCATGATTATCTGGGTCGTGAAGATCTTTTTTGTATAGTTCATCTGTGTATTCTTGCCACCTCTTCTAAATAACTTCTGCTTCTGTCAGGTCCATACCATTTCTGTCCTTCATGGAGCCCATCTTTGCATGAAATGTTCCCTTGTTAGCTCTAATTTTCTTGAAGAGATCTCTAGTTTTTCCCATTCTATTGTTTTCCTCTTTTGCATTGATCACTGAGGAAGGCTTCCTTATCTCTCCCTGCTATTCTTTGGAATTCTGCATTCAAATGGGTATTTCTTTCCTTTTCTACTTTGCCTTAATTGTCTCTTCTCTTCTCAGCTATTTGTAAGGGCTCCTCAGACAACCACTTTGCCCTTTTCGATTTCTTCTTCTTGGGGATGGCCTTGATTCCTGCCTCCTGTACAGTTGTCATAAAACTCAGTCCATAGTTCTTCAGGCACTCTATCAGATGTAATCCCTTGAATCTATTTGTCACTTCCACTGTATAATCATAAGGGATTTGATTTAGGTCATATCTGAATGGTTTTGTGGTTTTCCCTACTTTCTTCAATTTCTGTCTGAATTTTGCAATAAGGAATTCACGATCTGAGACACAGTAAGCTCTCGGTCTTGTTTTTGCTGTCTGTATAGAGCTTCTCCATCTTTGGCTGCAAAGAATATAATCAATCTAATTTTGGCATTGACCATCTGGTGATGTCCATGTGTAGTCTTCTCTTGTATTGTTTGAAGAGGGTGTTTACCATGACCAGTGCGTTCTCTTGGCAATACTCTGTTAGCCTTATGATCTGCTTTGTTTTGTATTCCAAGGTCAAATTTGCCTGTTACTCCAGGTATCTTTTGACTTCCTACTTTTGTGTTCCAGTCCCCTATAATGAAAACACTTTTTAGAGTGTTAGTTCTAGAAGGTCTTGTAGGTCTTCATATATTGGTCAACTTCAGCTTCTTCAGTGTTAGTGGTCAGGGCATAGACTTGGATTACTGTGATATTGAATGATTTGCCTTGGGTCGAACAGAGATCCTTCTATCATTTTTGAGATTGCATCCAAGTACTGCATTTCACACTCTTTTGTTGACTTGATGGCTACTGCATATTTTCTAAGGGATTCTTGCCCACAGTAGTAGATATAATGGTCATCTGAGTTAAATTCACCCATTCCAGTCCGTTTTAGTTCATTGATTCCTAAAATGTTGATGTTCTCTCTTACCATCTCCTGTTTGACCACTTCTAATTTACCTTGATTCAGGGACCTAACATTCCAGGTTCCTATGCAATATTGCTCTTTACAGCATTGAATCTTGCTTCTATCACCAGTCCCATCCACAACTGGGTGTTGTTTTTGCTTTGGCTCCATCTCTTCATTCTTTCTGGAGTCATTTCTCCACTGATGTCCAATAGCATATTGGGCACTTACTGACCTCTGGAATTCATCTTTCAGTGTCCTATCTTTTGTCTTTTATACTGTTCATGGGCTTCTCAAGGCAAAAATACTGAAGTGGTTTGCTATTTCCTCCTCCAGTGGACCACATTTTGTCAGAACTCTCCCCTTGACCCATCCTTCTTTGATGGCCCCACAGGGCATGGCTCATAGTTTCATTGAGTTAGACAAGGCTGTGGTCCATGTGATCAGTTAGATTAGTTTTCTGTGATTGTGGTTTTCCTTCTGCTGGCTCTCTGATG
>NW_024070202.1:52869303-53083040 GCF_014754425.2 Oryx dammah
TTGAATATGCTATCTAGGTTGGTCATAACTTTCCTTCCAAGGAGTAATTGTCTTTTAATTTCATGGCTGCAGTCGTCACCATCTGCAGTGATTTTGGAGCCCCCCAAAATAAAGTCTGACCCTGTTTCCACTGTTTCCCCATCTGTTTCCCATGAAGTGATGGGACCAGATGCCATGATCTTCGTTTTCTGAATGTTGAGCTTTAAGCCAACTTTTTCACTCTCCTCTTTCACTTTCATCAAGACGCTTTTTAGTTCCTCTTCACTTTCTGCCATAAGGGTGGTGTCATCTGCATATCTGAGGTTATTGATATTTCTCTCGGCAATCTTGATTCCAGCTTGTGTTTCTTCCAATCCAGCGTTTCTCATGATGTATTCTGCATATAAGTTAAATAAGCAGGGTAACCATTTACAGCCTTGACCTACTCCTTTTCCTATTTGGAACCAGTCTGTTGTTCCATGTCCAGTTCTATCTGTTGCCTCCTGACCTGCATACAGATTTCTCAAGAGGCAGGTCAGGTGGTCTGGTATTCCCATCTCTCTCAGAGTTTTCCACAGTTTATTGTGATCCACACAGTCAAAGGCTTTGGCATAGTCAATAAAGCAGAAATAGATGTTTTTCTAGAACTCTCTTGCTTTTTCCATGATCCAGCGGATGTTGGCAATTTGATTTCTGGTTCCTCTGCCTTTTCTAAAACCAGCTTGAACATCTGGAAGTTCATGGTTCACATATTGCTGAAGCCTGGCTTGGAGAATTTTGAGCATTACTTTACTAGCATGTGAGATGAGTGCAATTGTGCGGTAGTTTGAGCATTCTTTGACATTGTCTTTCTTTTGTATTGAAATGAAAACTGACCTTTGCAGTTCTGTGGCCACTGCTGAGCTTTCCAAATCTGCTGACATATTGAGTGAAGCACTTTCACAGCATTATCTTTCATTTGAAATAGCTCAACTGAAATTCGATCACCTCCACTAGCTTTGTTTGTAGTGATGCTTTCTAAGGCCCACTTGACTTCACATTCCAGGATGTCTGGCTCTAGGTGAGTGATCACACCATCGTGATTATCTGGGTCGTAAAGATCTTTTTTGTACAGTTTTTCTGTGTATTCTTGCCACCTCTTCTTAATATCTTCTGCTTCTGTTAGGTCCAGACTATTTCTGTCCTTTATCGAGTCCATCTTTGCATGAAATGTTCCCTTGGTATCTCTAATTTTCTTGAAGAGATCTCTCGTCTTTCCCATTCTGTTCCTCTATTTCTTTGCATTGATCGCTGAAGAAGGCTTTCTTATCTCTTCTTGCTATTCTTTGGAACTCTGCATTCAGATGCTTATATCTTTCCTTTTCTCCTTTCCTTTTCGCTTCTCTTCTTTTCACAGCTATTTGTAAGACCTCCTCAGACAGCCATTTTGCTTTTTTGCATTTCTTTTCCATGGGGAAAAGTTAGCACCCTGTAAATAAATATGGCAACTATTATCAACTATTTGTTATTTCCTAAAAGGAGTACATCAAGGCTGTTGTATATTGTCTCCCTGCTTATTTAACTTATATGCAGAGTACATCATGAGAAAAGCTGGGCTGGAAGAAACACAAGCTGGAATCAAGATTGCCAGGAGAAATCTCAATAACCTCAGATATGCAGATGACACCACCCTTATGGCAGAAAGTGAAGAGGAACTAAAAAGCCTCTTGATGAAAGTGAAAGTGGAGAGTGAAAATGTTGGCTTAAAGCTGAACATTCAGAAAATGAAGATCATGGCATCTGGTCCCATCACTTCATGGGAAATAGATGGGGAAACAGTGGAAACAGTGTCAGACTTTATTTTGGGGGGCTCCAAAATCACTGCAGATGGTGACTGCAGCCATGAAATTAAAAGACACTTACTCCTTGGAAGAAAAGTTATGACCAAACTAGATAGCATATTCAAAAGCAGAGACATTACTTTGCCAATAAAGGTCTGTCTAGTCAAGGCTATGGTTTTTCCTGTGGTCATGTATGGATGTGAGAGTTGGACTGTGAAGAAAGCTGAGCCCCAAAGAATTGATGCTTTTGAAATGTAGTGTTGGAAAAGACTCTTGAGAGTCCCTTGGACTGCAAGGAGATCCAACCAGTCCATTCTAAAGGAGATCAGCCCTGGGATTTCTTTGGAAGGAATGATGCTAAAGCTGAGACTCCAGTACTTTTGCCACCTCATGCAAAGTGTTGACTCATTGGAAAAGACTTTGATGCTGGGAAGATTTGGGGGAAGGAAGAGAAGAGGATGACAGAGGATGAGATGGCTGGATGGCATCACGGCCTCGATGGACGTGAGTTTGGGTAAACTCCGGGAGGTGGTGATGGACAGGGAGGCTTGGTTTGCTGCAATTCATGGGGTCACAAAGCGTCAGACTCAACTGAGCGACTGAACTGAACTAACAAATTTTTATTTATATAATATTTTTGTAAACTATTTGGCAGCATGGTATTATCATAATTTTCTATTCTAGCATTTCTGTCTATCTAGCCATACATTAAGCAAGTTGATTATTACAGAAATAATTTGAAGTGTATAGAATTTCATAATTTTTAAAGTACTTCACTATACAAGAGTATTGGCTCAGATGATGAAGAATCTGCATGCAATGCGGGAGAACTGGTTTCAGTGTCTAGCTTGGGAAGATCTCCTGGAAAAGGAAATGGCAACCCACACTGGTATTCTTGCCTGGACAATTCTATGGACAGAGGAGCCTGGCAGGCTACAGTTCATGTGGTCGTAAAGAGTTGTACACGACTGAGCGACTAACATACATATACACAATAGTTCATTTATATGTCATAAATATTCAAAATCTCAGCATTAAAGTGATGATTGACAGGTCTTAGATCATATAACCCAGATCACAGCTTGTCACGCTAAGCTATTTGCACTTATCACCACGAAAGTGGTATTTGTGCTTTGTTGGACACTATTACAGATGCACAGACATTATAGTAAATAAAATCAAGATGCTGCCTCATTTTACTTAGGTTTAAGGAGGAATTATAAGCAATTAACAAATTTAAAAAATAGTAAAATGTAGTAAAAAATGCATAATACTTTGATGTACTGTTAATCCTCTGGTGAAAATAAAGGATGGTAATGTTATAGACAGTGATGAGAATCAAGATATATGCTTTGGACACATGACCAGGGAGAATACTATAGAATAGGTGACATTTGAACAAAGATCACAAAGCTATGAGTGTACAAGTTGCACAAAGGACAAGGCCAGGCAACAGAGAGAGCAAATGTTAAAAAGGCTGACTGTGGAAACAATTTAGCCTGTCTGAGGTACTGAAAGGCCAATGTGCTCTATTGTGGAGAAAGTGGAAGACTGTATTAGAGACTTGGGTATAGAGACAGGCATTGCTTCTGGGCTAGAATTATGGCCATATGTGTCTGATAATATTAAGATATTTATTCCCAATTTTACCATGACTAGATTACTTAGGATATAAGCAAGTTATTACAGCTTCTCCTTCACAATACTAATTGAAGTAGTGTGATTGGTGCACTGGTAACTAGGATATTTCTTGAGCCAGTCATTTGTTGTATTGAATGTCTTTTTCTGACAAATACTTTGCACAGAGAGATGACTCATGAGTATGAGAAGGCAAAGCATACTCTAAAACATGTGAATGGTGGCAAAAGCTTTCAGGGCCTTCTTCAACAGTGTGGAAATGACATAGACCATCATTCATTCCAGCCCTTCTCCTTTGGGAAGAAGCTGAGTCATTTTGGTAGAACTGATTCCGCCCCAAGTCTCAAGTGTATATTTTTGCAATAGGGATTGGTTCAGGTAACTCAGGCTTATAAATTACTCTTGGCTTTTCCTTGGCAACATAATTGGTAGTAAAGTGTAGTAAAGCTCAGGAACCTCAACACCTTCGTTTAATGGTGTTGCAAAGTGATTTGCTTGCTATCTCTCCGTGTTTGTGAGCAGAGCAGCAGGTAGCACTGGTTACTGCTGGAAGCCATATTGTCATCTGGAGGAAAGTCACCCCAAGGACAAAGTTGATGTATGTGGGGAGGAAGAAGCTGTCAGAAATCCAGAGAATCATGGCTGGCACACTAACTGACTTCCACCTAAATCCTACTTTATCACACGTCTTTTTAACTTCTGTTGTTTAAAATAATTCTCCTTTAATACTTCAGCTAGCTTGGATGGTAATTTCTGTTACAAACAAAACATGCTAAGAGATACACCAAACAGACCTGACCGTGTGTGTGAGACGTGGGCACCTGCAGAGCAGCAGGCATGACTCCCATGTGTTTATGTTTAAGATGGGAGCAGAGGATTGAGAAGTTCTCCATCTGAGCTCTTTGCAGGCATCAGAAAGTCATTCTCATACCAAAACCCCCATTTCCTTATCTTCAGGACATCCAATGTGATAAGTCCCTGTAAGCCTGAGATATGTGAAAGAGGATAGTTAGATGTCAGAGAGACAGCTGTTTTTCCTTTTCAAACCCAGGGAAACCTGGTCACAATTCTTTTTTGCATCCCCTTTACTGCTGCTGCTGCTGCTAAGTCACTTCAGTCATGTCCGACTCTGCGACCCCATAGACGGCAGCCCACCAGGCTCCCCTGTCCCTGGGATTCCCCTTTACTGATCCTAGATTATTTCTTTTATTGATGAAAATAATTTACATGATTTAAAAATCTGTTCTCTTGATATTCACAGAATGCACATAATTCTGAATGCAAAAAGGACAGGATCACTGTGAAATGTAGCTTCACACATTCACTCATTTACCCATTTATCAAACATCTTTTGATTCCCTGTCAGATGTCTTACATTCTATCAGTTAATTCTTAAGGATTAACAGATAATAAGGTTAACAGATAATTCTTAAGGAACTCATTGGTGGAAGAGAGGAACCAATATAACCACAGTTAAACACAGGATCTCATAGGAGGACCAACTAACCCAGACTTATGAGAGTCAAGAGAGAATTCCTGAAGGAAATGGCTTCTTTCCTGAGTATATGGTGAATGCCACTAACTGAAATCATGGTAAGCAGATTTCTTAAAAGTTTTAGCAAATTGCTTATTTTGTTGTTTTTAAAGCAAACTAATATTTATCATTTTTAAAAGAAATAATTAAAAAATAAATAACCCAAATATATAAAATAATATGAACAATGTGATACATAAAAAGATAAATATAAAATTATATATAATAGTACAAATTTCTAAAAAATGCACCACTGCTATGATTTGTTAGTAAAAATAAATACAACAAAATTTAGTTATGAACATACATATTCTTACTATGTAAAGAAAGATTTCTTCTGATCTTTCCCTATTAATATGTATGTATATTTGTGCATATGTGTGAATGTGTGAATCTGTATGTAACATGTGTAAGATTTCTTTTTGCAAAAATAACATCACATTGCATTTTAGTTTTTTTGCTTATTATGTTAGGGATATCTCTTTTGTCTACATTGTTATAATGGCTTCATAAGTATATCTCCTGGTACACATATATAACTTTTTCTCTGGGACACAAATATGGATAATAGCTATAATATGGGGTAATATTCTTCAAAGTAAGAGTATCATTTTGTATCCCTAGTTGAAGCATTTGATCCTTCTCTGTGGCCACAGATGCCAATGCTGTATTTTGTCTTCTGTTTTACCTTTTTCAACTGAATGGGATAAATGTTGCTATTTTGACTTATTTTACATTTCACTGACTACACTAGGACTAAATTTTTAAAATATCTTTGGCCATTTGAGTTTCTTTAGCAAGTATTCTCTTTCTATTCTTTGCCTCTTGGATGTTTTATTGTTTGTTGTCATGAAACTATTTTTAATTGATTCTAAGTATTCTAAATATGGGTGGCAATACTTTGTTGGTTGTACCTTTGTAGGTATGTTTTGCTAGTCTGTGGCTTTATTTTTTTTTCAACTTTGTTGATATATCATCCATATTTGTGTCATCCATATTTTAAATATATCATCATCCATATTTAAAACACAAATTTTAATCTCTGATATAGTGAAAGTTTTCAGTTACTCTTTCTGAGATGTATTTGTTATATCTATCTAGGAAATTTTCTGCTCTTTTGTTTATTAAAGATAGTTCATCTGATACTTTTTGATATTTTAAATATTTTACTTTATACATTTATATCAAAATCTTCTAGATCTTATTTTTGTGTATATAGTAAGGTAGTAATCAAATTTTCTTTTGTTCCAACTTATTTCAATATCATTTATTAAATAATCTAAAATGTTAACATTATACTATGCCACGGTGTGTACTTGGACAAATTTCTGTGCTCTTGTTGTTTTTTGTCAAGTATAATTTTGTCAGCCCACACTGCTTTTCTGCAATGGTTTTATATTGTCTTAATATATAGGAGAATAGGTTCCTAGTTTTTTTCCTTCAAAACTGTCCTTTTGTATTCACACGAGTATGAAGAACATTTTCCTAGTTTTGTGAATCGTGTACATAATTTTTATTAAATTACATTTAATTTAAAGATTAATTTGGGAAAATTTACATCTTTACTATTCAAGCTTTTTACTTATAGCAAGTTTTATGTAGCTAAGAGTGTTCTGTAATTTTTTTCTAAGATCTTCCACAATTTTATTACATTTATACCTCTGTTTTAAAATTTTTTCTTCCATTAAGATGCAAATTTTTTACAATGGAATTTTTCTGTGCTTAAATTTGGGGTAGACTTTTGCATTTCTAGGAACTTGTACATTTCATCTAAGTTTTCTAATTTGTTAACACATAATTATTCATACTATTTCCTTATAATCCATTTTACTTTTATTAGATTGGTGGTGAACTTCTCTTTTATTCCTGATTTTAGTAATTTGAGTCTTTTATTCATATTTCTTTCTTTTTTTTTTTTTTTTCTTGGTCAGTCTGTGCCAGTAATCCCTATCTGCTGACATTTAATCCAAAGAATCTTGCTGGATTTTTTGTTAGTTACAACAATATATTTATAGATGTTCTTGAATTTTCTACATTGACAGTTTCTGAGAATTTTTTTTCTTCCTTTGTAATGCTTATATCTTTTAGTTCTAAGTTTATTGACTCCTATCAATAGTTGAGTATTAAATTAGCAATGATATGGGCTTTCTGACTTTATCGATGTCAATAAAAATTTTAAGAAAAAAGTATTCAAAATTGGAAAAAGGTAAAAAAAATACTGGATGCTTTTCCAGTGCTTGTAACTTTGACTTTTTAATTGATTAAATGATTTTACAACTCTGAAGGGGTAAATGTGAAGTGGCAGAAAAATTGATTGTGATGTAAATTATTAAAACTCAACATTCAGAAAACTAAGATCGTGGCATCTGGTCCCATTACTTCATGGCAAATAGATGGGAAAGCAATGCAAACAGTGAGAGACTTTATTTTCTTGGGCTCCAAAATCACTGCAGATAGTGACTGTAGCCATGAAATTAAAAGACATTTGCTCCTTGGGAAAAAAAGGCTATGACCAATCTAGACAGCATATTAAAAAGCAGAGACATTACCTTGCTGACCAAAGTCCGTCTAGTCAAATCTATGGTTTTCCCAGTAGTCATGTATGGATGTGAGAGTTGGACCGTGAAGAAAGCTGAGCACCGAAGAAATGATGCTTTTGAACTGTGGTGTTGGAGAAGACTCTTGAGAGTCCCTTGGATTGCAAGGAGATCCAACCAGTCAATCCTAAAGGAAATCAGTCCTGAATATTCATTGGAAGGACTGATGCTGAAGCTCCACTACTTTGGCCACCTGATGTGAAGAACTGACTCATTTGAAAAGACCCTGATGCTGGGAAAGATTGAAGGCAGGAGGAGAAGGGGATGACAGAGGATGAGATGATTGGAGGGCATCACTGACTCAAAGGACATGAATTTGAGTACACTTTGGGAGTTGGTGACAGACAGGGAAGCCTGGCATGCTGCCATCCATGGAGTTACAAAGAGTCAGACACAACTGAGCAACTGAACTGACTGACTGACTGAGAGAAAAGCAAATGATCCTTGCCCAGAGCAGTGCAAAAGAATCTTGTCTGGTAGTCATGCAATTGATTTTAATACAAGTTTATTTTATATTCATATGATAAAACTTTTTAAAGCTCTGCTTTGGCAGTGTAAATGTTTATACCTCTTTTTTTAGTAATAAATATGAAACTTGCTAAAAGTTTTTAGTAAATTGTTTTTCATTCATGTAGGGAGGTTCAATCTGTTCATATATGTGGGAGCTGTAGGGAGTATTTGTCTCTCTCTCTCTTTTTTTTTTTTAACTTTAGTTTTATTTAGTTTTTTTCTTTTTTTTTTTGAATTTTATACATATGGATATGCAATTTTCCAAGTACAGTTTGTTGAAAAGACTATTCTTCTTCCACTGAATTGTCCTTGTACCTTTGTTGAAAGTCAATTTTTCATGTATTTTTAGGTATATTTCTGGACTATCCTGTTCTATTGACCTCTTCAACTAATGTATGCCAATATTACACTGTCTGGATTACTGTACCTTTACAACTTGTCTTGAAAGTACTTAGTGTAGGTTTAGAACTTTTTTTCATCTCTTTCAAGATCCTTTACTTTTCTATATGAATTTTAGAATCAGCTAGTCAGTTTTGCACATTGACAGCTGAAATTTTGACTGGGTTTGTTGTGACTATAAATCAGTCTTGGAAGAAACAGATTCATAATAAAATGGAGTCTTTAGATCAACCACTGAATTTTGTACAGTTCATCAGATTTTCCACATGTTATCTGTTAATAAGTTAACAGATAAGACAGTTTTACTTATCTTTTCTCAATTTGAATTCCTTTTATTTCTTCTTCTTGCCTAACTATTTCATTGGCTAAACCCGTAGCGGAAGTTGAACAACGGTGGTGAGAGCAGAAATCCTTGTATGTTTCTGACCTTTTGGGTAGAAAATATACAAAATCTGTGAAGAATTTTTTTCAATCTATTTCCAAAGGCATAGACTGATATAAAAAAATTAAAGTTCAGACTCAGAATCCTCAGTAAATATATCAATCTTTTGTTTGAAAAAGTCTATGCCCAGGAGTTGAGATTATACTCTAAGTGTAAGATTTGCCCTTGAAATATAGCAAAACTGGAATCATATTCATTTTCACTCAGTTCAGTTGCTAGATCATGTCCAACTCTTAGCGACCACATGGACTGCAACACAACAGGCTTCCCTGTCCATCACCAACTCCTGGAGCTTGCACACACTCGTGTCCATTGAGCTGGCGGCTCCATCCAACCATCTCATCCTCTGCCTTCCCCTCTCCTCCTGCCTTCAATCTTTCCCAGCATCAGGGTGTTTTCTAATGAGTCAGTTCTTTGCATCAGGTGGCCAGAGTATTGGAGTGTCAGCTTCAGCATCAATCCTTCCAATGAATATTCAGGACTGATTTCCTTTGGTGTTGACTGGCTTGATCTTGCAATCCAAGGGACTCTCAAGAATCTTCTCCAACACCACAGTTCAAAAGCATCAATTCTTCGGTGCTCAGCTTTCTCTATGGTCCAGCTGTCACATCCATATATGACTACTGAAAAAAGCATAGCTTTGACTAGACAGAACTTTGTTGGCAAAGTGATGTCTCTGCTTTTTAAGATGCTGTCTATGTTTGTCATACTTTCCTTCCAAGGAGCAAGCATCTTTTAATTTCATGGTTGCAATCACCATCTGCAGTGAGTTTGCAGCCTGAGAAAATACAGTCTCTCACTGTTTCCATTGTTTCCCCATCAATTTGCCATGAAGTGATGAGACCAGATGCCATAATCTTAGTTTTTTGAATGCTAAGTTTTAAGCCAACTTTTTCACTCTCCTCTTTCACTTTCATCAAGAGGCCTTTAGTTCCTCTTCACTTTCTGCCATACGGATGGTGTCATCTGCATATCTGAGGTTATTGATATTTCTCCCAGCAATGTTGATTCTGGTTTGTGCTTCATCAAGTCCGGCATTTCACATGATGTACTCTGCATATAAGTTAAATAGGCAGGGTGACAATATACAACCTTGATGTACTCCTTTCCCAGTTTTGAACCAGTCCATTGTTCCATGTTTGGTTCTAACTGTTGCTTCTTGACCTGCATACAGATTTCTCAGGAGGCAGGTAAGGTGGTCTGGTTCATTTTAACAAAGCCTAAAACAAAATTTTGATAGCTGCAGTTTACCTCCAATGATTTAACCTTTTGCTGAAACAAAAGTTTATACTCTATAGAGGAAAATAACATAATCCAGAGTTTTTCCACTACAACTTTTACAATAGATGGAATATCATTCACTATCACTAGACCTGTGAAAAAGTAGAGAAAAATTACTGATAAAAAAGAAATTATTCTAAGTCGAAAAGTACAAATCCAGGTATAAGCCTGATAATTGGATTTAGCAGAAAATGACTTAAAAACAACAAATTTTCAAAATTTTTTATTTCTGAAAAAATCCTATTTTGGATTTAGAAGCTAATTAAAAGCTTTCTTTCTCTTTCTACTTCTGGTGAAACAATTCTGACATTATCATTAGTAACTGAATGACCTCGTAAGAGTAGGAAATAGACCAGTTTCACAAAATTAAAAGAGAAACATGATAAATAAAGTTAAAATGCATTATCCTTGCTGAAATTGCAAATTTAAAGATAAATAATATACAATGTTCTGTCTATCAAATTCAGAAAGGTGAAAATAAATATTAAGATGGCATTCTGTTACGACTTGGAGGCTTTAAATTATATGTACTCAGCAGCATGACATTATATGCCAGAAACCTTAAGATTGCTAACATTTTGATACAAATTTCACTTCTCAAAATATATAATAAGAAAACAATGTTGAGTGCAAGCAAATATTGATATATGTTTGTTTATTCTAACCTTATTGACAATAACACAATGTGAGGAGCACATATATTTCCTATAAAGCTGGATAATTAATTGATTGCTCATCTTTTTTAAGAAGTATGCAGTCATTTGAAATATTCATTTATTTCAAATAAACAATATATATGTACATGATTGGTGACTCAGATGGTAAGGAATCCACCTGCAATGTGGGAGACCTGGGTTCCCTTCTTGGGTTGGGAAGATCTCTAGAGAAGGGATGGCGACCCATTCAAGTATTCTTGCTGGAGAATCCCCATAGACAGAGGAGCCTGGTGGGCCACAGTCCATGGGGTCACAAAGATTCAGACACTACTGAGTGACTCAGCACAGCACATGTATGATATACATATATACATATATGCATATAATTGTATAATCATAAATCTTATATTCTCAATCATTTAAATAAAATTATATGCATGAAACAACTAGAAAAATGTATGTGTGTTTGTGCTCAGTCGTGTCTGACTGTAGCCCACCAGGCTCCTCTGTCCATGCCATGGGATTCTGCAGGCAATAATACTGGAAGTGAAGTGAAGTAGATAAGTCATGTCCGACTGTTTGCAACCCATGGACTGTAGCCTACCAGGCTCCCCCCTCATGAGGTTCTCTAGGTAAGAATACTGGAGTGGGTTGACATTTCCTTCTCCAGGGGATCTTCCTGACCCAGGGATCAAACCCAGGTCTCCTGCATTGCAGGCAGCCATTTAACCTCTGAGCCACCAGGGAAGCCCCTAGTGGACTACTGTAGCCTACCAGGCTCCTCCCTCCAGTGGATTCTCCAGGCAATATACTGGAGTGTGCTGCTATTTCCTCCTCCGGAGGATCTTCCCAAGCCCGGGACTGAACCAACGTCTCCTGCGTCTATTGCATTGGCAGGCAGATTCTCTACCACTGAGCCAGCTGGGAAGCCTTGGAAAAGTGTATAGCAATATTAATATTGATCATTTTTAGCTATAAAACTGTAATTCAAAATTTCTTATATACATGTTTCTGTATCTCCAACAATGTTGGGATAGAGTGTCTTATCCTCTTTCACACAAAGAGTCTCTCACTTTCTTGCCCTTGTGCCCTAATATCCTCCAGAATGAGCATGCTTCTTAACTCTGCATGCTAATTAATCCTCATGAATCACTTAAAATTTCTTCTCCTTCAAGAAGCTTTCCATAGACCTTCTGGCTGGAAATAATTTTTACCATGTCTAAACTATCATAGCACATTGTCTCTACCTTCTTATGGCCTTATTACTTGCCATTTTGGACTATAACTATTTATATCTTATGATTCAAAGAATAGTAGACTTTAAGTTCACCGAGAATAAGGATCTTTTAAAACTTTTTTGTATATTTTATAGCATCTATCTTACTCCATAGCATGTGTGTTTAAAAAATTCTGTTGAATTAATAAATTTATGAAACATAGATAACAATCAAAATCAATAATTCAATAATCCAGAATGTACTTTGTAAAAATATGTAAGTATTTCAGGATATTGTCTAATTAAGCTATGTCTTTCTTAGACAACAGTTTACTATCTTAATGACAGATATATGCATGATGATTTTCACTTGTTAGTCATAGTTGTGAGTACTCTATATAAGTACTAAATACACTAAGGACTAAATATATTAAATACTAAAAATATTAAATCTTTTATATTACTCTATGGAGAAATTTAGACATGGAGAAATTAAGTAGCTTGGTCAAATTCACAAAGCTATCAAGAATTGGAACCTAAGCAGTCTTATTCATGAAATCTTGCTTTTAGGTGTATTACAGTGTCATAAGGTTTTCCTGAGTCTTCTAAAATGTTGTATGCCTTTGAAAATTAGTTATGAGAAAATTTTAATGTGAGTATAATTAAGGTTTTGGGATGGATTACATATATAAAAGAGTCAGACACGACTGAGTGACTGAACTGAACATATATAAATATTTGAATTTTAAAAATATTTGTATGATATATGTATATATACATGAGGATGTGTGTATAAATATACATATATATTTTTTCATGATGAATGATGTTCAGTGCCCAAACAATTCAAATTAAGTGCTAGTACTGGTTTCCCACAGTATCAACTGCCCATTCTATTTGCCTTCATGTTTAATCTTTGTATTAATTGACTCTAGAGTTATTCCCAGAAAGTAACTTGAAAATACTCTTGAAAAGTAACTGATGGCTTTGCAAATAAATGCAGATAGTTTATTAGGCAATGCAGATAGTTTATTAGGATAGTATTAATTACCATCCTTCTTATGCAGGAATAAGACTAGAATAAATTTGTTTCTGTGAAAGGGAAATATGGCAGCAACAAGCCTAAAATGATAAGACATGACTCTGACAGGTATAATCCAGGAGACTAATTTGGATGCCCTCTCTGAGTTTTGGGAAATTAGGGGAAGCTTGGGGATGATGATCATTGCTGGTCAATGCCTGGGAGAGAAAACCAGTAGGTGCTCAAGTCTTAAACTATATTAGAATATTGCTGGGGAGTGACTTCATTTGGGATAATTAATTAGAAGAGTACTCTTAGAATATTCTGAAATTACTTGTGATATCTCACTATATATTATCTTAGTTTCTTTGGAAAAAATTAAAATAACAAATGCAATAGTTGTTTGACTACAATACAGGCTATCTGGTTTAGTAACATCCACATCCTCTAAAAAAGTTTACTCAAAACAGAATACAGCTAAATCAGCTAGAAGACTAGATTTACTCTTCATCATCAAAGATATGTCCAGAATAGTTGACAAATTGCAAATGTCATTTTATCTTTTCAGAAAAAAAAAAAAAAACAAAAACTTGGAAGTGCATGACTTTAGAGCTTCAGAATGCCTATATGTCAACAAAAATAAGTCCATTCAGTGGAAAATGCCATCATAGTTATAATTTTCTTATAGAGAACACTAGCAGGTTGGTTGATATTTTACACTCTTCAATTTGTTTCTATAATATCATATTGTCATGGTCATTGTGGTAGTGTATCTTTTTATGCACTACAAACCTTATCAAGTTTGCCGGTAGCACATGTGGAAATAGTCTTTTGTGCTTCTAACAATTGGGTTATGTATAACCTGTCAGAATATATTCTAACTATTATGGTTTACTCCCAGAGAACACACATGCTTTCTTCAGAATGATGGATATTCTACAAGCCTGAATTTCTTATTTTTACCCAAAAACACATCTTTTCTTTTGAAGCCTGTAAATACCACAAAAAATGACATTCCCATATACGTGTTTTGTAATTCTTTATCCCCAATTACAAATAATAATACTTGCACATGGTACATAACTCTAATGATATAATCCAGTCTTAGTGTTTTACTGCCATTCATAAACTGCTTCAGCAGAACTCCTTGTGATTTACAGCATCAATAGAACCCTTTAAATTACATCCTATATTATATTGTAGGGCATGTATTGCCCTATAGTCTCACATGCAATGTCAGAGACAGAGGGAACAGGAAATGGAGAATTGTGATTTCACTGTAAATCAAAAGCTAAGTGTTGTTTACGAGCACTGGGGTTTTAGCTCATGAGGTCATTTTACTTTTGTTCCCTTATAGCAGTTAACCTGATGTGGGACAAACTTAATCCAATTAATAATTATTTACCCTTTGATGTTTTTGGCATCAATAAGTAAAGGCAAGTACTAAACATATAATTTATTTCCCTAAAATTAGTCTGTTATTTAAAAAAATTGGCTGGATATTTACTGCAAGAATGAAAGGGTGATGTAAACTTGCTCCAAAGTCATGTATACCTGGTAGTCACTCCATAAACTTTTGTTGACTTTTCCATTAGATTTAAAAATAAAACTTCCAAATTAAACCAATGTATTAACTTGTATTTAACTAAGAATATGAAACAATGAAGGTTGCACTTCAGAAGCTATTTATAGTTACTAAAAACTTTTTAAATTTTTACTTTGGACAAAATGTTTTAATAAGTGAAGTCACAGATATCCAAACACTAAAGTTGGATTCAGAGGAGACACAGTTTGTTTCATGGCCAAGTATTTGAAGTGATCACATCATCTTCAGTGATTTAACACTTAAGAGGACAACTATGGAGAAGGCAGTGGCACCCCACTCCAGTACTCTTGCCTGGAAAATCCCATGGATGGAGGAGCCTGGTAGGCTGCAGAACATGCTAAGGGTTGGACACGACTGAGCAACTTCCCTTTCACTTTTCACTTTCATGCACTGGAGAAGGAAATGGCAACCCACTCCAGTGTTCTTGCCTGGAGAATCCCAGGGACGGGGGAGCCTGGTGGGCTGCCGTCTGTGGGGTCGCACAGAGTCAGACACGACTGAAGTGACTTCGCAGTAGCAGCATGACAACTATGATTTTTTCAAAGCATTTTAGGATAGCTTGACCTTTATTTTTCACAGAATAAAGATGGCTTTTGACCTCAGATATCCCCCACAAAACCTGGGCCCAGTAATCAGTAGTTAGGAATGAGGCAGTGATAATTTGTAATTCAAATGCAAGCATTTCATCTGAGCATAACCAGATTTACTTACCTGAGGATAAAGCAGTTCAAAAATGAACAATTTTGGTCTTGTAACCATTACTTAGCTCTGCCCTGCACATAGAGAAGTATGCCTCCTTCCTAATGAATACTATCTTGTCTCTTTCAGTTGTCATTTGATGTCTCCAAATACTGTTCATACCATAAGCAGCAACTCTGAAATTTCCATCAACAAAAAGGTATGTATATAGATGGAAAGAGTCATTTAAAAAATAGATTCTCAAGGCCACTTGGATTCAGATAGTCTCTAAAGAGGCTGGTTGAGAAATTAAAGAAGTTCATGGGATTCTTTCTATATTCTAGTGTCTAATATTTACCTGCAGGCATATAAGAAATAATTCTTGAATAGCTATGGCTACTTAAAATTTACAGAATTGAACCTATGCAAAGAGTAGTTGATCTCAAACTGACACAAACCAGATAGTCTCTTAATGTTACTCTAAGGAATTTTAAACTGACTCTGTTAAAGCTGAGGTTATTTGCCTTGGGGATGCCTAATGGAAGAGTTATTATAACACTGTCCACAAATAGGGGCCTTGAGAGAGTCAGGCCATAGCACTCCACTGACAGCTGATACACTGGACCATTGCCATGTCACAGAGATCTCCAAGGTCAAAGGTCATATCTCTCCCTTAATATTTAAATAAAGATACGTGGCAAAAGCAAACAACACCTTATTGCCAGTGATGGCTGTTGCTCAATTTATAAGAACCTTTACAAAGTCATGCTAATTCTTGGCCTTCTTAGAATGCATGGTAACATTTCATAAATCCATCTTTTTCAGGTGTCCTTGGAAATGACAGTTATAAAACTACAAATGATTTGTAATGCAAAGTGGGACTGACAGACTTAAAGATTAGGGATCTATGTACTAAAATGACTGTGGTTTTAGCTAACAAAAGGCATAAAGAGCATCGATAAATAGCTGATGAAGTAACTCAGAATTGTTTTAAATACTCTTAGTAAATGCCAGGACAACAACAATAACAAAAAAACTTATGCTTATAATGTTAGCAGTAGCAGTTTACGCCAAGATAATGGAGCGAAATTCCTCTGTGTGGGTCTGCTGGAAGACTCCCCTAGGCAGTAGAGGTTTGTTTTTTTTTTTTTTTTCCTCTCATGTCATTTTCTTATATGCGAAACTATGAACTTGATATTTTATATCTTTAAGAAACGTTGGACAAGTTGAACTTAATTATATATTTTTCCTTAACTTTTTAAAAAACAAATCAACAAAATGCAAAATGCCTTATCCTATTAACTTAGCTAAGATGAGTCACACATTAAAACCTAATGAAAATAATCTGCATACTTAATCTTCTCTACCAAGATAACTTACATTAAGAGGATAGGTTGAGGCTATTTATTTAAGCAACACACACCAATGGTATTTTCAACTGCTTGTTTTCAGGGAAACGGAAAGTCAGAAAATAATTTGAGACAAAACTGGGATGCTGTAACCTGAGTTTTTGAATAATACTTGAAGAAATGACTAAATACTACTTTTTGTATGATTTTGAAAAAACCTAAATGATAATCCTCTTACCCTGCTGCACTTTCAAATATCAAGTGTTAATAGAAGGCCTGCCTCTGAAAGCATCAGGTGCATTCTAAGAGCTTGGATCCAACATGATCTTCTGCTGGAGAGGAAGCTCAGAGTAAACCTGTTTGCAATGCTTTGTTTCTGTTTGCTTCCTACCCCCTTTTGCTCCATGTGTCCTCTGCTGCTGCTGCTGCCAAGTCGCTTCAGTCGTGTCCGACTCTGTGCGACCCCAGAGACGGCAGCCCACCAGGCTCCCCCGTCCCTGGGATTCTCCAGGCAAGAACACTGGAGTGGGTGGCCATTTCCTTCTCCAATGCCTGAGAGTGAAAAGTGAAAGTGAAGTCGTTCAGTCGTGTCCGACTCTTAGCGACCCCATGGACTGCAGCCTACCAGGCTCCTCCGTCCATGGGATTTTCCAGGCAAGAGTACTGGAGTGGGGTGCCGTTGGCATGTGTCCTCTACTTGAATTTAATTTCTTCCATTTTTTTCTCATTTCTCCTCTGCCTAATGACTGTTCAATAAAAATGAGATTGAACGCATAGCTGTGATACTGCTAGGTGAGGGGGGAAAAAAACAATTTTAAATAAATCAAAACCTTCAGATTTTTGTCCTTTATTTGCATTCTGAGAGCTTAAAAGTGAGCCATAAGCCTTTCAATATTAGTGACCTTGAACTAGAATTCTAGTAAAGACTTTTTCTATGGAAGAGCTAACACATCTTTGGAAATAGGAATTAATACATTTTCAAGGAATCTCTAAGTTTTGCTGTGAATAGCTGCGTTCATTAGATCAACTTTACTCAAAGTAGGAAGTTCATTTCTCAACATTTCTGGAAACCCCATGTATGCTAAGTTTAGTTAACTATAAAATATATTTGACCAGAGAATGAAGGAAGGATATTTCCTTCCCTTGTTTATTTTTCCAAAGCCGTAAAATATGCTATCATGTTTACAGTATGTCAGAGTGATGTCATATGCAAACACTAAAACAGATTGTTTCTGGTATGCGGGTAAAAAAATGACTCACTAGGAGCCCTAAAACCAAAATATACTGAGACTGGAGCATACCAAGTAAGAGAGGCCCCTGTAGAAAACAGGGAGTGACTTACCTGTCACATGGCCAACTTATTCTCATTTCTGACTTAGTCCATCTTATTAAATTATTAGAATGAAAAATACTGTACAGCGTGGAGTCAAGCTACTCATGCAAGAAAACTGGTCTTTTCTAGATATTTTGAATATTATGTCTGCAGTATATGTTTCAATATATGTTGCAGTATATGCCCTTGACATTTATTTATTCACAAGAGCCAAGAAAACTGATGTTTTTTGGGCTCTTTTCATGTAATTTTTATTCACTCACTCATTCATTTATTCACTCAACATTTATTGTTTCTCTTGTATCAGAAAAGTCTCTGGGTACTGTGGGGATGAAGAGGAACCGTACAGGGCCTCCTTCTTCAAAGGCCTAATAATTACCTTGGCATTATACCCTCATCAAATGGCTTGGCCTTCTTCTTCTTTATTTTGACTCCCATTCTCTCTATTAACTGATATACTTTCACTGAAAGAGATAATTGCATTTATCTTACCTCAATAAGCTGGATTTCTGCAGGGAAAGAACTATACTTCATCATTTTTATAACCCCAAGGTAAATGATCAGTAAAAATGTATAGAATGAGTGAATGAATAAACAGGATACATGGCAGCAGAATTATATTTTGTGATCTACAGCTTGCTAGTATTCAATCTGAAACACTCAAATTTCCTGTGACACAGTATTTTCAAAAATCTTAAACGTTCTTTTATTCCAAACCTTGGTTTGGGGAAATTTCAAAGAAAAGTAGAAGAGGAAGCTCATGATTTGTTTATGGACAGAGGTGCCACTGCTTACTGTGTTGCTATACTTGAGAATAAAATAGACCCGAAGTCAGGATGAGATCCACAGAACTTTCTGCATTTATTCCAATCAAGATATATCATATTGATGTTTACAACATTAAAAGCTGTTTAAATGATTCCTCAGCTGTTGTTTCCTTATACGGTTGTACCTGGTTTGATCTACCATTTACTCTAATTAACATGCATATCATATGGTCTGATTGTCTTAAATGATTCTTTGTAATATTTCTGCTGTATATACAGGATATCATCATTGCCCCAGACCCCTACCCCACCACCCCTCTGGTTGTAACACAGAAGCTTTTTGAGTAACATATTCTTTTTTCTCTTTTTAATAAAAATCCAGCCTGGCAGGCACAGTGCTATGTGTAGACTGGATTGAATCAAAGCAACATTCTCCTACTTTTCCCGTGTGTAGGAAGTGATACTAACAAGAATCAGATTTTCCTGGACCCGTAACAGAGGAAACAACTTCTGGCACAGTAATTCTTTGAACTGGAACCATGAGGGCAAGTACTAACGTATCCTTCTATTGCATGCAATGCCTTCTGCACCAAAGCAGTTTTTTTGACTGTTGAAATGGACTGAATCAGATTTGTGGTACTAAGTTTTTTAGGGTATGTGAAAATTTTGATTTATTTTGAAAGATTCTGTGTTCACAATTCATCTGGTCAGATCAGGAGTTTTGATTTTGATTCTATGTAATTTACTTATGGAATGGATTTAAGACAGATGTTTAGGAAGACGTTTTATAAATATTTGCATTTGATCAGAAGAAGAAGACAACTGATAATCCAAGAATATTAATAATCCAATAATGCAATCTTGTATTGTTGGATTAGTATTTGTTAAGCACCCACAGGATTTGGAGTTAGAAGCCTAGAGCCCGTGATCTGCCATTGATTAGTTGAGTGACCTGAAGCAACATAATTAACCTCTGAGAAACTCGCTTTCCTCATCTGTAAAAATGAGGCTAATTATACCAACCTCAAACGGTTGTTAAGGTTCAAAGGATATCATGGAAGTGAATGTGCTTTTCAAACTGTACAGTTGCTAAAATCATGTAATATAATATCATTTTACCTCCATTAGACTGTGAGTTCTTTTAGGGCTAGAATCATGTATTCATCTTTATAAAGATTTCTACACTTAACAATATTTCTGTCATATACCAGGTGCTCAATAAATGTAGAATGGATGCACACAGAAATAAATTCAGGATGTTAGAGCCACAATATTTCCTCTGATCCTACTCTCAGACAACTCACAGTCCAATAAAGGAGGTGAATATATTCAATATATTATAATTTAAAATTAAACCTGCACAACCTCAGCAATTGTATGTTAATTACTCATCTGGTAATTACTCCTTGTTTTCTGTGAGCAAACATCTGCAGAACAATATGCAAACACAAATTCAAGCTCACACTGATATGTGCTATTTACCAATTACTCTCAATGTTACCATATGTGCAAAGAACAATAAAAGAAAAAATAAAAATAAGATAAAAAATCATTTAGAGTTGGAAAAATATTTTAGATAACATACCTAGTGAGGAAAGCAAGCCTTTTTTATGTGCATGCTCTTTCCAAGAAGATAGGTGAACACCCCCACTTATTTCCCTATATTTGATGTAGGAACAATGGTCTTCCAGAAAATCTATACTGACTGACCTTTGTGATTTCTCATGATAAAGGGAAAGTAAGTGTAATGTTTAACTCTAGTGAAAAATCTTGAATTGATTAAGATGTCGGTTATAATAACTTACATCTCAAAGATATTTCCTAACAGAAATGTTCTTATTCACAAACCAGAGAAAGCTCTGCTTACTTAGTAGGTACTTAAATAATTCTTGCTGTATGAATGAACCAGATAACTTCTTGGGTCCTTCTTTCCTCTGAAATTCCTTGAGGGTGAAAAGCCTAGAACTACCAGGGATTAAATACTCTACCCTTCTTGCATCTGGAACCTGAAATCACTTCTCGGCTGGAAGATGGTGTTGAACACTAATTGGCCACAGCTGCTTTACTGGTAAAGGGAAGAAAACACACACAGATCACTTCAAAGTTCGACTTAGTCTCACCTCCAATTCAGTGTCAGTCATTTCTGTGGCTCTTGTAAGGTCCCAAAGCATTGGGCATGGGATTTAAGCTGGAGGATTTCAAGTATAGCCACCAAATCTATTAAGCAGAGGAATTCTCCTAACAGGATCCTACAGCTGCTGTCTTCATTTTCAGATGCATAATGTTACCTTGTATTTGCATTTCTTCCAAGCACTTATATCAACACTCTGTTAGGGGAAATAGTGATGTCTTTATGTTGAGGACAGAGAAACCGAAGAATAGTTAAGTACCTACTAAGGTGAACCTGTTTAGTAACAGTGCAGTGACAGTAATCCAATGCTGCATAAATGAGAAATCGGGTCAACTGAGTGCCATTCTAAGAGTGTTTGTTTTTTGCTAGAATGCTTTTCTGAAACAGGACATCTGGTACTTACTTGGTGGTTCCTGTTGTTGGAACAGGAATAAGGGTAAAGATGACATATAAATCCTGGATCATTTTACTGCAGTCTGAGAAATGTATATGAAAACACAGTCTCAAACTAAAAAAGTAAAATGAAAAATAATGCCCGTGTTTAGGGCAGAAGAGACCCTAACTCTCTTCCTTCCTTCTTTTCCTTATTTATTCCCCGCCTTGTTTGGTTCCAAAAAAGCAGCAAAAAATGCAATAGCAAGTATGTAAAAATTAATAATTAAGACAAAGTTCTGTTATACACTTAAGAATGAAATTGTATTTGCAGAGTTCTTTCTTGTTGTCAGTGTGTATGTGATGTGTGTGTGTGTGTGAATGTGATCTTCAAGAAAAGCACAAGGTGGCAAGCGAAGAATGGTTGGTGTCTTCAGCCCCTTGGTCAGACAGACCAAACTGTGACTTTTCCTTTTCCAGTGAAAATTCTGGCAAACTTGGAAGATGTTTATTTCCACCTTCATTCTGTCTTGAGTCTTAAGGTGCTTGTGGAAATTATCTTTTTGTGGAACATGAATGGTGAGACCTATTATGATCGGGAAGAGTGCAAGGAAAGCATTCACGAGGTGCACATGCAGATAGAAACAGGGTTCAGCATTGTTAGTGGAAACAGTTATAAACTGAAATGTGAAGTTGTATTCAAAGAACACACAGCAGCCTAGGAATGTGAACAGCTTTATTTTAAACAGGGAAGAATCAGAAAGGAGGACAAATATGTTGCTTTATATTTTTCTCTCTTAAGATGCTTTTAGCCATTGTAATTATTTTTAAAATTAAAAAAATAAATTTATTTAAAGCCTATTTACGATTTGAAGCTACTTTTTTCCTCTGAAAAAAAAATGACATTCTAAATTGGAAACAAAGTTAGGGAAATAAAATTTGAGTGACACTCTCGAGCAGCCCTCCCACACCACCCTCTACCACCAACTGTCATTTGACTGGTTGCCAGCCACCAGCCCAAATTTGAAAAGATTCATGAAGCACGCTTCCTCAGAATTATGATGTCCTGTTTTATGGGACATTCAGACTCTGGTAAGAATGGAAAGATAGAGCCTCTTCAGCATTAACTGAGATATATAAGTGCAAGGAATACAAGGGCTGTGAATAACCTGCCTTGAAAATAGGCTCTAAAATTTCATTGTCCTGAGGAGAAATTGAAGAGAGTTTTATGAAAGACAATAGAACGAATTAAAAATGGGTAAGAACACTAGGGGCTACCCTGAAAGTGAAAAATAGCCCATGAAAATACTCTTTTCCTAAATTTGGATGAAGATCTAAACAGTAACAAAACCTAAAGCTCTATTGTGGATCTATTTTTTAAAAGGTGTATGTAATAGTCATTGTAGAAGCAAATTTCAGAAATTGTTACTGTAAGCAACTGGCTCCCACAGCTATAATACTTTTCTGAAAAACTGTGACCATATTTCAGTGCTAAGTTAATACTATACCTTTGGATTATCAACTTCATTCACTTTCTTCCTTATGCCTGGAGCCCTTTCTTAAATCATGTAGCTTTGGGTCATGTTGTCTCTCTGAACTCAAACTGATGTCCTAGTTTAAATTAGAAGTTATATTACTACGTAATTGGTAAACACAATCAGTAGACACAGATTTCTCTGGGATTTACTGAGAGATCTCTAACTAGAAAACATACCCTAATTATCATATTTATCATTATCATTGTTTATTGTAGAAAATCATAATTAGTGATTAAAATTAGCTATATATCAAACAGCAAATTAAATGCCATTGTCTGAAGAGCAGAGGAAAACTAATTTTAAAACTAAAGAGCACTAGTTGAACGAGACACTCTAATTCAGAGGCAACTCTTTTCTTAAAGTAACCGGTATTTGGATACTTTCTTATACTGCATTTTCCAGCCTTTGCTGTTTCTCTTTAAAAATAACATTGAATTAATGTTTTATTGTTAAAGTTATGATTTGTGAGAAAACGGAAAATCCCCAATCCCTGCTCCACTCAAAGAAAAGTGCTTTGATATTTTATACGAAAAACAATTATCTATGACTAAAGTATAATTCAAGAAACAAATAGCTTATGCAATGCCTCCAAACTCTGGTTGCTCCCTTTTACAAATCTTGTCCTTCTTCTTAGATACCTGTAACACGTTTTCCAAAACTGAATGTCAAAGAACTTAAGGCTCCCTCAAGCATTTTGTTGGCTCCGTTCTGAAAAGCATTATTTGCTTGAAGAAACCACATATATTTAGGATGAAAGAGGAATTTAGTTGCCTCGCGGACGCTATCTTAAACAGCGTATGCAAGTTCCGTTTCTCAGTTGAAGCATAAACAATAAAACCCCTTTCCAAGGCACTTGCATTTTTTTCCACTAGAGGTCTCTCTCGTAACAGCTTTCCTTTTGTTGGGCTCATTAATTATTTTACTCAAAGGAACAATTCTACCTTTTAGATTGGAATGCTGCACTTAACATGTTATGCTAGAGAAAAATATAATACCTCCTCAGCTTGCTCTCTTCCTTGATGAGTAGATATCAGGTTGACTGAATGAATTATCTTGGGTATTTTATTACGCCATGGTTACACTGTGGTAAAGAAGTTTGAACTTTCACCCGATGCTTCCAAAAGTCTCAAAATTTGACCAGTTGAAACAACGTGCTACAATAAATATGCCTTATCAAACGAGCACTAAGCAGTTACACTATGAATTCTCCAGAGAACATCCATGATTTTGGTGCCAACTTAGATCATATAATTGCAAGCCTGAATCATCTTACATTCATTTCTTCCACTTTTGCAAGAAAAGAAAACATATTTTCTCATTTGTGTAGGGGTATTTAGTTTTTGCTGTTTCCTTGTATAGCCCTTTTATAGAAAATAAACTGTTGAAACATATCCATATTATATTATGAAAGGAACATTTTCCTTTTAATTTGTTTCCTGGGAAAAATGCTAATTAAGAACTTTGTTTTTAACCCTCCCCCCAATTCTCCTGTTATTAATTCACACAAAAAGACCAATAAGATTCAACAGCATTAAAACAGAAAAAATCTAGAATGAAAATGAACCCTGAATACTCTCAAAGAATAGTACAAAATTGCATTGAACAGTACTATAGAATGAAACACACTGACATCAGTCACAAAGCCACTTAAATATTCAGAAAACCCAAAGAGTGTTCAGATTTCTGAGGATGGAAGTAGAAAGATAGCACTGTGCTCCTGACACAAAAAATTCAATGGGAAGATGTGAAATGTGAAGAAGCAAAGGAGCGCCTAGCAAATCAATTTTAGTGTTGCACTGAAGGTAGAGTGTGTCTGCATGCACGGATACAGTGGCTAAGCACAGAGCAATGCTATATAATGAAAAAGGGCGTGAGGAAATTTGACAAGCTGAAAAACCTCCACCACCTGGCCAGGAGAACACAGACCTCTCAGACAACTGTTTGAAGAATCAGAAACTGCACTGTAGCAGAAGCAGAAAATAGATAATGCTTTATTTACTTTATCAAAATTTTATTCTGCTATCCTGAGTTTACCTGATAGCCTTTCCTCCCATTGTAATTTATTAAGCAGCTAAAGTACATGTTTTCTTTCAACATCAGTTTAGACATTGATATGACAACAGCCTAATGATATGTTTTATTGATGATATAACAATCAATATTGTTATAGCTGAATTATCAGTCAATTAATAACAAAAAATTTGGGTGAAATTAAATATGAGGTTGACTGGCACACTTTTCAATTTGAGTGGCTAGATTGAGCAGATATTTTTATAAAGTTTTGGTTTCTTTGTGTTAGTGACAGCCCTCCCCTTCACCTGCCTCCCCCTTCTCCGAAAAAAAGCACAGGCAGGGGATCAGTTTGAGCTATTCAGATGGCTGAAATAATAGCATAGGCATGACAAACAGGAAAGAATCTTAGAGGCCAGGTTTTTATTTTGCATTTGAAGAGACTGCTCAAAGAGGATAAGTGACTGCTGACGACCCGGACCCTTATATGACTGGTAGTTGAGAAAGAGACCTAATTTGTTGAAAAACAAATACATGGCAGCTTGGTAGCATCATAGACAGAGAGTATATACTACAGAGATATATAGATTCTAAAAGCTTTGAGAGTTAAGGACATGTTTAATAGCATTTTATTATGGAAAAACCTGTTTTTGAATATTTTGGCTTATTTTAGAGGAATGTAAAGTAAGTTCTATTTTTAAGAAATGTTTTTCAGAATAGGCATTCAATGCAGGAGGGTTTTTATTTGTCAGAGGACATTGTGCCTCTACATGTATTATTTCTTTCTTGTTTCTGTTCCTAACTTATGAACTACTATCTCTGGTTTCAGGCAGATTGTCTTTTTTATTTAATTCAGAATATTCTAATTAATAAGAGGATAGATTGACCCAGTAATCCACACCCAATAAAACCAACAACAAAATTATCCAAATTAGAACAATGAAGAAGGGTTCTATATAAGTGGTCCTTTTATATTTCTTTTCTTTTTCTCTTTCCAAGCCAGTTTGTCACTGAGTTTAGTCCACAGTCAAATTTGTGCATTTTGAAGAACAATTTGGAAAAAGAATGGCAAAATAAACTGTCATTAAAATGTAGAAGCTGAAAAATTTCTACAATAGAAATTAGAAGTGAAGGGACGAAGCAGACTGACTCCAACGAATACGATATTGCACCTTTATGAGATCTATTCCCATATATTTACCTAAGCAAGGTAGTTGATAACTATATTTCTTTGTGTTTGTCAAATCACTTTTATTCAGACAGATTATTGACATTCTGATGTTGAACATACTATAGAAGAAAAATATTGTAAGCAATTTCCAAACTGTAAAAAGTCACATTTCATTTTTTTTCGTAGTAGCCCATTAGGTAAAAACAATGTTTTTATTCTATTAGTTACCAGAGAATTATGAAAGTGAAGGTGAAGTCTCTCAGTCATGTCCAACTCTTTGCGACCCCATGGACTGTAGCCTACCAGGCTCCTCCGTCCATGGGATTTTCCAAGCAGAAGTACTGGAGTGGGTTGCCATTTCCTTCTGCAAGGGGATCTTCCCAACCCAAGGATGGAACCCGGGTCTCCCGTGTTGCAGGCAGATGCTTTACCATCTGAGTCACCAGGGAAACTCAAGGAATACGATTGATTTGAACTAGATTGGTTCAAACTTCAGTGCAATCTTAATAATTAGAAGACTTTACTTTTAATATGTTTTGAGTGAGGGAAGCAGCCTAGAACCACCTCCCTCAAATGCTTTTCTCATTTCTTCCTCCTTTTTTCATTATTTTTCCCTCTATCTTTTAATCCTTTTTTAATCCCTTTCTGTTTCATTCTCCTCTGACATTTTAGAAAGTTATTTGCTTAACTTTTGTTCCCACTTCCATTTTAAATCCTGGATGAGTTTCATGAGGTCAATGAAAACCATTTGGAAGGCAACATAATTCATTTTGGTGATTTTTTTAAAGAATGTACTTCTTAATTCATATGTATATATGGATTCCCCCCCCCCCTTTTTTTTTTAGTCTACCATGGGAATAGAACTATTCAGGTACACCCTTACAGTATTAAACTATACATTGTAGTAATCCCTGATCAGAGATAAAAATGCTGAGAATATATGGATCAGTAGTTTGTTCCCTCCACTGAGCCGACTGACTTTATTGCTTAGGCAGTAAGTTGGGCCTTCTTCCTGTGTGGCCAGTCAGGGTGTGGGTGCAATTTATTAGATAAACCCCGAAATAGGTTTTTGTTTTCCTTTTGGAAATTTGCATGTTTTTTCTCTGCCCATTAAGCTTTTAACAAGTGTTTCACTTGATGGAGTGATTTATAGCTGCTTGTAAAGGTAAAATAGCACTTTACCCTGCCAGTGGAGTGACTTTTTACTGACTAAGTCATGCAGAAGTTTGTGTAGGAAGAGCAACAGGCAGTTGGATTTAGCTCTGACTTGGGTGAGCTTAAAAGGAGAATTTGTCTTTTCTTTCTTTAAAGGACTCTTTCTTAGTAGAAAAATTATTTTTCTGAAGCAAATGATTCAAGCCATCTTATTGACAGTTCTTTCAGTTTGGCAGATAACTAAAATGGTAGGGGAAACATAATGATGGAATGTCATTGGCTTTATTTTACTTTTAAAAGGAGCTACTTTATTTTCATAGGACTTTGACATATTTATGTGGTTTCTTTTTCTTTTGAAGTATGAGTAGTTTTAAAAAACTCTTTGTCAGTAGCCATCTGATACATCATTTCAATCGCTTTGTTTACAGTAAAGTCTTGACAAAAGTAAATAAGAATATTGAACTAGTGCAAATGCCTTGAGCAGTCAGCACGGTGAATCATGTATCAACTGTCATCATGAGCTGAAACACATCTATATACTGAGTAGCATGTTTGGTGTGCCTAATCAGAACAGTATATAATCTGTGAGTACATATGAGGACTTGCCAAGTCAGAATTATTTACAAGTTGCAGTTTGTGTTCTGGAAAGTTTCATAAATGAAGAAAACAATATCTTTAAAAAAATAGGAAAGAAACATGTTAGCTTCAGATATACAACTTAAAAAATGAATAAAAAATTTTGAGCTTTTTATTCAACAGATGCTATCAAACACAGTTTTACAGTTCAATTCCAATCAAAACAGTTTTCATTAAAATTTCTTTTTGTATTACCTCTTATGCTGATCCTCTACTTCTGGTTCCTTGTGAATCTTACCATGGAAACTCTACTTGGTTAGTTTTCTGTTTTCCAACTCTCAACTCAAAATGCCAAAGCTGGATTGGTTGACAGCGTAAGTCATGTAAAAGAGTATGTCTGTGGTTGTATATTCTATCTAAGTGAAGGTGAACCTTGCTTGTTGAAGGTAAAATGACATGTGAAATATTAAGAAGGGCATAGATGAATTCTTGAAGGAGAAGGAAAGAGACAGTAAAGTTTAAGAAAAGCTTGGAATTACCAAAATTTATTTCTAAAGACCTCAGAGTCCTCTTCTATATCCTTCTTTCTGCTTCAAACCCTCAGTGTTTTTATGCTTTTTTTCTTTACATAATTTTTTTCTGACCTCACTCGCTCTTTTCATTCTGCTTTTAAATCATTTTAATGACCATTAAATTGTTAAATAAAATGAGGCAAAGATGTATCTGTGACATTTTAGAAAAATTTTACCTACTTCATGTCCCTAAATTCATATTACAGATTATTTACCCGTATATTAGTTTGTGTGAGCTCATTTTGCATATGTATGTGTCTGCGTGCTCAGTCATGTCTGACTCTGTGTGACCCTATGGACCACCGGGCTCCTCTGTCCATGGGATTCTCCAGGCAAGAATACTGAAGTCGGTTGCCATGCTCTTCTCCAGGGACTCTTCCCAACCCATGGCTCAAACCCAAATCTCCCGTGTCTCCTGTATTGCAGGCAGATTCTTTCCCCACTGAGCCACCTGGGAAGCCCTCTTGCATACATATATGTATTTTCACATGCAGTATTAAAAGCTAGATCTCTATTTGAGTAGTTTAATTCTATGTTTGTTAAATAATAAACAATCATGATAAGTAATATGGTATTTTGGGGACTTGGGTTTTTTTTTTTGTTTTTATAAGTAGTATGATATTAAAAAAAAACTTTGAAAGAAGTAGCTAATAACTGATAAAAGATAATAATTTCATAGAGTTCAAGTCACTTTTTCTTCTATTACATCTGAAGGTAGCTGGAATATTAAATATCAAAATATATTTTGATACAAAATATGTTTATTTTGAGTGTCTCTTCTTAGAAAAGATTTTAACTTATGATAGATTTTCATTGTCTTGTTTTCACCTTATTTTCTCTTATTTTTCACCTCTTGTGATAAATTGTTTTACACATGAGACACAGCTAGATAGAAGAGATAGGGATAAAGGCATTTTGTGGTAAATAGGTTATCAGTTAGTAATTATATGTACATGAAGTCTTCTTTTTAGTTTAACAACAGCATGTCTAAAACTGTCTTTTTTGAAAAAGGTTTCCAATTTTATGTTTCTCACTGCTTAATAGTTATCACCTAAAAATAGTCAGTAAATAGGCCATGTAAACTTCTTTAAACTTTGTCTTTTAAGTTTAACCCTTTTTTCTTTCTGTTAACACTTTCTTACCTTCTGATATTTCAGTTTGTTAAAATATAGTATCTTTTCTTAAATTCATGCTGCCAGATCACTGCGAGAATCATCATTAAAACAGCTTGAAAACACGGCATTGATCAAACCTGATCAGAAAAGTTAGTGCTTTTTTTGCCCAGGAAAATATAAGATTCTGAAAATTTTATGTAACTTTGAAATAAAGCTTTAAAATCTGTACTTGTAGAGAAAAAAGCAGAGACCAATCTCTTTCTTGTCTAGTAAGAACTTCACTTTTAGAAGTGCGGGGAATATTGGATAGTGATGCTCTTTGTGGAATCTTACTAAATGATTGCTGTGTCTGTAGGATATTTGAAGATACTGGTAAAACAAATAGTTCTAGGTAATTAGAAATTTCAAGATGTTCATCATTGTGTTGGGAATAATGTCGATTTGGGAAAACTTTTTGTTTGTTTTTGCTTTGTCTAAATGCTTAGTTTTGTGTATTTTGTCATTGTTGCTTTTTTTTTTTTGTCTTTGAACAGATACATCTTAAGTGACTGGTTGCATGTATGTGTGCTCAGTCAGGTCCATCTCTTTGCAACAGACTTACAATAGCCTGCCAGGCTCCTCTGTCCATGGAATTTTCAGGCAAGAATATTGGAGTGGGTTGCCATTTCCTACTCCAGGGACTCTTCCTGACCCAAGGGTCAAAACTGCATCTCTATGTCTCCTGGATTGGCAGGCAGCCCCAGTCTTTTATAGTGAAAATGGGTGAAAGTGCCTCAAAATCTCTTTATGTTTCACCATTAAAAGTGGCAGAAATTTAAAATTTTATAATAAATGTGATGGTTTAGTTGCTAAATTGTGTTTGACTCTTGTGACTCCATGGACTGCAGCCCACCAGGGTCCTCTATCTATGGGATTTCCGTGGCAAAAATACTGGAGTGGATGCCATTTCCTTCTCCAGGGGATAGAAACTCAGTCTCCTTAATTGCAAGCGGTCTCCTACCATTGCAGGTGGATTCTTTGCCAACTGATCCACCAGGAAAGTCCTATAATAAATAGGATCAATATTTAAAGGAATAAATGGAGAGTTATAAATACAAAGTTTTATATTAATAACTCAAGTGTTCACTCAATAGACAGTTACTCTATCAGTCCTTGTTTTCAAGTATTCTTAATAATCCACACTTTGTTTAAAATAGGTTCTGATACTAGAAAACATAGAAGAAATTTTATTTTTTATTGAAAATAAATGTCCATTTAAAAAATATATGAGAATACTTATGAAGCCAGAAATTGTATTACTTAAAGATATAAAGAACTTAAAAGCATGAATTTGCTAATAAATTATTAAATACACACTCTCCATTGAAATAAACAAGAATAAATTAAAAATGAGTATTGTACGATTCAGTTCAGTTCAGTTCAGTCGCTCAGTCGTGTCTGACTCTTTGCGACCCCATGAATCGCAGCACGCCAGGTCTCCCTGTCCATCACCAACTCCCGGAGTTCACTCAGACTCACATCCATCGAGTCAGTGATACCATCCAGCCATCTCATCCTCTGTCGCCCCCTTCTCTTCCTGCCCCCAATCCCTCCCAGCATCAGAGTCTTTTCCAATGAGTCAACTCTTCACATGAGGTGGCCAAAGTACTGGAGCTTCAGCTTTAGCATCATTCCTTCCAAAGAAATCCCAGGGCTGATCTCCTTCAGAATGGACTGGTTGGATCTCCTTGCAGGCCAAAGGACTCTCAAGAGTCTTCTCCAACACCACAGTTCAAAAGCATCAATTCCTTGGCACTCAGCTTTCTTCACAGTCCAACTCTCACATCCATACATGACCACTGGAAAAACCATAGTCTTGACTAAACGGACCTTTGTTGGCAAAGTAATGTCTCTGCTTTTCAACATGCTACCTAGGTTGGTCATAACTTTTCTTCCAAGGAGTAAGTGTCTTTTAATTTCATGGCTGCAATCACCATCTGCAGTGATTTTGGAGCCCCCCAAAATAAAGTTTGACACTGTTTCCTCTGTTTCCCCATCTATTTCCCATTGTAAGATTAGTTATCCCATTTGGAAATGAGCATGTTTCTTGTAGAAGTCTGTTTCAGAAACATTTTTTTTAGTGCCCACTAAGATTGTGAATCAGACCTAATTAGCGCTTTTTCTTTGTTTTCTTCTTTTTTCAAACTTTAAACTTCTTGCTTTATACTGGGGTATAGCCAATTCCTAGTTAGTGTTTAACCATGTTAAAATTCTGAGGCTTTTCAAGTACTCAATCACACTCAGTACTAAGATAGTAAAATAATTATTTTGAATGCTATTTAAGAAAAATATTCCTTATGCAGGAAAAAAAAAAAAGCAGTTACTATACTAGGATAAACAATGTGCTGCCTGTGTTTTAACGTGCCTTTTACATGTGAAAGTGTGACAGTATTCCAGTGCACTGTGTGGGGTATGCAGAAAGCCATGCCATGGGGCCCCTGACCTGATGCTGGAAAGGATTGAGGACTGGAGGAGAAGGGGATGACAGAGGACAAAGTCGTTGGAGGGCACCATCGACTCAGTGGATGTGAGTCTGAGCAAACGCTGGGAGACAGTGAAGGACAGGGAAGCCTGGCGTGCTGCAGCCCACCGGGTCACAGACAGTGGAACACCACTGAGCTACTGAACAACAACGACAACAACAGCACTGCTCACTGGTATCTACATAGTCACGAATAATTCTAATGGCTGACAAATAGATACAGAAAGCAAGCAAGCAGGTATAATTTTCTTCAAAAGTACATCTTGCATGAATTTTCACTTTTGAGACAGGTATTTTGGTATTGCATAAGCACAGCCTACATGTACTTTATGAGCTATGATGAGCTTAACTTAGTTTATCATATATGCAAGATTTAGCCCAGGTGCTTTTTATCTGCAATAAACCCAATTTCACTTGAAATATAATTCACTTTTTTTTAAAGACTTTTCAAATAAACAATGATTTTCAAAATAATCCTGATCATGTGTATGTATAATGAGTTCCATTTTAGATATATAGAAATGAGGACTCAGAGAGATGAGATGGCTTTTCCAAGGCCAGATTACTATTAAAGAAATAGAACTAGGTTTAGACATTGAGATCTCTTGAACCTGTGCTCTTTTCTGTTAAAAATATTGCCTCTTACATCAGAAGGTATATTTGAATTGCCTACCATAGAATTCATTTAGATATGCATATACTTAAAATTAAGTCATTAAAAATAATTGAACTCTGTACTTTTAGGGAAAGAGGGAATATGAAATGTATTGGCTCTTAGCAGGTGGTAGTCCCAACTAAAAGAGCCAGGGGGCACTCTATCAGAATCTCCAAAAAGTATTTGTAAAATTGTCACAAGAAAAATCATCACTGGATTCAGATACTAATCTTCACTTCTAGTCCAGAATTCATTCATTAAAAAACAAAATTTATATTTCTTATAGTAAAGAGAAATATAAAAGGTATCTGTTTAAAATGCCACCAGAGATGTTGTATTGCTCTGAAGAAATAAAATGTTCAAAGTTTGTAAAACACATTAGTTAATAATGCAACCACGTAGACAGTTGTCTCAATGCCTATTTAGGAATATTCATTAAAATGCTTGAAATTTCTAAATTGACTCAATGAAAATCCCAAAGTATTCCTCAGAACTTTAAAAGAATGCTAAAAACTAAGGAATGATAAAACTTAGGAATACAGAAACATACATAATGATGATTGGTCTTCAACATTGTTTTTAGAGATCCCTAGTTTCTATATTACTATTTGCCTTGTCTAAAAAGATATGGTGAGGTTTGGTTTCCATGGTGACACGACTCTTTTCATACATATTTATCTTTGAAATGCCAGAAACCCACCCCTTTCTATCAAAGAATGCTACTTTGGCGCTTGATAATTGAAGTTAAAGCTGACTTATTTTTTATGTCAGAGTGTTTTAAACAGATCCCTCTATCACTGAACACTGAGGAGTATTACAGGCATTTTCTCATAAGCAGTTTATTTCATACATGACTTCTGAAAAATACTTCTGGTTTTTAAAAACTGGAGAAGACTTTGCTTCCTTTTTTCCTTCAGTCAGCACCACAGGGATTCCCAGCTAAGCTTTCAAAATGTTGCAGAACATACGTTGCATAAAGCACACAACCTTCAATTTTATTAATACAGTTTTCAAAAGGAGAACATGCACATCTTGCCTTTGCCAATGATCAGAGAGCAATGAAGTCATTACTTAGTATGAAATTAATATTTTGGAAAGGAAAATGCTTAACTTTTACTCCACTTACTGTCTGTTTAAAGTTGTCTAATTTACTTGAGGTCTGATGCAAGATTTCAGTTTTCCTTATACCAAGGTTCCTTTAAAAACAAACCTCATAATTGGGTATATACTTATATCATCTTAACAGTTTCCCCCATTGTTTCTGTACTATATGTGACTTCTCATTGACAGTGTTCTCATTTTGAGGTCTATGTTTCAAGGTCAGTTGATTAGTTTGCATGTTAAAACCACTCAAAAAAGATAAAAAATATAATTAAAGCAGTAAATGGTTATTAATCTGTCTTTGTTGAAACACAACTATAGTAATATATTTAAGAAATGAATGAAAATATAAGTTTTTAAAAAAAGCTCATCCACTAATAAGACCTGTTTAAAAACCCTTTAGAATATATGAAAGCAATACAAAAGGTAAAAGTCTAAGGTGTCACTTAAAAAATTAAATTAGATCTAGACAATTAAAATTCTTCTCTTCCCTATTAGGGTACAGCGTTCAGTTGCACTTATTTACTCCTAGGAGAAATGAGGGAACCTGAGTATGGTACAACTAAATGGTTTTTGTCAGTTTCCTGAGCATCATTTTAGGCATTTACCTCTGAGAATGCGAGCTTAACTATATGATTTTTATTTTTTTGTTTTAATTTTTTATGCTTTGATTTTTGTTTTCCACAAATACATCTTTATAACTAAAAATTCAAGAATAAGAAGGAAAACTTTTCAAACTTTTGTTCATTTGTAAGGGGACTTATTCCAATTTAGTTTGTTCTCCCATTACACATTTTTCTTAACAAAATGAAGCAATTTTCTTTGAAGAAAGTAAATTCTTTCACTGGAATGACTACAAATGATGAGATTTTTGTGGTGTTCTGTGTACATTCTGCTATGTTCAGAGACATTGCAGCTTTCACCAATATTCCTAAAGTTAAGTGAGTAGAACGGGCTATTCAGAGAAAACTTAAGACATTAAAAAAGAATCTACCACTTTAGAATCTAGATTTCCAAGCTCACACATTTATTATAAAATAACATACTCTTTCACAGAAATGAGAAAACATCAAAATATGAAGAAATGTGAATAAGACTTCGAGTTGATACAAATCATAAGTAACAGTGTTTGACATTGTGCTATATTTTAGTTCAAATTATCTTATTCACATGTACAAACTAGGATGTCTTCCATGTACTGTGGTAATTTCTCACTTATTAATGAATTATATTTATACACACACACAAATTCACCTGTAAAGGTAAAATGATAGTATAAATGTTTATTCTTCTTTTAATTGACTTGAAAATTATGCAAAAACAATATATATAATTTTATCAATGAGTGTAAAATACATGCAAGTGCAATGCATTTGACAATAATAGTACAAAAAAGCTTGGTGGGAACAAAGCTATATTGAAATAAGAAAGTGATACCAATTATAACTAAATCCATAGGAACAAATGAAAAGAATCAGAAAGTTAATATATAAAATTCTGCAAGTATATGCTTGGTTTTCTTTCCTCTCTCAATTTTTAATAAACAAAAAATTATATACAGTAATAAATACCAAGTTTGTTGTGTTTACAATATACATAAAAATAAAATGTATATCAGTAATAACATAAAGGGGAAGAGGGAATAGAGTTATAGAGGAGTAATGCTTCTATATTATAATGGAATTAGTTTGCTATAAATATAGAGATACTATTAAGTGTATGTTAAAACGCTACAGGAGCTACTAAAAAATAAATGAAAACATACAGTTAAAAATTACTAGAGGACCATATGTAAAATAGATAGCCAACAGGAATTTTCTGTATGGCTCAGGAAACTCAAACAGAGGCTCTGCATCATCCTAGAGGAGTGGGATGGGGAAAGAGATGGGAGGGAGGTTCAAAAGGGAGGACATATGTGTATACCCATGGCTGATTCATGTGGTGGTTTGACAGAAAACAACAAAATTCTCTAAAGCAATTATCCTTCAATAAAAAATAAAACAAAAAAAATTTCTAGAGGAGTCAAAATATTACACACAAAAATATTCAATTAATGCAAGAGAATATTGAAAAGGATAAACAGTGGGACAAAATGCATGAAGCATAAAAGAACCAAACAGTAAAATACCAGAAATAAATCCAACCATATCAATAATAACATTAAGTGAACTAAACAATCCAGTCAAGAGGCAGAGATTGTCATACTGAATTAAAGAAAAAGAAGATTCAGCTACATGCTGTCTATAGGAGACATACTTTAGATTCAACCCTACAAGCAGGTAGAGTAAATATAAAAGTATGGAAATATATATATATATATGTGTCATGCAAGCAACAACCATAAAAGAGCTGGAGTGGCTACACCATCAGACAAAATTGACTTTAAAACAACAACAAAATATCCCTAGAGTTAAAGAAAGGCATTTTATAATGAAAAAGTCTCAATCTATCAGGAAGCTCTAACAATTATACACGTATATACACCTTACAACACAGTTCCAAAATCCACGAAGCATAACAGACAGATTTGAGAGGAAAAATAAGCAATTCCCCAGTAACTGTTGGAGAATTCAATATCCCACTTTTAATTACAGATTAGAGCAAAATAAGTAGATCGTCGAGAATATAGAGGACGTGAAGAATATTATCAACCAAAGAGACCTAATAAACTTCTATTGGACATTCTACTCAAGCGCAGTAAAATATACATGCACTCTTCAAGCACACACGTGACATTCTCCAGAATGGACTGTATTCTGGGTCATACACAAGTCTTAATACATCTAAAAGGGTGAAAATAATAAAAATCATGTTCTCAGAACATAATGGAATTAAATTAGAAATCAATAACACATGGACAATTTGGAATTTTACAAATATGTGTAAATTAATCAGCATATTCCTATATCATTTATTGATCAAAGAACAAATCAAAAGGAAAATTATAAAATACTTTGAGATTAATGAAAGAACTTATGAAAAAAAAAAAAAGAACTTATGGGCTACAGCTAAAGTTATGCTTAGAAGGAAATTTAAGACTGGAAAAACCTATATTTATAATTTGTTGTGAGTTTGTGTATTACTTTCAGAGCCAACTTGTAGATGACAGTTCTGCTGTTGCATTTGTAAATTTGTAATTTTTGCTTTTGTACTTTAGTTAACTCAATTTTTTTCCCTAACTTTGGTTTTATTTCACCTAATCCCTTGAAAAATGTTCAGTTTACTTATTTTATTTTCTTAGTAATTAATTAAAGCTTTGAAATTGATGGATTAATCTCTATACATATTTTTGGCCACATATGTTTTAGTTTTGCAATGTTTTTGCTTCTCTTTTTCAATGTTATATAATAGAATTCTCATTTTTTCTCTTTGTACAAGGAGTTATTTAAAAGTTCCCCTCCCCACTTTCATGTCAGCACTTCATTTTTACTTATGGCAATGTGGTCTAATAAAGGGCATTTGGGAACATAAAATTGAACCAAGCTTTATGTATAAACATATTTTCCATTTAACCCTATGGACACATAAACATCAAATTAAACCATGATTTTACATTATTTTACATTACATGATTTTATTTTATTTTATTTACATGATTTTACATTACATTTACTTTCAAGTAAAGTTTTATACAACTTTAATTTCTATTTTGTAGTCTTGGTTTTGATGTTCACTACTCCATTTTATACCTACCATAGTCTTCATTTTTTAACTTACTTACTTTGGATCCTCTTGGTTGAGTGCCATAAGTTATTAAATAATTGCTTTCAGGATACAGAAAAGGTCTTTGGGTGGCATACGTCTGAGTTTTTACATATCACAAGCTCCTTTCATTGACTTTACACAATTTGACTAGGTTTATAGTTCCGAGTTCATAAAAATGTTTCCATCAAAATTTTGTACACATTATTTTTTCATGTGTTGTTACTGAATATTATAGAGCAAAATAATTTTTGTCTTCTCATATACACCAGGCTTTATTTCTTTTGGGGTATTTGGAAGATGGTTTTTGTTTGAGTTGGAGGTTCGCAGGATATTTATTCATCTTTAACTTCAAATGTGTCACCAGGAAATTTTACCTGAGGCTCTGGAGGAGACCTTGTGTTCTATATCCTCAGGTCTTCAGTTTTCTGAATTACAGTTTCCTTTTTTGTTTGAGTCCTCTTATCCCATTGGTAGTTATTACTGGCTCTCTTTAGTTACGATTTGTCTTTATATAATACTTAATATCCATATATTTAATATCTCCTGACATCCCTGCCTACTACATTGTTTTATTGTCTTCATATGTTGGTCTTTTCTCTATTTTCAGGAGGATTTCTTAAGTTTGTCTGCCACATCCCTATTCACTTTTATGCAATGTCTGTTCTAATCTTACTGCATTTAATGAAAATTTAAACTGTAAAATTTCATTTTTAGCCTGGCGATCCTAATGTTCTCTACAGGTCTTTTTTCACCTTGTTCTTATGTCTCCTTGTTTCTCATCTCAACCTCTGTGGTCAAACATTTTGCCAGTTTAGGCTTCTGTCACAGAAAACAGAATTCATTTTAGTCAAAATGGATGTATTATAGGGTGTCTGTCTTACAGACTTGCCTGAATATCTGAAGAAGTAAATTGCAGGTTGAGATTTCAGGTGTGACTCTGTAACCACATCGCAAAACTTGGTCACCACAGGAGATGACACTTCCTGTTTGATCTTCCGATGTGGACCATGGCTGCTGCAGCTCCAGAACTATGGGGCCACTAAAACAAACCAGAAACCACTGTGATCAATCATTAAGGTGCTGCTGTAAGGAAACTGTCTTACTACCAGCTCAACCCAGTGCTTTCCAGGTTGCAATCTGTGCAGCAAAACAGATGCCATACATCTTGCCTTGACATCCATAAATCTAGTGCCAAGGCACTGGGACCTCTGCTGATGGCACAGGAGAAAATAAAGCACATGCCTTTGACCACACTTCTACCATCTAATTCTTGTTAGAGCATATCTAAGCAGTGGAATCACTCCCATGTAGCAACTTAGCTGTTGTGGGTTCAGCGGGGGAAGAGATAAGGTTTTTAGTTTTCTAGTATCAGAAACAACCTTGAAAGGCATTTATTTGGATGTTGAATACTGAGCCACCATATCTACCTCAATTCACTGCTTTGGATACTCAACTTTGATCAAATCCTTCTGCTCAATTCTAACCTTTCAGTTAATAGCAACAGAACAACAAAATATGTTCTGTAATACTGCAGCTTTTAATGTACAAAATAAAATGCTTTCACCTTCTGTCTTGAAAAGGAGGCCTAAAATCCCAGTAGTCACCACATCCACAAACTGGTGATAGTCATTTCCAACATTTAATCATAGTCCCATCTTGATATTCTTTAAATACGAACAAAATTGCAAACTAAACTAACACTGGCTTGTCTTATATAAAATGATAAGGGAAAATAATGAGGAAAATAAAGTTGTTCAGCAAAAATGTTATACACATAAGTACACAAAGAAGATAATATGAATAGTTATTTTAGTCCTTGTTTATGCAAACGGTCACCAGGTCTTAATTATTATTGATAACTTTCTTCATTCCTAAACCTTTTTTCAGGTCTCTTTCTCCTTGGGCAACATAACAAGCTGAGATTTTTAATGATGGAGTGACCCAGACCTTCACACCTGAGGAGTCTGAGCCTTCATTGATTCTGCATACTATTTCATTAAGTATTGGACTTGCAGAACCAGAATGTGTTCTAGAGGATTTCCTGAGTTGATGGTATGCTTCTCCCTGCCCCACATGATAGCAGCGACCCCTTTTCCCCTTTGTAATAAGGATTAATCACCCCAGAAAACACAATAATCCCCTTTCTCTCTATTGCTCCAATGACCCGCATAGCTCAGTATTAAAAGGTGGAAGTCTCAAGTTTCAATTTAAAAAAATCATTGATGTGTTCCCGGTGGAAGGATTCACCTCTTGGGTATCAAGTCCTCTAAACCATCAAAAGCAAAGCCTCAGAAATGAGGAACAAAAATACTGGGTTATTAAACGTACTGAAGCACAAGTGCCATTAGTACTTCCACCCTTTAGTGCCCAGACAAGTGTGTTCCAACTACATGAGAAAAAGAAATGCACATCATTTGCTGGCTGAAAGTATGTGTCATCCTGTAGGGAAGCATTCTATCTTAGCAAGGTACTGACTTAGTTCTCAGTGGCCTATTCTATCTTTATAACAGGACCATTGTTTTTCTGAGTATATGCTGAAAAGAATGAATGCCTCAGGAGTCAGTCGGCACACTTTCTCTCCTATTTCTTCTGTATAATGAATGTCATGGCCAGCCAATAGTTGTGTTGTGTGATGATGCTGCTGCTAAGTCGCTTCAGTCGTGTCTGACTCTGTGCGACCCCATAGATGGCAGCCCACCAGGCTCCCCCATCCCTGGGATTCTCCAGGCAAGAACACTGGAGTGGGTTGCCATTTCCTTCTCCAATGCATGAAAGTGAAAAGTGAAAGTGAAGTCGCTCAGTCGTGTCTGACTCTTCGCGACCCCATGGACTGCAGCCTACCAGGCTCCTCCATCCATGGGATTCTCCAGGCAAGAGTACTGGAGTGGGGTGACCGTGATATAAAAAGCAAACTATTTAGTAAGTTCAAAAATGCTGTTTACAAGGTAGTCAGTAAAGGCAAATCCATACGAAAATCAGCCCATGCACTCACTAGTTAGTACACCCACTTCCTCTTCCATAGAGGAGAAATCCAGTGTAATCAAACTGTCCCATTTACTGGCTGTAAACCCATTTACTGCCCCACCTGGCAATGGGTTTACAGGTTACTTAGGGCCCACAACCAGCAGCAAAGATTCTTGTTTTTCATTAATGATGGTGATTATTTAGGTAACTTTTGGCGACTAATGGGTCCCTTTCTAAGGCTAACAAGATCATTGCTGGTTTCAGTTTTACTGCTTCAGGGAACCAATAAAATATTATACTTTTCTGAGTGTTTCTAGTACCAGCATCCATCACAGTACAGTGTGGAAAATGGAATAGCACTCCAGGTAGTTAAAGCCAAAGGGATTTATTTTAAGATCTTAAGTGGCTCATAGAACCATTAGACATCCTGAAGACAGTGAATACACCTGCCAGTCATAGCCACAAAGATAGTATCAAGACACTAGGGTGTCTATTAATGTTGTTAGTCTACTAAAGTCTACTAGTATTGTTGCCAAAAATCCAAATGTCTCTTCTGCAGACTTGCTGACAATAAAATTGAGATAACTGCCATATTTTTGCCTTTAAATCTTACTCAGGGACACTCAACTGTTGAAGCATAAATCAAAAGCAGAATTTAAGCTGCAAAAGAGTCTGGGGGATGTTTTCGTCTTTCTAGGCACAGTAGAGGGATGTAGGATGAATATAGAAAGCCAGTGCATCCTATTTATGGCCCCCTTCTACACAGAGTTACTCCTCCTCTTTTAGGTTGATTTACTGACTGTTGATCAATTGGTTCATTTGTTTACTCCACAACCTTGACATTATATTAATTTTATTAGAATTTCAGTTCATTTTCAGTTGCTTAGTCGTGTCCGATTCTTTGCGATCCCAAGCATTGCAGCACACTGGGCCTCCCTGTCCATCACTGTCTCCCGGAGTTCATTCAAACTCATGTCCATCGAGTCCATGATGCCATCCAGCCATCTCATCCTCTGTCATCCCCTTTTCCTCCTGCCCCCAATCCCTCCCAGCATCAGAGTTTTTTCCAATGAGTCAACTCTTCACACGAGGTGGGCAAAGTACTGGAGCTTCAGCTTTAGAATCATTCCTTCCAAAGAACACTCAGGGCTGATCTCCTTTAGAATGGACTGGTTGGACCTCCTTGCAGTCCAAGGGATTCTCAAGAGTCTACTCCAACACCACAGTTCAAAAGCATCAATTCTTCAGCACTCAGCCTTCTTCACAGTCCAACTCTCACATCCATACATGACCACTGGAAAAACCATAGCCTTGACTAGACAGACCTTTATTGGCAAAGTAATGTCTCTGCTTTTGAATATGCTATCTAGGTTGGTCATAACTTTCCTTCCAAGGAGGAAGCGTCTTTTAATTTCATGCCTGTAATCACCATCTGCAGCGATTTTGGAGCCCCCAAAAATAAAGTCTGACACTGTTTCCACTGTTTCCCCATCTATTTCCCATGAAGTGATGGGACCAGATGCCATGATCTTCGTTTTCTGAATGTTGAGCTTTAAGCCAACTTTTTCACTCTCCTCTTTCACTTTCATCAAGAGGCTTTTTAGTTCCTCTTCACTTTCTGCCATAAAGGTGGTGCCATCTGTATATCTGAGGTTATTGATATTCCTGCCAGCAATCTTGATTCCGGCCTGTGCTTCTTCTAGCCCAGCGTTTCTCATGATGTACTCTGCATATAAGTTAAATAAGCAGGGTGACAATATACAGCCTTGACATACTCCTTTCCCTATTTGGAACCAGTCTGTTGTTCCATGTCCAGTTCTAACTGTTGCTTCCTGACCTGCATATAGGTTTCTCAAGAGGCAGGTCAGGTGGTCTGGTATTCCCATGTCTCTCAGAATTTTCCGCAGTTTATTGTGCTCCACACAGTCAAAGGCTTTGGCATAGTCAATAAATAAAGCAGAAATAGATGTTTTTCTGGAATCTCTTGCTTTTTCGATGATCCAGCGGATGTTGGCAATTTGATTTCTGGTTCCTTTGCCTTTTCTAAAACCAGCTTGAACATCTGGAAGTTCATGGTTCACGTATTGCTGAAGCCTGGCTTGGAGAATTTTGAGCATTACTTTACTAGCATGTGAGATGAGTGCAATTGTGCGGTAGTTTAAGCATTCTTTGACATTGCCTTTCTTTGGGATTGGAATGAAAACTGATTTTTTCCAGTCCGGTGGCCACTGCTGAGTTTTCCAAATCTGCTGGCACATTGAGTGCAGCACTTTCACAGCATCATCTTTATTTTATCAACATTTCTTTGATGGAAAGCCTTCATTTCAGTTTATATCACCAAAGCATGTCATGTCCATAGTAGGAGACCAACTATTACCTGTTTTCATTGAATTTTTGATAATTCAAGTAGACTGTGTCAAATAGTACTTCTACTTTCTCTAAGATTAAAAAAAGATAAAAATAGACACATCATTGGGTTTTTACTCATTCACTTATTCTTAAAAGAAGAGAGTGAATCCAACTGGACGTCTGCCCATAAACACAACCTCTCTTCTTGGGTACCTGCATTATTGTATTTTCTTGGTTGTTCCCAGATTTCTGCATTTAGTTGTTCACCTGGAGGACTGTAAATGCAAATTTACATTAGAAATATAGAGCCTTGCTTCTCTCGATAAGAAGTGTTAGTTTCTCTGTCATGTCCAAGTCTTGTGACTCCATGGACTGTAGCCCACCAGGCTCCTCTGTCCATGAAATTCTTCAGGCAAGAATACTGGAGTGGATGTCCATTCACTTCTCCAGGGGATCTTCCCCACCCCGCGATTGAATATGCATGTCTCCTGCATTGAAGGCAGATTCTTTACCCTATGAGCCACCAGGGAAACCCTTCCCTAGAAAAGCAAATGGCAATTCAAATTCGGAACTTTCCAGCAGAGGAGAAGCTTTTTGTGGAGTTTCTTTTCTATTTGGTGAATCTGGTACACTAGGATAAAGTGTCTGGTCTTTCTGTCCACCTCCTGGCCAGGTGTATCATGCAGCTTCTTCTGTGCTTCTTCCTGGCCTTTCTGCTTCCTTGTCATGCAAGATCCATGCCTAGGGTTGACTGATAAAATATAGAATGCTCAAATTTTAATGTAGGATAAACAAGTGGCTTAGTGGTAAAGGATCTGCCCACCAGTGCAGGAGATACAGGAGACACAGGTTCAATCCCTGGGTCAGGAAGACCCCCTGGAGGAGAAAATGGCAACCCACTCCAGTATTCTTGCCTGGAGAATTCCGTGGACAGGGGAGCCTGGCAGGCTACAGACTATGGGGTTGCAAAGAGTTGGATGTGCCGGAGCATACACACACAAAACAAGTACGTTTTAGTATATACACCAAAGCATATTGGAAAATGAAATTGTAGTAAATAGTTTTACATAGTTCATGTAAAAATACAAATGTTCCTGGGCATCCTGTGGTTTTTTTGTTTGCCACATCATGAGAACCGAGCCATACCATGTCCCAGCAGAATTCTCTGCGTATCATTGGAAAGTCAATATAGCTTGTGGCATTACTGACTTATTAGGAGACCATATAAGATATCTGAAAGCATCATTTTGAGTCAGATTGCCAGGGTGTATACACCTTGGTTCTTTCAGTTATTATTTTACTTTGGATAAGTTACATAAGCTTTCTATGCTTTAGTTTGCCTTCCCATGAAATTGATCTAATAAGTGTACCTACCTTCAGGGTCAATAGGAGCATTAATTGTGATAACTCATATTAAGACTTTAGAAAAGTATCTGACACATAATAAACTCTCTATAATTATAAATTATTATTATTATTTCTGTTGGGAAACAAGCACATGCCAGGCCTCCCCCAAACAACTGAATGGAAATGCTTTTCCTCTAAAACCGTAAAAATGATCCCAAATTTAAACTCTCCGTCTTCCCCATAGATTCTCCTTGCCTCCAATGTTAATGCCTCCAATTGAAGAGGTGACAGGGGTCTGCCATCCCATCCTCTGACTGCTTCCTGCGAGTCTGTACCATTTTCTCCAGAGAGGAATTTTGAACCAGCCTTCAGTGCCTTGTCATTTCATCTGCACTAAATCTAGCAGAAAGATGCTGCTATTTCTGACAATGGAAATGATAACACTTCTCTGGTCCTTTAACTGATGCAGATTAGTGTCTATTTTTATATTCCTTTGGTCATTTCAGAAGACATGTAGCAGGATGAAAATTAGACCCCTGGACTCTAGTCGAAAGCTATCACAGTATTCCAAAGCATACGCAGAACCTTCATTTTGTTTTAATCACTTGACTGCATTGATACTTAATAGCTAGCATGATACTTAAAATTCAGAGAGACAAAGGTGGGGAAAAGATCTTTCAACATAAGCTTCATTGTCTGACTCATTTCTGTGTTGTTTATAAATTTTGGCTCAAATCTCTTCCCTAGTTCTCTATATGTTAATATATGAAATTCCCTCTTTCTGCAGTTAATGTAATACAGCTCTAATCCTTATGCAATGATTCTAGCATAGGCTTCTTTCCAGTCCTCTGGAGTTATTTATATGCAATTTTCAAACAGAGATGATCTTTCCTATATGCACTAATAATATTTACATTTTTAAATGGAACACAGACACAAAGTTGAGGTAAAAGGTTATGAGGTCAAAGAAACACAGAGATTAGATCTTTAATCAGGGCAGACTGTTACATACTGAAAATAGCAATATCACATTTTTGCAAATTTCATGCTCTCATTGGAGACATAGGTGCCTAACTGAAAGAGGATTTCTTTTTTAAAAAAAACAACTGTGTTCATTAATAACTATTAAGTAACCTGGATATAAGTCAGTGGCTATTAGGATAAAAATGCATACATCTGAACAATTCCAAACAATGAAGTCTAAAACATTATGTGAAATAGATGGAGATGATGGAATAATATTTCAAACGAACAGTGATAGCAAAGCAATGTCAAATCATAACTAATAGAACTGGTTTTTCAAGGGGTGAAGTTAACTATTTTCAAGAAATCTAAATAGTGAACGATTATTTTAATGGTGTTGTATACAACTCTTGATGAATTAAAAAAATTTAAAAACTCAAGACATCGTGGATGAATACAGAACTAAAGCAAGATATGAAAGTAAAAAGCAGACTAACTGAAAAAAGTCCTTACTTTTCCTTGGTTCTCTGGACTCATCCCTCCAGAGAATGAGTTTCATGAAAGAGCAGTCTTTAGACCTCCCATTAGCTTGCAGGGGTCTTTTTGCCTTTTTACATTAGAATAAGGTTCTTGGTAGAATGGCTGACACTTTGTGCTCTCAACTGTATGAAGTTAGATCTTTTGTAGAGATGATGAATAGCTCCTCCAGTGTCTAACAGAAAGTTTCCTATCGTTTATCTCAAGTGGTTGAGGTTTATACCACGGACGTGGAACATTTGACACATAATGTTCCTTTCTTTTACACGTTGACTCTTGTTGCAGAGTCTCATGCCTCGTAATCTGGATATGAAATATATTTATAATTTACCCTCAGAAAGTGTGACAGCTACCACATTCAACCTCTAAATCTGAGGAATGTTGGTCTACCAATGTATGTGCTAGATCAGAGGTCAGCAAAATTTTTCTTTAAATGGACAGACAATAAATATTTTAGGATTTTCAGGCCTTATGGTTTCTGTTGCAGCTACTCATTTCTACCCTTACAAAGTGAATGCAGCCACATAAAAGCTAAAGACAAATCCCATGGCCGTGTCCTGATCAAACTGTATTTAGCAAAACAGGTAACAAGACTGTGGACCTTAGTTTTCATTCCCAGTACTAGTTAAATCAATTTTCAGATAATGAAATAATAGCTTGGCCTTTTATCTTTTGCAGTAAAATGTTAAATAGGGTGTGTTTTGTTTCTTATTTCTCTAAGCCAAGTATATGATATACAACTCCTATACCTTTTTTTTTGCATGTGTGTCACTTATATGTATAAATCTTAAATTATATTTAAACTTTTATAGATGACTTTTTCATAGTCAAAAGAACTATTTTAAAAATATATGCTTTCTAATATCATAGCTGTTTCAAGGAACTCACATCTGTACCTTTTATTTTTATTGAGTTTACATAATAAACAGGACAAAGGGGAAGACAAAAATGCTTTTTTTAACCTTAAAAAGGAATGGCCCTGGATGAAGATAATAGCTCATCTCAAACCAGCCTAATATGAAAAAGAAAACAAAAGTTTTGAATAAGAACTGCTTTGATCAGATTTCTTCCAATACAAACTAACAACATATAAGTTAAAGCATTCAGTCAGGCAGAAGAGTAATGAAGAATATATAACTTTTCAAAATGAGGTTAGTCCAATTCCATACATCTAAAGTATGAATAAATTCCATTTGAAACTCTCAATACTGGTACTGTATCCTAGAGAAGAAAAGAGGCAGCTTCAGGCTGTTTTTCATAATTTTTCCAATTCATTGTTTTAATGAAATAGAAGAGTTTGATGGGACTAAAAAAAAAAGAAGAAGAAGCCCTCTCTGATGAGCTTTGCACTTGCAAATAGTACCTGGCATCTGAATGAAGTACAGTACTTTGAATGATGGTGATATTGTCAGGGATGCATTTTTAATCAATGTAGCTGTAAAAGACAACAAGATCTTTTCTTCATTTCACATTACTGTATTTACCATTTTTTTCTTGGCCTTTTCCTAGGTAAAAAATAATAAAGGAACTTAGTAAAAAGTGACAATGAGGGAAGAATTTCTGAACTCTAGTTTTATTAATTATTATTATTATATTATTAATTACAACAAACTTGTGACATGACATTGTAGCTGTCTTGTAAAGATTAAGAAACATCCTGGTTTATAGCCTCAAACAATACTTCTGAAGTTGCAACAATCCATAAAGGGAAAGAATAAGGGGCAAGGTGGTCCCGAGCACTGTTCCTTTTACAGATATACTGTCTCCACAGGTTTCAAAGAGAGCTCTTCATTTGCAAGAAATGTGTAGTTCTGAATTGGAGAAATATATTCTACATATATTTTTACAGTGCAAAGAATGAGCTGAACCCAAGGAAGAACAGAAAAAGTTAACTGAGTTATCCAGTGGCATCTTCCATCAGAAAATACCAGATACAATACTCTGGAGGCAAGGTAACTATCCCACATGCCTTCTAAGCCATACAACGAGGACAGTTAACTTTCGATATGGAAAAAGAGTAAGATGAGACAAATAGAGCACTTCTGTGTTGGGAAAAGGTGTATTAACAAGAAGAGTCTGAAACTGAATTGTGAGGCTCAGGAAAATGAACATTGTTCTTGATGGTGTGAAGAGCGACAGTTAGTGTCTTTTTCACTGCTAGGTTAGTTCTGCCCGTAGACCCCTAGTGCTGCATCAGTTGTGGAATGGCATCGTCAAAGTTAGGCTCTGCCTTCTAATAATTAAAAGATACCAGAGAGTACTGCTTATCCTGTATTCACTCACTCCTCTGTTATAAACATAGAGAAATGAGCCTTTGGGGGAAGCTCAGTGTGTTTTCATCAGAAACCACACTGGAATTTCGATACTCAATTTTAGCCCCAGGTTAAGTCAGGGAGTGCAGTGCCTCAAAATTAGAATAAAATAAAAGAACTCATTAAAGACATGTTATAACCAGGAGCATTAAGTTTTAGTTAGATAAGACTTTTAAAGAAAGTGATAATAAATAACTCTTTCACTGTATCAAGAAATATGTTATGACTTCTGCCTAAGATACCATTATGTAAGTAAATCTGGTGACTGTCTATAGGGGAAATTAGTACTTTTAAAATTTATTTACCTCTACCAAAGTTAGAAAGTTTGTTTCCTGATTAGAAATCTTCTCTTTTATAGTCCTGGTAGCTGCAACAGCATGTACCTTTTAGATACTAGAGACTCATGCCTATTGAGATATTAGTTGATACATTTAGAAAATCTATTTAGGTGCAAAAATAACAGGAAGCCAACTGCTTAACAATAAGAAACAATTGAAAAGAATACTAAAAATGTATTATCTCTGTATCACAGAAGTTTCTTAGTTGTAGATGATAGAAATAAACTCTAGATGATTTAAGAGAAAAATAAATCTCAAGTATATAACTCTCAAAATCTCTGGTATGATCAGACAAATAGATATAGGGATTACATGTAGCTAAGGACAAAACTGAAATCATCTTGCAAACCCTGTCCTGTGAAAATACTGCTGTCATTGCCCTTGGATGCAGACGGCCCACCTTTCCCCACTGGCACTCCCGCAGCTGAACCTGGGAAACTGAGGCCAGCACTGCTGCCCACTACCCCTGCAAAGTGAACATACCCACTGCTGGTTCCACTACCCACTCTTGAAGTGCTCTCTTCAGGGTCCATACTCTTCCGTGTCACTAGCTCCTATTAAGATCTAGGGCAGAGTCTAGCTTGTAGCCTGACCTACAAGGGAATTGGGAAAGTAAGTGTGTTCCAACTTTAAAATTTTATAATGTAGGGCTGGCTGTACCTAATAAGGAGGAGGATGCCCTAGTAGAGAGAAGGGATTGAAATATTTGACAGACAAAGACAACTGTCTACTTGCTTCCATAGAATCAGAAGCCCAATGGATGAAGAGTTTTAGGTTGATAATTTTTTAGCTCAGCGGTCCAGTAAGAACTTAGAGTATTTCCATCTCTTCCCTCTGTGGTCCTCAATAAGTTGGCCTCTAGTTTTTGCTTCCCCCCACCTTAATTGTCTTTCTTCACCTACCCATATGTTTTCTAAGACACCTGCAGGATTTCTAAATCAGTCTATATTCCAGGCCCAGGAAATATACCCAGGGAGAAAACTCTCTGGGCTTAAAGGCATGAAGTTTCCTGGATGGCTAGCCTGTAGCATCAAGAGAGACATTTGATATACTTTAAAGATATTCACTTAAAAGTGTCAGCTCTGGGAATGAGTGATCAAGATGTAAAATCTCCAAGGATAAAATTGTTCTTCTTTCATTACAGCTTGAATCCCAGGGGAACAATAACAAAAAGCCAGCAGGAGCCCCAGGACTACTTATTGATATGAAGAAATTCTTGAAAAGGATTCTAAGCAAAAGGAAGATGGAGAACGGCAGGAATAATTTCATTAACTATTATTACTACCTCTACAATCATCCTATAGGGCTCCAACATATACCCCACTGAAACTATCAAAACCAACTATTAACATATCAATATTATATAATAACGTTATCCTTTTGAGTCTTAAAGAATATTCTATTAAAACTTAAAGCCTTTGCAGTTGTAAGTGAAAGATAACGTAATCCAACTGGCTTAAGCCAAAGGAGAACTTATTGGATCACACTATGGAAATGTCTATAGGAGACAGCAAGCACAGTTTGAGACAGGGGCTTAGATGATACTACCAGGGCCCTGCTTATCTATTTCTACTTCTGTGTTAACTCCAGTCTCAGAAAAGCACGTGTTTGATGGTTACACATGGTACAGCAGCTCCTGATTTTATGTTCTTACAACTTTAAGGCCAGTACAAGAAAAATATCAAACATTTTTTTCCAGATATTCTAGCAATATCTCATTGGCTGTGATTACCTCCAATACCCATCCCTGAACCTTCCATTGACTTGGGTAATGTATCTGCCCTGAGAGGTCACAAAGTCATCCCTGGACACTGGCGGGTGGTCAATCCAACTGAAAAAGCCCAGAAACTGAGAAAAAGTGAGAAAATATTTTCTCAGAAGGAAGTTTGACCAAGGTTTCAAAAACAAAAAGCAAAACAACAAAAAAGATGAAAGATTGCTGAGAATAAAAATAAAGATGTCCCCTAATAATTTATCAACAATTATCTAAACTCTAAAAGGCAAAGATTAGAAAGAAGGTAGATATTTAGGGGAGAAAAGAGTCCATAAGGAAGAAGTAGATAGTGGTTGGAGACGGCTAAGAGCATAAAAGACAAAACTTAACTTACAAATTGAACATCCATAGTGAGCACTGGCAGCTCAGACGGTAAAGAATCTGCCTGCAATGCAGGAGACACAGGTTTGATCCGTGGGTCAGAAAGATCCCCTGGAGAAGGAAATGACAACCCCCTCCAGTAGTCTTGTCTGGAAAATCCCATGGGACAGAGGAGCCTGGTGGGCTACAGTCCATGGGGTCCCAAAGAGTTGGACATGACCGAGTGACTTAATATGGAGACAGTGACGCAGCAAGCACTGAAAGGAGAGCAGCCTCTGGACTTTTCTGTAGGACTCCAAACCTATAGAAATAAGAAGCCATTTTAAATCTATATCTAAAACTATTTTTCTTTAAATCTGAAGGGTGGAATCATTTCTGAAATTTGGGGCAATTATTATTTTCATTTTTTAACGTTCGGTATTTATTAAGAACTTACTGTGTGTTAGTTTCTATCCTAAATATCTACATGTGTCTAGTAATAATAGAAGGACAGGCCCTGAGATGACACGACTTGTATTTTAATACTCATGAGCGACTGAACTGAACTGAACTGACAATTTATTAGCTTATGACTTTGGGCAGATAGCTTTAAACTCTCTATGGTTACCATTTCCTTACCAATAAAATGGAGAGAGAAAGAATATGTCATTCATAGGGTTGTTGGGAGGATTAAATAACTTAAAATGTTTAGAAATTTACTTATACAAAGTAATTTGTAAATAAATAACTGTAAGCATTAAGTATTGCTGTTATTAAGTATTAATTTTAAGTCTCAAAACCTATGTTGTTGTTTAGTCACTCAGTCATGTCCAACTCTTTGCAACCCCATGGACTGTAGCCCTCCAGGCTCCTCTGTCCATGGGATTCTCTAGGCAAGAATACTGGAGTGTGTTGCCATTTTCTCCTCCAGGGGATCTTCCCTCACCAGGGATCAAACCTGCATCTCCTGCACTGGCAGGCAGGTTCTTTACTGCTGAGCCATCATTTCCACATCTGTGCTCTTTTCAAATCCAAGGCCAGCAGCCACACGGTTGATATTATTATACACAAGGAAACTAGAGAAAAAGAGATTAAATAATCTTTCAAGCTGCATATGCAGCAAATTAAATTGATTTGAGTTGGCATCAGAATCCAGGTGTCTCTATTACGTAACCTTTGTTGTAAATCACAAATTAAACAGCTTTAGGATAGGCCTTCTGCCAGAATTCAGGACTGCACACAGAGAGGACATAGAGGGGAAAACACAGCTGGGCTCTCTACCTTCTTTTCTTTTTTTTTTTTCCCCAGTATATTTCATGATTCATGATCTTCAGAAGCAATATAGATCATTATACATTAAATAATATAGATTGTGGTCTGGGGAATACTTAGTCTCATGTAGGCAAGAAACAATCCACATTCTCATTTCAAATTCAAATTCGGCCATAGCCTGAAAATAATAGTAACTTCAAGTTCCACTCAAAAATGTAATAATAGATCAATCAACCAGGTAGCCTGCATACCATTAAAGACTTAATTTGCTGGGACCAGAAGTCCACCCTTTTCAGTTAAAATAAGACTAATGCTTGGCATATCAATATTTAAGCTGAATCTATTTTTATTAATTAGGATTTGAAGGTTGTCAGAAACACACTGCCAATCGTCAATTACCTTGTACCTGGGATGTCCCTTATAGGAGTATCACATTATACAGACATAAAAAATTTAAAAATAAAGTGGTCTGTGCAGGAAAATCTTCATTTAAAATTGAAAGAATGAAAATTAACCCTATTCTTTAAGAGGCCTTATATTTAACTTCGTGTCTATCTAGGTTTTAAAACTATTAAAGAATATCATACATACCAGTTCTTTTTGTTCTACCTAATCCAATTGAATCTACTTTAAATAGCCATAATTGGTGATTTTCCAGATCAAAGGCCTTCCTCAAATCAATGAGCAGAGCTTGTCTATATTGATTACTAGCCATGCCTATGAAAATATCATTCGTTATCTCGGGAATGATAGTGGAATGAAGAGGCTAACACCAAATTGGAAGAAAATCAATGAGTTTCATGTAGATAAAAATAAGCATGTTACCTGAAAAGAGAATATCAATCTTTTATGGACCCTGGACTAAACAGTAAAGGAAAAAATACCTAGTAGTTCACTCCTCTGAACACTCAGAATATCTTCTTATTCACAGTGGAACTTCTAACCTAGCAGAATTTCATCAAAGAGATAAGGAATGGAAAGGGTTGAGAATTCTTAATTTCTATTGATTACTATAAAAATATTTCTACATTTTGTTTTTGAAAGTCTTAGACTCACTTTCTCCACATATTTAGAAAAAACAATAAAAATATTTGATTTTCTGCAGAACCTAGTCTGACATAACTGTTCCATATCCTGAAAGCTATGGCTTCTGCTGTCTAAAAATAATACTGAGTCCTGAGTGAGTCATACTCAGTCGCTCAAATCTGTGCAACCCTATGGACTGTAGCCTGCCAGGCTCCTCTGTCCATGGAATTCTCCAGGCAAGAATACTGGAGTGGGTTTCCATTCCCTCTCCGGGTGATCTTCCTGACCAAGGTATCGAGCCCAGGTATCCTGCATTGCAGACATATTCTTTACCTGGTCTGAGGCACCAGGGAAGCCCAGGCTGATAAACAGAATTATTAATTTGAAAAAAAAAAAAAAGGAACTAAAGAATCATCTGAACAAACTACTAGTTTAAAAAAAAATAAGTTGACACGATTTTATTTTTCCTTGAATATGTTTATTGCCATTAGTAAGTTAAATTACCTCCAAATATAGGGAGCCAGGACTATTAATACATCCCTCCTATTATTTTGCCAATAAAGGGCCGTCTAGTCAAAGTTATGGTGTTTTCCGTAGTCATGTATAGATGTGAGAGTTGGATCATAGAGAAGGCTGAGCATTGAAGAATTGATGCTTTTGAACTGTGGTGCTGGAGAAGACTCTTCAGAGTCCCTTGGACTACAAGGAAGGAGATCAAACAAGTCAATCCTAAAGGAAATCAATCCTGCATATTTATTGGAAGGGCTGAGACTGAAGCTGAAGCTCCAATACTTTGGCCACCTGATGCAAAGAGCTGATTTGTTAGAAAAGACCCTGATGCTGGGAAAGATTGAAGGCAAGAGGAGAAGGGGATGACAGAGGATGAGATGGTTGGATGGCATCACCGACTCAATGGACATGAGTTTGAGCAAGCTCCAGGTTATGGTGAAGGACAGGGAAACCTGGAGCGCTGCAGTCCATGGGGTCACAAAGGGTTGGACATGACTGAAATCCTAATGACAAAAGTCCTAAATGCTCAGAAAGTTTTGGCCAAGTCAGAGTTGATGTGAGGGGCGTAGCCAAGGTCTGTTCTAGGTGTTAAATTTACAAGATCAGAAGCAGTGGATTAGGATGAAAGACAGCCATCCAGAGGTGGAAACTACAATTTCAGTTTTTATAGCTAGGCAGAAGCTGCTCACAAAAGAAAAGTAATAAGCAGAACTTACATAAAGAGATGAAATAGAAAATAAGAGATAGAAGAAAGAGAAGAGGGATTCTGGTCTGACTGAGAATGGTAATAAGTAAAAAAAGGCAGTAAAGGTAAAGGATCAGACTTCCCATTGGGCTAAATAAGCTAACAGAGACTTTTTGCCTAATGTTATCTTTAGCAAGATAGTTGAGGAAGTCAAGGAATGCAAGAGAGTTAGCAGTCCTGTAACTCTCATCTCGTTTTTGTCCTTTCTGATTTTACAGAAGCCTGTGATGTGCATTCTTCAGTCCAAAAGTTTTATGCTCCTATCTCCAAAGGTCATCACACTGCTTCCATTACAAACCAGAACTTTCCTGGGGGCTAAACAATGCTTTATCAAGGTCTCTGATAAGTGCCATGAAACTTCCAACTCATCAGCTTCCACCACCACCTGCCATGGCTCTGCCTTAGCTATCAGCAACAAAGATTTGCTACCTAAAAGCTCAAACTGTGCCCTTTCTCTGCCAGGTACCCCCTATCAACCTTGTAGCTCCTTCCCACTAGTAAGAGAGATCTGAACTTATGACCAAAACATCTAATGAGACTACATATTTCCTTCCAGTTCAGGACTATCAGAGGCTGGTCCTTTGACATAGTCTCTGGTTCTGACTCTATGCTAATTGTCTGGGCTGTAGCTTCTTCATCTGACCCTTGGATGACCTTCTTTGTTCTGTGACTTGTTCGCTAACCTAATGTTGCAGCATCTTGCCACTGCTTAGAAATCACATTGCCATGCTCCATCAACTAATCTTAGGTTGACAAGACTCTTTGACACAAAGTCTACATTGGACTTTAATTTTTCTGCCTTAATTTTGACTTGTGGTCAAATGCCTAGTCCTAAGAGCCTAAGCAACTACCCTCTGAATGAGAGATTTTTAAGAAGCCTGGGGGCCCTGGTAGCATGGCAGAAAGTGAAGAGGAGCTAAAAAGCCTCTTGATGAAAGTGAAAGAGGAGAGTGAAAAAGTTGGCTTAAAGCTCAATATTCAGAAAACTAAGATCATGGCATCCAGTCCCATCACTTCATGGGAAATAGATGGGGAAACAGTGGAAACAGGGTCAGACTTTATTTTTGGGGGCTCCAAAATCACTGCAGATGGTGATTGCAGCCATGAAATTAAAAGACGCTTACTCCTTGGAAGAAAAGTTATGACCAACCTAGATAGCATATTCAAAAGCAGAGACTTTGCCTACTAAGGTCCATCTAGTCAAGGCTATGGTTTTTCCTGTGGTCATGTATGGACATGAGAGTTGGACTGTGAAGAAGGCTGAGTACTGAAGAATTGATGCTTTTGAACTGTGGTGTTGGAGAAGACTCTGGAGAGTCCCTTGGACTGCAAGGAGATCCAACCAGTCCATTCTGAAGATTAGTCCTGGGATTTCTTTGGAGGGAATGATGCTGAAGCTGAATCTCCAGTACTTTGGCTGCCTCATGCAAAGAGTTGACTCATCGGAAAAGACTCTGATGCTGGGAGGGATTGGGGGCAGGAGGAGAAGGGGATGACAGAGGATGAGATGGCTGGATGGCATCATGGACTTGATGGACATGAGTCTGAGTGAACTCCGGGAGATGGTGATGAACAGGGAGGCCTGGTGTGCTGCAGTTCATGGTGTCGCAAAGAGTTGGAAATGACTGAGTGACTGAACTGAACTGAACTGCCTAAATACCTACAGGCCATAGACTTCCACACTGATCAGACATGGATTACAATCTTAAAAATTAAACACTGCATACGTGCATTCCAGTTAATCTGTTTATTCTAATACTGCAAGCCAATAATTGCAATTTTGATGTTACTGTAGAGGATTCTTATATGGCATAAATTTCCCACTTTCTGGAGCTATACCCAAAGGACAATTCCAGAGTCTGAGAATTTAGCCCCTAGGAGAATTCTGGTTTGCATCAGAAGTGATATGATGACTTCTGGACATAGGGGCATAAAACTTTTAAACTGAAGAATGCACATCACAGACCTTTGTAAGATCAGAATGGATAAATGTGAGAGGACAGTTAAAGCACTGCTTAAAGAATTCCTCAAATAATGCTAAAGATAACATTAGCCAAAATCATGTACTATCTCCTGAAGTTTGCTCAAGTTCACTCATGACTCATCATTGAGTCAGCGATGCTGTCTAATCATCTCCATTGTTAGCCACTGTGTCTCCAATGCTGCCCTGCAAATAAGTTCCTCAGGACCATCTTTCTAGATTCCAAATATGTGCATAATGCATGACATTTGACTTTCTGACTTCATTCTGTATAGTAGGCTCTATTACTATTTTTTTTTAACTTTTATTTTTACTTTATTTTACTTTACAATACTGTATTGGTTTTGCCATACATTGACATGGATCCACCACGGGTGTACATGAGTTCCCAAACATGAACCCCCCCTCCCACCTCCCACCCCATATCATCTCTCTGGGTCATCCCCGTGCACCAGCCCCAAGCATCCTGTATCCTGCATCAAACATAGACTGGCGATTCATTTCTTACATGATATTATACATGTTTCAATGCCATTTTCCCAAATCATCCCACCCTCTCCCTCTCCCTCAGAGTCCAAAATCTGCTCTACACATCTGTGTCTCTTTTGCTGTCTTGCATACAGGGTCATCATTATCATCTTTCTAAATTTCATATATATGTGTTAGTATACTGTATTGGTGTTTTTCTTTCTGGCTTACTTCACTCTGTATAATCGGCTCCAGTTTCATCCATCTCATTAGAACTGATTCAAATGTATTCTTTTTAATGGCTGAGTAATACTCCATTGTATATATGTACCACAAGATTTGATTTCAAATTGCACATGTTTTGAAATAGTTTCTTTATAACTCTAATTGGATAAAGGATGACTACATCAGTTAGCTGATTATTTCCTCATCATGAAAACAGCAAAATTCTTCCCTTTTTTTTTCACTTTCTCCAAACATATAGACCATTTTGACTATAGAAACATTCTGGAGTAAACCCTTATAAACTGTTTGTGCATGATGACAGACCTAATTGATTTACTGCTGGCTTAAATTTATTCATTGAAACAACAAGTATGTATAAGATGTGTGTATAAATGTTATTGTTCATCATGTGGCTAATATAGTGTTCACAGCAGGAGAATTTTTAGAAAATTAATTGTTTAGAATTTATATTTTGGGGGGAAAGAAGGCAAAACCACAAGTAGCTATAAGTTTCTGTAACTTGGTTGCAGTTATCTGTATAAAATAATGTATGAGCTGTGAGAAGAGCCAACTCACTGGAGAAGACTCTGATGCTGGTAAAGATTGAGGGGAGGAGGAGAAGATAGCAACAGAGGATCAAATGGTTGGTCAGCATTACCGACTCAATGGACATGAGTTTGAGCAAACTCTGGGAGATAGTGAAGGACAGGGAAGACTGGTGTACTGCAGACTATGGGGTCACAAAGAGTCAGACACAACTTAGTAAATAAACAACAACAATAATGAGCTGTGCTATTAAATTATAATATTAAGAAAAATCAAAACACTTGTAGAAATTCAAAGATTACCTTTTGCAGTGAGAGTTATAACAGTGAAACTAGTGTAAACAGTATTTGGATTAATGATGTTTCCAAATATTTCATTCTATTGGCCAATTTGAATCTTTAGTCACATAGATGTTGGTTCAGTAAGCCTTAAGAAATCATATCAATGAACCATGGTGCAACCTATGTGAAAACTCTAAAATTATTCTGAGTGATTAAATGAGATTTGAACTTTGGACAGTGCTGATACTTCATTCACTTTCTGACTCATATTTTCTAAATGTTATTTCTCCCTGTAGTAAACTATTGACCAAAAATCTATTGGACAACTCTCATTGCACCTCTTGATTATCTCACTGTTGTCTTATAATTTCAAGTTATAATTTAATTATTAAATATTCAAAGAAGTGTTTTTTTTTCTCCAATTTCACCTCTGTGATTCATTTATGTTTAATTTAATTTTTTCTTCTAGTTTTATTGAGATATAATTGACATACAGCACTATGCAAGTTTAAGAACAGCATAATGATTTTACTTACACACAGCATGAAATTATTGCCCAGCTAAGTTTACTGAACATCCATCATCTCCTATAGATACAAAATTAAATAGAAAAATGTTTTCCTTGTGATAAGAACTCTTTAGATTTACTCTGTTAGCAACTTTCATATATAAAATATGGCAAAGTTAATTTCATTTATCATGTAAATTACATTCTTCATAATTATTTATCTTATCTTCTCTTTGACTGTCTTCATCCAATTCCCCCTCCCTCCACCCTCCCACACCTGGTAACCACAAATCTCAACTCTTTTTCCATGTGTTTGTTTGCTTTTGAAGAATAATTAGCCTACAACACTATGTTAATTCCTGTTACATAACATCAGTTCAGTTCAGTTCATTTCACTTCAGTTCAGTTCAGTCACTCAGTCGTGTCCGACTCTTTGAGACCCCATGAATCGCAGCACGCCAGGCCTCCCTGTCCATCACCAGCTCTGGAGTTCACTCAAACTCACGGCCATTGAGTCCATGATGCCATCCAGCCATCTCATCCTCGTGATTTTATATTTCTGTACATTTCAAAATGATCACCACAATAAGTCTAGTTATGATGTGTCATATTACATAGTTATTGACTATATTTCTCACAGTATACATTTCATACCCATGACTCATTTATTTTACAACTGAAGTTTGTACCTCTTAATCTTCCTCACCTATTTCTTTCCTTCCCCTGACCTGGCAACCACTTATTTGTTCTCCATACTTAAAACTCTGTTTCTATTTGTTGTGTTTGATTACTCGATAATTTGGTTTTTTTTTGTTTGTTTGTTTTTAGATTCCACATATAAGTAAAATCATGCAGCATTTGTCTTTGTCTAATTTATTTCACTTATCACAATACTCTATAGACTCATCCATGTTGTCCAAAAAGAAAAAGTCCATTTTTTATGGCTGAGTTGCAAAGAGTTGACTCATTGGAAAAGACTCTGATGCTGGGAGGGATTGGGGGCAGGAGGAGAAGGGGACGACAGAGGATGAGATGGCTGGATGGCATCACTGACTCGATGGACGTGAGTCTGAGTGAACTCCGGGAGTTGGTGATGGACAGGGAGGCCTGGTGTGCTGCAAATCATGGTGTCGCAAAGAGTAGGACACGACTGAGCGACTGAACTGAAATGAACTGAACTAAATAAGCTGGAATCAAGATTGCTGGGAGAAATATCAATAACCTCAGATAAGCAGATGACACCACCCTATGGCAGAAAGTGAAGAAGAACTAAAAAGCCTCTTGATGAAAGTGAAACAGGAGAGTGAAAAAGTTAGCTTAAAGCTCAACATCCAGAAAACGAAGATCATGGCATCTGGTCCCATCACTCATGGGAAATAGATGGGTAAACAGTGGAAACAGTGTGACTTTATTTTGGGGGGCTCCAAAATCACTGCAGATGGTGACTGCAGCCACGAAATTAAAAGACGCTTACTCCTTGGAAGGAAAGTTATGACCAACCTAGATAGTATATTCAAAAGCAGAGACATTACTTTGCCGACTAAGGTCCGTCTAGTCAAGGCTATGGTTTTTCCTGTGGTCATGTACGGATGTGAGAGTTGGTCTGTGAAGAAAGCTGAGCACCGAAGAATTGAAGCTTTTGAACTGTGGTGTTGGAGAAGACTCTTGAGAGTCCCTTGGACTGCAAGGAGATCCAACCAGTCCATTCTGAAGGAGATCACCCCTGGGATTTCTTTGGAGGGAATGATGCTGAAGCTGAAACTCCAGTACTTTGGCCACCTCATGGGAAGAGTTGACTCATTGGAAAAGACTCTGATGTTGGGAGGGATTGTGGGCAGGAGGAGAAGGGGATGACAGGGAATGAGATGGCTGGATGGCATCACTGACCTGATGGACGTGGATCTGAGTGAACTCCAGGAGTTGGTGATGGACAGGGAGGCCTGGCGTGCTGCGATTCATGGGATTGCAAAGAGTTGGACATGACTGAGCGACTGAACTGAACTGAATGTTCCATTGTATATATGTAACATTTCTTTATCCATTCATCTATTTATGGGTGCTTAATGCAACTGTTACCACTTAATCCTTTAAAAAATATTTAACTACACCATGGGCAGGGAAAAGATACTAAAATTGTTGATGAGAATATTTATTGGAAAAAATCTTTTTGGAAATGCATTATGGTAATTTCTGTCAAATATTCAAAGTTCCTTACCTTCCAACACAGAATTTCTACCTCTAAGAATTTACACTACAGGTATATACACTTACCTACAAACAACATATATAAAAGATTGTTGTCTCTTATTTTTAGTTGTAGTATTGTTTGTAAGAGCAAGATATTAGAAACAACTACAGCATGAAATTATTTCCTAATGAATAAAAGGGTAAAGTATAACCTAACATGCATAGACTGTGATAATTAGTATTTAAAAGGACAGAAGATAATATACATACATATCAGTTCATATACACATAAAATATCTTTGGAATAATACAAAAAGATTGATATAATTGGCTGCTTTCAGGACAGAGCACTAGATGGGGTAGATGGGCTGAGAGGGAGGCTTTATGTCATATACCTTAAAATACTTGTTGAGTATTAAATATGAGAATGTGTTGGATATTTGATAAATCAATACATATTTAAACAAAATTTCAAGTAATTCATCTTGGCGGTAATTAGGAAACTAAAATAATACTTGGATAATTGAATAATTTTGAGGAAGAATACACTGTGTATGCCTGAATAAAAGAAGAAATTCCCAGCTTTTATCTCTTTAAGGATAAAATTAATTGATATACATGTAAGTATTTATAAAATATTATAAAATATCTCACTATAGGTGCTTTCCCAGTTATCTTATTTTTGCAAAGTTACTTTATTTTGTTTTAAGATCCATGCTATCTTTGCATGACCTCAGAGGTTAACTGATGGGATTGTTATAAACAAAGAAACAGAAATTTAACAAAGATTTTTTTCTCAGTAGCTGTTGGATCTGGTTTACAAATGCTGTAATTTATGGTTTGGAGAGCAAACAACAATGAGAAACATGTTTGAATGTTAATCTCAGGGGTTATCTTTTGCAATATACTTTTCAGGGACAATTCACAAAAGAATGAAAAAGTGTGTTATATTACAAACAATCATAGGTGAATCTAAAAGTAATATTCTTTGGAAAATTTTTGTTTAAAACTTTAAAACTTTCTCTAGTGATGACTAAGAGCGAGAGGTTAAAAATTCAATGAAGAATTTTTAAAAACAATCATGAAATTAGAGTGAATAAAACAATATTAATAATTACTTTATTTTTTCCATGTTTTAAATATGCATAAATAATATAATTAGTTTAATATTAAAAGTAGACATCTGGCTACTTCTCTTGCATCCCCAAGTATGTATCTGTTCAAACTGACTGAAAAAATATTTCATGATCACCTTATATTTGGTAGGGTAAGATACCTTGAACTTTCCCAAATAAATTTATTTTCAACATTTTCCAAATCTCAAAGTGAGATTGATTCCTTTTGCTTTGTGCTTTTCTAACCATACATCTTTTAATGGACTGTTTCAGATTCGGACAACTTTTATTCCATGGTACTGTAAAGGATCTTGCACCTGCATAGATGGCATAAAAACAGGTAAAATTGCCTTTGAATCACATTATGTTAGATGCATTACAACCCAAGGAGCAGACATAATCCAACACTAAAATCATTTTAATAAAAGCTTAGGTCTCTTTGAGATTTTATTTCCTGCAGTGTCAGGGAGACTACAGAATAAAAGCCTTTCTGTTTCATTAGTAAAGACCACTGTATTATCACAGAGTTTGCAAATTATCCACAGCTACTTCAAATAAATACTTCTCTACAGTGCAGCACTCTTAAAATATTTTGGGTAGTTGAAACAAATCAAATGAACTCATGCACCCATTGAAAAAAATATGCATGAAAGTTGAAAACACAAACACTACTGTGGCTTATGGAATTTGTAGTTTAATGTAAACAGGGTGGCTGAAATGCTAATCTTTTATTTATTTAAAACAACGAGAGGAAGGTCATGAAAATAATTCACCATACTGATTCTGGCATGTAAGGGAAAAGTGAAGACCCTGTCAGTAAAGAAAGGAATGTAAATACAAAGTTAGTTTGCTGGATTCAGCTTGCATTGTTTACTGTAGTTTTGAAGGTGAGATGGCTCTTTTTCATGAAAGCTAAAACGCTGTTTGTACGCTTTGTTTTATAAGTGATGCTTATACAAAGGATAAGGATTTAATATAATCTTAAGCCTAAGATTAATATTCATGATGGGTTAAAACCATAAATCTTATGGTGTTTTTAAAGGACACATTTTCTTATATATTGTAAGATCATCGTTTACATGTAAATAAAAATTGTCATTCATTAATTTGATTAGGAATTTCCAACAAAATTTCCCTATTATTTTGGTGGAATTCTTGTACTTAAGGCTTTCAAGTGAAGGTCACATGGGCAAATTTTGTTTTGTCAGGTGGATGGTCTTCGATATACAGAGCCTTGATAGAAACCAGCTGCGATGCCCTGACGCTGGTTCAGGCTGAAAACTCAGACAGTGCAAACAAATACTATATCCTGGCTCAAAATACTTGCCACATCTGCCAACAATTAGTTCTATATCAGACCTAGAAAGGGGCAATGAAATACAGGGTCGGATTTCAGAGAAAGCAAATAAACAAGGGGCCCTGCCTCATTAGTCATCAAATGGTTGCAGAGGTACCCAGTACCTAGACTAAAGCTCAGGCTGTCAGTCCTATAGTGTGGCAGATAGTGTTAAGAGAGTTGCAGGGATGTGGCAAGTTGATAGCCTAATCAGACCATTGACTTATGGGTGCCACCCAACCACTGTTTATTATTCTATTAATAGATAGCAGAGACCATCCAGAGAGCTTAGAGCACTGACCTTCAGAAATGGAAGATTTAAAAAACATTCAGATGTCATCTACTGAAATTTCTGGTCAAGATTTATGACACAGTTCAAGATAGCAATAGATAAGGAAAAAAAATTTTTTTTTCTGCTGTACTACTTTCTCCCAGAAATTCACTTTTCTAATTCTCCTTTTAGCCTTCCTTCAACTCTTCTAGGACAATGGGTCTATTCAGCATTTTTAACTTTTTCGACTCTAAAATGTGACTTTCTAGACATTTTATTCCTTGTATCATGGTTCAATTTTTGGCTTTTTGTGTTTACTTTCTAACCCAAGAATTATTAGTTTCCCCTATATCATATCTGGCTTCTTGGTCTCCCAGTCTGCTGAGGTAGTCATAATAAAGTGACTGGAGGTAGAAATACAGAAATACTCTATGTCCCTTTAAGTTGGCCATCACTATTGGCTCTGCATGCCTTAGCACACTGATGATCATATACTCACCTTCCAACCAGAATTGGTGACTTTCTCCTCTTCTTCCCTCATGGTGGACACCCATCTTAGAGAAATGAACTGCTGGCTGGAATGGGTCTGTCCAGGGCAATCGGCTTTTCCCACAGAGTTTCTTCCATCACTCTGTTCTTTCCAGTAAACTTTTCTCTCCCCTTTTCCCTGACTTTTGGTCCATCAGTTTTTCTGGAGAATTAATCAACAGACTCACTATTAAGTCTATTCTCTCTCTCGGTTCTTTTTTTGTTTAGCTATGTGTCAGATATGTCAAAAACTGAAGGACAAGATACAGGAGATAGATATGTAGATATATATATATTTATAAATATCTATATATGTATGTAAAGAAAGAGTCATATGTTGCATTACATTATATGTAAAATGTAGGTAATTGAATTGAGAGAGGGGAAAGATTTATTAAACAAATACTTCTTTTAGATCCAATCAACGTTTATACAAGAACATTATTTTAAATATTCATTAGTAATAAAGCATAAAAGTTTGGCTATAGAGTTTCCTCAATATGAAAGAAGATGGACTTTCCTATTCCTATATTCCACTTGAAAGAATAATTTAATTAAAAGGCAAAGCCGGCAGGAACTTTATAATCTGCATGCAATGCAGGATATTATATAATGACCTTCATTTAAAACCCAAATCATTAAAACTAGTAAGTCTAACTGGTGACAAGGGAGATTTCAACATCAGGCCCAACAGCTTAAAAATATGAATAAAAATCATAGCTTAAATGAATCAGTCCATTGAGAACTTATCGCAAAGTAAAATGAGAGAAGAAAAAAGTTACCTAGGCAATGAATCCTTCTGCTGCACTATTTTATCTTTTGACATGTGCTTCTTTTTTCTTCTCTTTTTTTTCAGAATTTCCTCCTCTATATAAAATAAACGCAAATCTATTTCCTAGGAAAAAAATATTTTAGACAATTTGGATGCACCAGAGAAAATAATCTTTAGAGGTGGCTAAATCACTTCTTATCTACCCCTGTCCCACTTGGCACGTAATCTCCAGAGAAGTGAACATTTGAAATAAAGTGGAGGAGCTGAAGCCCCATAGAGGAGCAGAGAGAATTGACAACTCACTAATAACAATTTCTGGACATTTTTAAGCAATAAAACACTAGTTAGGAGCTATGAGTTTCTTTTCTGTAACACGTATCTTTGTTTTGGCATTGACTTCCTCATATGATATGATTGTTTAACACAGATAGAATTAGGTCAACATTTAAATGGAAACAAAAATAGCTTTTTATTGTTGAAATTGTTTCTAAATGTTGGAGCAAACAAGATAACTAAGTGAAATTTTTTTGCAATTATATAATCGTGATACTTCACATTCACTAAATTCTCTTTTCTTACTTTTCTTGCACATTTTTTGTATCTGTTCTTTGTTTACTGTCTCATGTGAGCCATTAACCCAATTTCCCTGTCTCCTCCAGTCCTGAGTTCCCAGGTGGCAAACAATACCAACTTTTCTTCCTTCTGATGATTTCCAGAAGTGAACTAAGGAAATCCAGAACATACTGCCTTCTTAGGAAACATGATGCCAGAGTTACTAGAAAAAAGATGAAAAGCAAGTCAAAGTGATTATTTGATGTCATGTAAAAAAAGTTGTCTTGAGCTTATTACAACATTTAACAATTGAATATGGCCTCACTCAAAAGCTGAATCTGTTAAATAAATAGAAGGAAGAATAAAATATGTCCTCAACCACTGAATGTGTTTATTTATAAGCAATAACCAGTTTGATTAGATTTTAGCACAAATTTACTAGCTGCTCTTGTTACCGAGTAATTTAGTCATATAATTAGTCAAGTTAATTGTTCAAACAGTTTTGACTAAATAAATCAATTTATAGATATACTGGATATGTGAAAGTAATGTAGTAAAGGCTAGTGAGTAACCTTAGAAAGAAAAGCAAGACAATAGATCCCTTATCTAAGATAGAATGAGTTGACTTAATCAGATCATTGTTCTGTCATTTCATTACTGAAAATAGATTTAGTTATAATAGAAAAACAGTTATTAGGTTAGGAGTCTAAAGACCAAGCTGTAGTCCTTGGTCATCCTCTTGACTTGGTCATGTTAGACAAAGGATGTGTATAGTTTCTGGTCCTCATCTTTGTTATAAAATCATTATGCTTGTTAGATCATATTCTCACTATATTTGGATATGATGCTAGGTCTGGAATATGTGTCCCAAAGGACAATACAAATATGAAGCTAGATTTTAAGTCACTAAATTTCAATGAATATGTATTATTAATTAATGGCATTGTTATTAGCATTTCATAATGCTGCTAAAAATGGAATATGATTATAACTAAGTGAAATCTGAAATGATTACCAAAAGCACATTTGCTACTACACAGTATATTAACAGAGTTTCTCTTGTTAAAGCTAATCCCCATAAAGTATTTTTAATAATGGCCTGGATTTTCAAGGACCCTGTTTTACAGCAAAATAATTGAAATTTAAATTAAGCTTATAACAATAACCTTAGGAGATATGTATAACAACAACCTATATATCTTTGTTTTACTTGGCATTAATTTTAAAATTAAGCTTTTTTTAAAACATTTAGTTTCATAGTATATTAAAACATGTACAAATGAAACTTTGTTACTTAAGAAATGGGGTGAAATATGTTGTTTAGTAGGTAAATTTAAGACACTTTTTGGAAACTAGTTTTCCGGATACTATATATTTAATTTGGCAGAATAAAGATAATGAATTTAGTTAGATGTAGTGATGAATAAAGGCTAAAATATCTCAAATGTTTAAGGAGTTCTATAGTGCAGACTATTCTGATAGTTAACTATGTGAAGATTGGCAAAAATTTATCAGACATCTTGTACTGACTTATTGCATCATTCGCTACTTCAACAAATATTTAGTGACAAAACTGTAAGGTGTATATATTAGGTAAAGCTTGGAGTTTGGAGATTAATATTCTAGTTTTATCATTTATTAATTTAACCCAGTATTTCACTGACCTCATTTTTCTCCACCTTAATTAATAATCTCTAACTCATATGGTTGCTGCAGGGATTAAGAGGAGTAATACATTAAATCAGGACAAAATAAAGTTTGTTGAAGTAAATTATCATTTCCTGTATCCTGTCATACTACAGGTTCTATATTAGGGTGTGAAATATCATCCCTGCCCTTAAATCTCAAAAGGAGTGCATAGGATTATTTATTTTGAGTGGGAGAGAAGAGGAGCAGTGTAATGATGTCAGTAAAGTGAAAATTACTTTGAGAATCCACATTAATTGTGGAGATGAAGAATTCTCTAGATTAAGGTACGTTTTGACCTAGATTTTAAAGTAGAAATGAAATTATTCATATCAGAGGGCAGAGAGAGAAATATTACCAGGAAAGAGAAACAGCATGTGAAAGGTACAAAGTTAGGAAAGTGGTTGAAATAACCAGGAAGAAGTGAAAAATTTAGTTTAGCATAGTGTATTTTAGCAGAATGATACAAGATAGCATAGAAAATGAGTGTGTACCTATTATAAGATCTTTGTATGGTGATCTAAAGAATTTAAAATTTATCCTTTAGGTTAGCTTAAAACTAAAAGAGATGCTTTTGGCAGGACTAATTTTGCCTTAAGGAATGTTATTTAAGCAATAGAGTGGAGGATGAAAGAACAGGAGTGAGACTCTTATAACCAAAATATGAAAAAAGAAATTGATGTACAGGCAAGGAGACATTAGCATAGAGGAAGTAGTTTCGAATCCACAAGGATGTCTGAGATAATAGTCTTCAAAGAATAAGTAGAATGGGAGTAGAAAAGGAATAAAGACAGAATCCTGCGGATGAACAATATTTTAGGAGTTCAAGGATGTGACAGATGAAATGAGATAGATTGTCTGGGGAGAAAAATTTGGAAAGAGTCAAGGTGAATGGGAATTAAACATCTCCATCTTCTGTGACAGGCACAGAGAAGGTAAGTGGTCCCATGCAGGAAAACAATTTCTTTGCTATTCACCATGCTTATTTACTGATTATTAATTCACAGATCTGATTTAATTATTGTCACATCAAGAGTGAGGCGCAAGGTCTTCAATGACCTTTAATTTCTTCTAGAAATTAGAAGCTAAGAAAGCTTCAAAGGTTTGCCTAAGATCACACAGCTGCGTGAGGAAAGTAGAGCAGCAGGAAGACAGTAAGTTAAGTGAGCTCTTCCATGAATTTTATTTTCTCTGTAAAGACAGGAACCTGGAAAAAGAGAATTCAAGCCTAGGATATATGTTGGAAATAGGCTATCTAGAAAGTGTGAAAGGGACTTTTCCAGAGAAAGTAAAATTGTTGCCGGACCCCGTGGAGGTGGGATGCTCTGACCTCAAAAGCAATTCCAATTTTATAGCTGTGGTTTTCTGCAGTGGTGTTTGCATTCGGAGAGCAGGAACAGAGAGTACACTCATGAACCTTGTATTTCATCAGTTTTGCTCTGATGGGGGATTTCCATGGACTCTTTAGATCAAGGTCATAACATGAAATACTTATAGGAATTTGTTAGGCAACTAAAATTTGAGGCACTTGGCCATTGGACCCCTGGGAAAGATGGAGCTGTGAAGAACTGGAAATTTAAATAACCCTGCAAGTTATTGCTGTGAGAAAGCCTGGGTCGCAAGATATAAGATCTTCAAAATTTGCAAAAGAGAACAAAAATGCACATTTTAACAAAAAGGCTTATTTTAAAATATTTGCTTTTTTAAAAATGTGTGCTTCATAAATAACCTCCAGTCCTAGTTTGTGACTTGGAGTTGAAGTGACGCTCCTCGTGAACTTAAAAAAAAGGTAATCATATATAAAATTCAACAAATGTTTTCAGTGTCATATAGTACATTCATATGTTAGTCCTACCAGAAAAAAGTTTCGCCCAAGATTTGGACACCGTTCAGAAAATATTTAAAGAAGTTTGCTTCATGACTTGACTGTAACCAAACCTGAATCCAGAGACCATCTGGGAGTTGGGGATGTCATCATAGTTTCTGTTATGTTTCCTGTATTCTGGTAAATCACATTGAAATGGGAAGACGTAACTAGTCAAAATTTTCCCATACTCTGCACAGTGACAGTCTTCTGGGAGGCCTAGGGAAAAACATATTTTAAAACAACTGAAATTTTAGCTTGACATTTCTCAAAACTTTTTTCCTATATGAGTAATAAAAAGCTGAATATATTATACAAGATAACACTGAGAGAAGATTAATAAAATATTTTTCTCATCTTCTACATGCATGCCCCTTGCGCTATGTACTGGAAAGACAGAGGTTCAAATCGTCTTTCCCTGGGACTTAAAATAGTAGAAAAAGCACAGATCAGAACTGAACATTCTCCAAGTCTTGTCACTTGCATACAAATGTATTCAGATGACATAGCACTACTTAGAGTAAATCTGGAGCAGAAATAACTCTGGCTTCTGACTGATTTCAGTTTCACTCGTTCCTGGTTTAGAGATAATAGATTAGTATTAAATGGAAATAAGTCAAGGTCATGGTTTTTTGGTCATAAGTGAAATTCATCAGCCTCAGCCTTTTTTCCTATATCTCCTCTGACTTCTGCTGAAACTTTTTCTATTCAGATGACTTATGTGGAGAATATGAGTAGTATTTCTGTAGTAGGCTTCAATATGATATTCACGGTCCTTAGTAAGAAAATTACACTACCTGTCAAATTGATGTTCAAATGCTACCATGCCTTTATGGGACAGCTTTCCTCTCCTTTGATATTATATGTTTCCAATAGAGCAGACAGATTTGTTTCAAGTTGAGATGAGACATTCATTATTAACTCTAAACGGTTTCATTGGCTGATTAGTTTGCTCTCCAGTCAAGTTCTGAACACTCACATTTCTTTTAACTGTTTTTGATCCACTAATAATTTCTTTTCTAATAGCTTCAATTTTTCCATCTTCCTATGTCTGGAAAGCATTTTTTATTTCCTTATTTAGCAGAGAGAAAATGGCACTTCCTCACCTTCTTCTTCCCTTTATCTACGTGGGGATAGCAATTATAGACTGAGGAGTTTTGTTTTGTTTTGTTTTGTTTTTACTAAGACACATAGGTTTTTGACCAAAAACAACATCTGTGCTTGCAATAAAACATGACTAAAGATCCCTTTTATATAACCTGGAGAAAGACAGTGACATAGATGGTGGGAAAGGGGTGTTCTTAAAAGTTTTGGGGCAACACAATGTCATGCTGTCAGGAAGGCTTGTTCAGGCATCCTCAGGCTGGTGGCAGTGTGGTGATAGATCTATGACCATCTAAACTGACCAAGGTTTGAGCTATGGTAGAGGTAAGGCCCAGGACAGAGTGTCCAGAAGAACTCCATTTGCTGTAAATAGATGTCAGGCATGACTAAGTACAGTGAGCTGTGAATTCTGTTCGGCAGGGTTCTCTTTACTACCCCTTGATGGTTGTGTGAACTTGGGAAGGTTATTAACATTCTGTGACTCAATATTCTAATTTGCATAATGATAATATGTGTCACAAAAAATCCTTAGAAGTGTAATGGTGAGAAACAAAATGCCATTTAAAGTCACAAATATTTATAGATGCTGCTATCTTCTAAGGGCATACACTTTTTTCCCTTAAAAAAGTTTCTCCCTTTGCCATTTGGTTGGGGAAAAAAATTGAACATGAGGGTGTGTGGGAAAGCCAGGATTCTATAGTAAGGCCATGAATGCTAAACTGCTCTGCATGATAAAGTAAAAAATTTGAAATTTCTGGAAGAAAGTGAAGGACCTGGGAGAACCTGACTCATGAAGAATCCAGAAGCTGGGGTGTAGGATGGGTGTAGAAGCTGTGGTCAATGAAAACAAATGAGAACAAAAAATATGTGCTCACATTCAGACTCTGACTCCAGGCTGCCTCATTTCACGTTTTATTAGCTCTGTGAACTTTGAGCAAGTTTATTAGGTGTTTTTGTACTTCAGTTTCCTCACCCATAAAATGAGAAATATAATAAAATCTATTTCATAGAATTGCTGTGAAAATTAAATAAATTGATATGGAAAGAGTGGAGATCCATGCTTGGAACATAGTGTTAGATGTGGTACATAATATATTTTCCCAAGATCTAAATTGTTAAATTTAGAATAATATCATGGTGATTGGGTATGGGGAAGGGGATGGTGGTAAGCTAAGATGTGAGGGATGGTTTCAACAAGATGGTTCAGAAGAGGTGAACTCTCCTGACCTGGGTAAACTCAAAATCCTGTGTTATTCCTAATCTTTTGTCAGATAATGGTTGCATCAAACCATGGAGACACATATGTCAATGACAAAAAATAATCGTCAGAAACAACGCAGCCTGAATCTAGATCTGCACTGTCCAATAGAAACATGAGTCACAAATACAATTTTAATTTTTGAGAGCCACATTTCAAAAAGTAAAAAGACAAATGACTTTAAATAAATATTTATATAACACCATATGCAAAAATTTATGATTTCAATATATGATCAATATAAAAGTTATTAAAACTATAATTTATATTCTTTTCTATGTGCCAGGTCTTCCAAATCTGGTGTGTGTTTAAATTTATAGCACATTCTCAATTCAGTCTAGGCATATTTTTGGTGTTAGGTAGCCACAAGTGGCTATTGGCTATTATACTAGAGAGCACAGAGCTCAGTTAAGGAAGAGAAATACACAGATGTCATTAAGTACATCAAAGATCTATTGCTAAATTCTCTCCAGTCAACAGAGCTTTCAGCCCCTGCACACTCATCATTTGGGTTTAAAAGGATACAGTAGACACATGAAGACTACTTTTCTCATCCTTAGAACAGATAAATTCTGAGGTAAGCACCCCATTCTATGTTTTCTTCCAGTTACATTTATATGCAACTGAGTTGAATTCACTTGAAGCATCAAGGAATGCACATGTTAGTACAAGTAAAGATCTGATCACATTTAAATATGCCTCCACTAATCCAAAGTGGTAAAATCTTTGTAAATCTGCTTCCCTAAACTTGGGATACTGTGAGAAACTATTAGATAATTGCAATCTCATCCTCAGAAATTGTACATGTTAAAAGAATGAATATTCAACAAAAGTCTGTCAATGACCATAAGTACAAAGTAAATACTAAAGAATTTTTAAACCAAGTAGTAATAAATATTCTTGTGAAAAAATCTAGGTTTGCCATAGACTATTTCTTGTTAAAGAATGATACTTTATAACATGCCCGATTATCTGTTATATGATTTCTGTGCAAATCTTTATAATTGTACAAAGCCCCTTGTCCTTCACTAACTCCTGGAGTTTGCTCCATTGTGGACATGAGTTTCAGCAAACTGCAAAAGATAGTGAAGGACAGGGAAGCCTGGTATGCTACAGTCCATGGGGTCACAAAGAATTGGACACAATTTAGTGACTGAACAACAACCACCAGTCCTAAAATGTGCCTGTCTGAATTTATCCAAAATCAATCAGAGGAATCCATTTGAATTTGTTCTTCTACCTAAATAACATTAGATTTTATATCTAAATACCAATAGTTCTCAATACACATGTGATGATATGTGTATATACAAATTAAAAATATTTAACTGAGCTCCTTTTAGGCAGAAATTATGTTTCAAGAGAATACTGAAGTACAAACATAGGTTATACTATGTAAGATTAGGACCCCAGCTAATCAATCAAAATGAGAAATAGGAATATGTAGTGAGCCATATTATCTGAAAACTACAAAAGTCCTTTCAAGACAGCGACCTAAATCCAAAGATTAAGTAACCGATTAAAAATCTTACAATTATTTTCAGAATCAAGAATAAGCCTATATTTCTTACCTAGTCTCCCTAGTGATTTTCCAAGTACGTTATTACTACTCATGGTACAGTAACTGATTTTGATCAAAGAAATCAAAGGAATTGATCATCTGGAAAGTTAAGGAGAAACAGTTGTAAACAGTCTCTGTTCAAAACAAATGCAACTGTTTGGTCATTGTTTCTGTTTGTGTCTATGTTTATGGAAATGCCTGTTAAATAAGGTAATGTATATAAAGCCCTTAGCAAAATGCCTGGTCCATAGTTCACACTTGATAAACCATTATTTTCATCATTGTCAGCCTTGCATTGGACTTTTCTACATCAGAGATGTATGAAAAGATGTATGAATGATAATACTCACAGGCACAGATCTTCAATCCTGAAGGACAATGCATATCTATTTGTGAAATAATCTAAAGCCCTGTAATGGGTGTCATTAAATCTTGTCTACCTGAGGCAGTATAAATCATTCGGGTAAATGAACCAATTAAAAACCAATTACCAACACTGTCTGATGATGGAAGGTTGAGGAATGGAGGGAAAGGCTGATATGGCCTCCCTGAAGCTGGTAGGAAGACTCTACCCCTGAGGTTCCAGGGAATGGATTTGACAAGATGGTTAGATTGTGGCTGTTCTTCTCAGAGCCATTAACTCTTGCATTTCTTTTAAAAACAAATGCATGCTGGCTAACTACAAAAATGAACTGCATTGAGCAAGTGATCCTGTACATGATGGCTTTCTATTTGATATTTTATTCATTTGGTTTGAAATTTATTTGGAGCAAATAATTATCCTTTGAAAATCATCTGAATTTGGGTCTCTGATTTAAGATTCTTTAAATCAGTATAAGCCCTATAATTATGACTTCTTTTTCAAGGTGAGAAAATTTGTTTAAATCAGATGGGCAGTCTTAATGGAAGCTGAAATCACCATTTCAGTGGCAAATTTATTTGATACAGTTGAGGGAAAATTGAACAGACATTCTGGGGTTGTTGTTTTAAAATAGGCCAATAATTCATTGCTTCAAATAGAGTTTTAATTTTTCATGCATATTTTCAATGGCAGAAAACACATTCATATACGAGCTATAAATAAGTGTAGAGATGATTTTTGTTATCATATGTAAGAAAATCAGGTCAATGTTTTCCCTTCATGTATATAAAAAAGAAAACTTTAGTCTGCTTTATTATTGATATGTAGTTCTAAGGTCCTATGCTTTTATCTGTACTTTCTCCATTTCCAGTCATTGTAACACATTGACAATTGAAAAACACTGCCTGGGTTTGCGTCCTACATTGGGTTTCTCTTCACTTTACACAGCTGGATCCTTAATGTGCATGTATTACCTCTCACACTGCATTTTATTAGCATCCTAATAATGAAAACAATTCCTCTAAGGCAGTGGCTCTTAATCTTTAACCCACATTGGAATCACCTAGGGTGCTATTTTAAGGATGTTTCTTTCACTCAGCAGAGATTTTGATGAGTCCAGGCTGGGGCCCAGGAATGTGCACTTCAGCAGTTAGTCATTCTAAGTGTATATGATGTAGAGGTCTGATGGTTGTGCTGTGCTGTGCTTAGTCGCTCAGTCGTGTCCAACTCTTTGCACCCTATGGACTGCCAGGCTGCCAGGCTGCTCCATCCATGGAGATTCTTCAGGCAAGAATACTGGAGTGGGTTTCCATTTCCTCCTCCAGGAGACCTTCCCAACCCAGGTATCGAGCCCAGGTATCCTGCATTGCAGACATATTCTTTACCATTTGAATCACCAGGGAAGCCCAAGAATACTGGAGTGGGTAGTCTATCCCTTCTCCAGTGGAACTTCCCAACCTAAGAATCGAATCAGGGTCTTCTGCATTGCTGGTGGATTCTTTACCAACTGAGCCACCAGGGAAGCCCTATCTGTTACGTATAGAAAAATATTGTCCCTAAACAAGTCCATTCTGGCTTAAAGTAGCAAATCTACTTGGTATTTGTTACCTTATCTGACCACACAGTTTAGATTATCATTCTTGTCTAAATTGACCACGCCAATCATCCATTATTCAGTGGAATTGGTCTGGTTGTTGAAAACATGCATTCACTCTTACACTGTTTTCATCAGAATTCTCAGTTGCAAGTGTAAGAAACCCATTTGAATAAGTTTAAATGCAGAAATACATTTATTTGAAAGGTACTAAGATACTTAAGTAGTTCATAATGTACTTAAGTACTTAATACTTAAGTACTCCATAAGGTACTTAAGGAGTTCATAATGCTCAAACTACCACAAAATTGCACTCATCTCACATGCTAGTAAAGTAATGCTCAAAATTCTCCAAGCCAGGCTTCAGCAATACATGAACCGTGAACTTCCAGATGTTCAAGCTGGTTTTAGAAAAGGCAGAGGAACCAGAGATCAAATTGCCAACATCCACTGGATCATCAAAAAAGCAAGAGAGTTCCAGAAAAACATCTATTTCTGCTTTATTGACTATGCCAAAGCCTTTGACTGTGAGGATCACAATAAACTGTGGAAAATTCTGAAAGAGATGGGAACACCAGACCACCTGACCTACCTCTTGAGAAACCTATATGCAGGTCAGGAAGCAACAGTTAGAACTGGACATGGAACAACAGACTGGTTCCAAATAGGAAAAGGAGTATGTCAAGGCTGTATATTGTCAGCCTGCTTATTTAACTTATATGCAGAGTACATCATGAGAAATGCTGGGCTGGATAATGCACAGGTGGGAATCAAGATTGCTGGCAGGAATATTGATAACCTCAGATATGCAGATGACACCACCCTTATAGCAGAAAGTGAAGAGGAACTAGAAAGCCTCTTGATGAAAGTGAAAGAGGAGAGTGAAAAAGTTGGCTTAAAGCTCAACATTCAGAAAACGAAGATCATGGCATCTGGTCCCATCACTTCATGGCAAATAGATGGGGAAACAGTGTCAGACTTTATTTTTTTGGGCTCCAAAATCTGCAGATGGTGACTGCAGCCATGAAATTAAAAGACGCTTCCTCCTTGGAAGGAAAGTTATGACCAACCTAGATAGCATATTCAAAAGCAGAGACATTACTTTGCCAAGAAAGGTCCATCTAGTCAAGGCTATGGTTTTTCCAGTGGTCATGTATGGATGTGAGAGTTGGACTGTGAAGAAAGCTGAGCACCGAAGAATTGATGCTTTTGAACTGTGGTGTTGGAGAAGACTGTTGAGAGCCCCTTGGACTGCAAGGAGATCCAACTGGTCCATCCTAAAGGAAATCAGTCCTGGGTGTTCTTTGGAAGGAATGATTCTAAAGCTGAAACTCCAGTACTTTGGCCACCTCATGTGAAGAGTTGACTCATTGGAAAATACTCTGATGCTGGGAGGAATTGGGGGCAGGAGGAAAAGGGGATGACAGAGGATGAGATGGCTGGATGGCATCAGTGACTCAATGGATATAAGTCTGAGTGAACTCCGGGAATTGGTGATGGACAGGGAGGCCTGGTGTGAGGCAATTCATGGGGTCAGAAAGAGTCGGACATGACTGAGCGACTGAACTGAACTGAACTGAAGATATCTTATATAACCAAATTCAAGAAAGTTCAGGACTAATCTCCAGGATGACTGGTCTATCATTGTCTTGCTTTCCTCTTTATGTTGGTCTTACCTTCTTTTGGTTCAGACTGACATGGCAGAATTTGGGAACATGGTAATGAGCCACCATAGGGTTATATTTCTTATACGTCTAGAAAGTACTAGGTAACATGACCTATAGTCTAAAGTAAAAACCTTCAGAAAAGGGCTCTGACTGGCCTAGTCTGAGTCAGGTGTTCGTTTCAGCTTTGAGGTATAAGGCCAGTAAGGCCATATGGTCTCCCATTCAAAACACAAGCTTGGACTCAGGGATGGGTCAAGTGTTTCACAAAACGCTTATGGGTCAAGTGTTCCACAAAAAACTAGCAATTCTTCCCTCAGAAGAAATGGATCCTGAGTAGTAATAGATTATCACTGTACTTTTTGCTACATAGGTATTATGAAAGAGTCCATTGTTTAATAGGGCCTTATTCTTATTGCCTGAATAAGAAGAATTAACATCAGGAGAATGGCCCAAGAAAGACATCTTTCTCCTGTTTTTGTACTTCAAAATTCTCTATTTTGCTCTCCATTTCTAACTCACTCACACTTGCACACACTTATACACACACACTTATGCAGGAATAAATTCAATGATGAATTCTAAAGCTTTCCGCATCCTAAATCCTTATCTGTCTACCTTATTTCACTTATGTTTTAAGTAAAGGTATTAAGTTAATTAAATGTTCTCTGTCAAAATTAACTACAAATTTTGACAGAGAATGTTTCTCATTCTATGTTTAAAAGATATCTTGAGAAGGATAATTTTTATAAGCTTCCATCTTTTTATTCTTGTTGAGGTGTAATTGATACATAACATGGCATAAGTTTAAAATGTTCAATGTTGTATACGTATATATTGTAAAATGATCACCACAATCAGGTTACTTAACACGTCCATCAACTCACATAGTTGTCATTATTTTGTGCATTTGATGAGAACTTTTGATACCATCCTGTTAGCTACTTTCAAGCATACGATAGAGCATTGCTGACCGTAGCCACCATGATGTGCATTACAGCCCCAGAACTTTTTCATTTATAACTGGAAGTTTGTACACTTAGACCAGCCTCACACATTTTCCCCACTCCACCCCTGCCCTTGGCAATCAACAATCTACTTTCTGTTCTATGGATTTGGATTTTGTGTGTGTGTGTGTGTGTGTAGATTTCACATATAAGAGAGATCATACATTGTATAGTCTTGTCTCCTTTGTCATAGATTAGTTGCCCATATATGTTTGAGTTTATCTCCAAGCTTTCGATTCTGTTTCATTGTTCTATGTGCCATTTAAAAAATAATAATTGTTTTTAAATTTATTTATTTCTTTTTGGCTGTGATGCATGGATCTTCATTACTGTGTGGGCTCTGGTTGGAACAAGCAGGGCTACTCTTGAGTTGCGGTGTGTGGACTTTATGTTGCAGTGACTTCTCTTCTTGCAGTGCACAGGCTTTAGGGCATGTGGGCTTCAGTAGCTGAGGCACTTGGATTTGGCAGTTGCGGCTCCCAGGCTTTAGAGTACGTCAGTAGTTGTGGTGCATAGGCTTAGTGGCTCTGTAGCCTGTGGGATCATCCTGCATCAGGGATGGAACCCATGTCTTCTGCATTGGAAGGCAGATTCTTTACCACTGAGATACCAGAGCCCCTGTTATGTGTCTTTTTAAATGCCAGTACCAAACTCTTTCAGTTACTGTAGCTTTGTAGTATATTTGAAGTCAAGAAGTGTGATGATCCCATCTTTGATCTTCTTTTTCAATATTACTTTGGTTATTTAGGGTCTTTTATGGTTCCATATGGAGAAGGCAATGGCACCCCACTCCAGTACTCTTGCCTGAAAAATCCCATGGATGGAGGAGCCTGGTGCGCTGCAGTCCATGAGGTGGCTAAAGGTCAGACATGACTGAGCGACTTCACTTTCACTTTTCACTTTCATACATTGTAGGAAGAAATGGCAACCCACTCCAGTGTTCTTGCCTGGAGAATCCCAGGGACAGGGGAGCCTGGTGGGTTGCCATCTGTGGGGTCACACAGAGTCGGACACGACTGAAGCGACTTAGCAGCAGCAGCATGGTTCCATATGAATTTTAGGATTTTTTTTTCTATTTTTATAAAAGATATCTTTGGACTCTTGGTAAGGATTGCAGTGAATCTATAGATGGCTTGGAGTAGTATGGACATTCCAATAATATATATTCTTTCAAATCATGAACACAAGATATCTTTCTATTTATCTGTGTCCTCTGTCTTCTTCAATTTCTTTCATCAATGTCTTAGAGTTTACAGTGTAGAGATCTTTCACCTCTGTGGTGAAATATTTTTTAAATTATTTTTATCATTTTTGCTTTTACTATAAATGAAATTATTTTTTTCTTTCTCTAGTTAATTGTTAGTGTATATAAATACAATTGAATTTTGAATGTTGATTTTGTATTCTGCCACTTTACTAAATTCCTTTATCAGTTATAATAGTTAATTGGTGGAGTCTTTAGGTTTTTCTATTTATAAAATCATATCATCTGGAAATACAGATATTTTTACTTTTTCCTTTCTGATTTGGATTTTTTTTCCTTTTTGTTTCCTGATTTCTCTGGCTAGGACTTCCAGGATTGTGTTGGAAAGAGTGCTGAGAATAATCATACTTATCTTTTTCCTTATCTTAGAGGAAAATCTTTCAAGTTTTCACCATTGGATATGATGTTATACTGAGAAGAACTGTTTTAGGAGAATGAGTTGCATTGGAAAGTGCTGGACAAATGCTATTTTATGCAAGAAGTCTCTTGGAAGATGATCAGATGGAAACTCAGAGGTAAGAGGAAAAAGAAAACACACTTTTCAGTGTGCTGCTTTTGAATCTCCTGTGAGATTTTTCTTGAATAATACATAATTTAAAGTGTAATTTGAATGTTTTTGGAATTTCATAGTTAATTAAATTAAATATATTAAGCCCAAGACGGTGCTCATATGTTTGACAGTGTATCCATCATAGAGTTTTCTTTTTAAGAATCTCATAATCCTACTTAAGATCTTCTGAATCACTATTCACTATTTTACAATATATTCCACATTTTCCCTCTCAACACTTTTATTAACAATTTTCATTGTCTTCATTAGTTCCCCTTTATTTAAATTTTTTGTCTTCATTCTTTTTTAAAGACATTTTAAAATGAGCTCAATATATCAGCCCTCTTAGTGTAATAATTAATTCTTTGCTTCCTCTCATTTATTAGTTGTCTTATTTTCTCTTCTGTTTCTGTCTTGCCCTGATATATTTGTTACACACTTTTAAATTCTTTTTCTTCTCATAATGTAGCAAGTTAATATTTTTATTTGCTTATTTCTATTTGATTTGTTTTGCTCTTCTATTTATAAATATCTATCCTTTTGTTGGAAGGGGGTGAATGAAAATATATGGTAAAACCTACTATGATACTCTAATTTCACTTGGTTTCTCTGTATTTTTTCACAGTGTTTAATTTCTCCTATTATAAAAGTGGTGCTTTGATTCTCTTATTTTGTGATTTTTGTCGTAGAGCCCAAGTTGCCTCAGGATGCCAATTAACCCTATCTATAACTACAGAAACTCATTGCTATATACAAGACTGACTGATATATTGAGAAAGATTGAGTTTTAATTAAAGATAGTGTTGCTGGCTTGTTTTTGTTTTTTTTTGCTTTTTATTTTCTAAGTGAGTCTGTCACCTTTCCCCGCTCTAATACACTTGTTGGGGGTCTTAATTTAATATCAGAAGATTTATTTTAGAATATAAGACATATATTCAAATATTCACAGGAATTTCTAATAAATGACAAAGTACTGTGAAAAGGAGTTTTATATTAGATCTTCCGTGGATCATTTTAATTTAGCTCATGCATTCTACGTTTGCAAATCTTTACACTAAATGGAAATTTGTTCCTGTGAAGGAAATCATGAGTTCTTATGAAAATCTAGATGACACTAGGGGGCAGCATGATATCTAGAAAGGGAAGGGAGTTTGGCTTCAAGGAGCCTGGGTTCTAATCTCAAATTATCGACAACAGAGAATAACCCTCTGAACTTTTTTTTTCTTTTTTTTCCCTACACCTATAAAATTAGAAATATTGACCACATAATCCAAAGGGGCCCATCAAACTCTCATCATCTCTGTTTAATTTGCCATTTTTATAGTTTATGCCTGGGTAAAAATTAAAGCCAAGCAAACTCACGTTAGTTGGATTTACTTTAAACCAATGTGTTCCTTCCATCACTACAGTTTCATCCTTTATAATTCATATGTTGCGAAGAGTTCCATACAGCAAAATCCTCCCCTTTAAAAGTCATATTGTAACTTATGGACAGTAAGCTGACTGTGAACCAAGGAGGATTCAGAGAAATGGCCCAGTTCCAATTGCAATACTAGGTGGCTCTATAAAATAACCTTGAAAAGACTGTACTTCAGCAATGCCTCAGTTGTGAACTGTGCTGAGAGAGCCATTATGCACTCTTCACTCCCCAAGGGGTTTGCAAGCTGTTGGCAAGGTACACAGGGCTCTGTCAAAAAGAAACCCATGGGAGACCCTATCATTGTTAGCACAGTCAACAGAAGCAACTGATGGTGCTGACAGACAGCGATAAAAGCCACTGTTGGGAACCACTGACTGGAACTTCTTCGGGGAACTCTCTTTAATCAGGATTTTTAGACTGAGTGCTGTACTAGGGAGGACCTTTCAAAGTCTCTGGTCTGCTCCCCCATTCAAATATCTCCCTTTCATGTGGACAGTACTTTGCTGAGAAGAGCAACTCTATTTGATTTCCAACACAGAGGTGGTGACTATATTCTCTACCTTATGGACTCATAACCACTGATTAGAAGTGATTGAATCAGAGATTGAGCATTAATTCAGTGAGAGTCATCTTTAAGAATGGCCAGGAGGAGGCTTGAAATTTAGCCATCTTCAAGGAGAGGTATTATTAATTGGCCAGTCAAAGTATATTTCTTTGTAATTCGAACTAGAGATATGGGGAAAATATCAACATGTTAGTAGCAGAAACAGGAGCTAAAAGACCTATGAACAAAAGGCAACATGCTTTTTCTGTTTGAAAAAGAGTTGTTTTTTTTTTTTTTTCCCCCAAAAAAGATGCTGGAAGGTAGATTCTTCTACTGTTTAAAATATGTTCTGATTTCAGAGATAACTAACTACATAACTTTTTCCTACATTCTTATGAAGATTGATCACATGGGTAAGATTCTTATTTCTTTACTAAGTCTCATGTACTTCCTTGAAATAAATTTCCTATTAATTGAGGTAACAATACTGTACTATGCAGCATGACTATAAGTTGATCTCTTAAGGTGCAAAAGCCAGTTATAAAAAGTCCTATGAGGTAATCAGAATTCAATCAGACTACATTTTAAATGTAGTTGGAATTACACAATGCTGATAATTTGAAATTATGCAGAATTCTGTCAAGTTTGAAAAGTCTTTAAGCTTTTAGACAGATGAAAGGAGAAAAATAGATGCAGAATCCAATCAAATATTTAATCTGGTGTGCCAGTAATCAATTATTTTCTTTCAGCTCCAAATGCATATCTTTCCCATGCTTTGTGATAATAAAACTGAACCTTGTTAACGTATTTACTTTAGCAACCGGCAAAATGCTAATCATCATCAGTAGAGGGCGCTGGAGAGATGCTGCTGTTGCTGCCGCTAAATCGCTTCAGTCGTGTCTGACTCTGTGCGACCCCATAGACGGCAGCCCACCAGGTTCCGCTGTCCCTGGGATTCTCCAGGCAAGAACACTGGAGTGGGTTTCCACTGCCTTCTCCATGGAGAGATGCTACAAGCCTGTAACAGAGGAAGATAACTTCCATCTGGGGTTCTGGCCTTGCATTATTGTTACTATTCAATGAGAGAGCCCAGAAGCCTCCAGCTGTGCTCTTTGGTTATGATCTCCTTCCAGTGGTCACTCCTGAGCAGCTCTGTCCTGGTCACACCTTGTAGAAACTGCAGGCCACTTCTACAGACTGGCCTTCCCTGGTGGCTCAGATGGTAAAGAGTCTGCCTGCAGGGCAGGATACCTGTGTTCCATCCCTGTATCCGGACAATACCCTGGAGAAAGAAATGGCAACCCACTACAGTATTCTTGTCTGGAAAATCTCAAGGACGAAGGAGCCTGGTCAGCTACAGTCCATGGGGTCGCAAAGAGTCAGGCACAACTGAGCAACTTTTCTTTCTTTCCTCTACAGACTAGCTCCCATTCCCATCCTTAAGGAAGTTTCTTTGCCATGGGTAGTCTCTATGTTCACCCTGTTGAAAAAGGTCTGATTCTCAGCCTTGAGGTCAGGGCTCTTCCAGTCTTTTACATTTCTGTTTGTTATTGTTTTAGTTTTATTGTCCACAATCCCTCAATTTAGAGGTAGTAGTTGTTCTTTTGTTTCTGTTACTTCTGAGTCTTCTTTTCCCCATTACACCCATCTTCTATTAGTTGCCAATTATTTTTATTACATTCAAATAACCACTATGGTTACTGTCTCCTGATTGGATCCTGAATGATGAACCTGCATATGTTTTGCAGACTTCTGTTAGTACTGAATCAAAGGATCTGGACTACCTGGTCATTTCCTTCTAGTAAAGAAATTATTGACACAACAAATATAAATAAAGTTCTGTATGTCATATCAGGATGGCCAATAAGAATCCAGTCAGCCTGTCATTTAAAAGCTTAGATAGTTGTCTTCACTAGTGACAATGCATCTTTTAACTCTGGGAAGGTATTAAATTAATATGGAAAAACATCTTAGATTGGATTCCAGAGAAACAGAGAGTCTGAGATGGAGATTTGTGTATAGGAACTATTTTAGGGAATGCTTTCAGGATCAACATCTGTGGGGGAAGGGGGGTGGACAATGAAGAAAGTGGCACTAGGAAAAGAAAGGAGTTGTTGTGTGATGTATCCCAGAGAAGGTCCACATGATCTCATATTGCTCGGCAATTCACACTCTTCCACCTTCATGGTTTTTGGCACAAGGAGATGTTAGCACCCATACATCAACACATCATTTAGTGTGAGCTTACTCCAAGAGGGCAAATTACTCAGGATTCTGTGGGGGCAAATCTCTTTAGCTAAGGGCTGTTTCCAAAGAGTGACTTGACTGGAAACCTTTCCATCAGCTGCCCACACTCTCATCAGCTGGGGAAAACAGGTACCACAGTCCAAAGCAGGGTTTTTGAGTAACTGTATTCATTATCTACTGCTGCTTAACAAACCTCCCTTCTGTTTTAGTGGCTTAAAACAATGACAAGTAGTATGCTTGCAGATTTGCCATTTAGGCAAAGTTCAGTGAAGGTAACTCTTTTCTGTTCTGCTCAACATCAACAGCAAAAGCTTGAAGGCTAGCGACTGAGCATCTGAAGACTAGCTCATTCACACGTGTGGTGGTTGATGCTGGCAGCCAGGTAAGATCTGAACTTGGGTTGTCAGCTTCTCTGTGGCCTGGGCTTCCTCATACATAACATGGTGGCAGCATCGCTTTTTCTGCATTCTATTTTTTGCAGTAGAAAAACCCTTCCCAGATTTAGGAGATAGAGAAATAGACTCTGCCTCTTGATGAGGAGTGAGATACGGCCATAAATTTTTCTGTGACCATTTTTGGAAAATATAATCTGCCACAGTAGCACATAACAAAACCTACTATAAAAGGAAATGAGAAACATTGTATAAATATTTTGTTAGAAAAAATGTGTGCATGATTGACATTTTATTTACTCTGATATTTAAGAGAATCTTGGCATTTAAAATAAAGCCTTATAACTCTAAAGTGTATAATTGAGTGATTTATTTAGAAATGATTTTAAGTTGAAATCATACTCTGTTTCTTTACAGAAGAAGAGCTTTCAAGAAATGTAAGTTATACAACATTTTTATGTTTAAATTTTAAATTAAAAAATCATATTAGTATTTGGAAAGATCTGATTTATCAATTAGATTAAAATGTAAAAATTTAAAATAACATACATATTTACAAATACTATTTGAAATACATCAAAATGTGTGTGTTACATACATATATGTGCTACATATATAGATGTAAATAAGACCAAACATGATTCAAAATCATCTTCAAAAAGTTTATTAATAGTTGCAGTATCATATATACAATATTAAAATTTGCAACTTGAACTTATTAGGGGAAAGCAGGAGTTTTGAATGTGCAAGTTTATTAAGTTGAATAACAGCCCTTAGTTTCCCAAATGAAATTCTGAATAGTCTTTGGCACATACAAAATCCACCTCTGAGTGCCCTTTTTTTCCTTCACTAAAATTTCTCATCGATATAATCAAGAGGGTCAACTAGCATAGAGACATTAATTATAAATCTCAAACCTTTAATATAGGTTTTGACCTTGGAGAACAGGTTTGTAGAAATTTACAATATCAGCACAAATCAACTCAGCTATATGTATAGTACAGCAGACTTAAGACAATGGTACACAAGCTACTCCTTTGCTCCCCGAAATTATCTTCCAAAGGTACTCTTTTTCAGGAGTCTACATGTGAAGTAGGCAAAAACGGAGTTGTTTTGTTGATAGAGACAAGATAGAGCTGTGGTTGAATTTGGCTCTTGGTTGGTCTAACAGAAATCCAATGTTAGGGCTCAAAGTATCCTTAGCAATTTTACTCTTGGTATTCTACTGATTAACTGGAAGTGAAATATTCTTCTTTTATCCTGAACTTAAAGACTCATAGGGCCAGCTCTATAGATAACTCACGCAAAATTCTTTCTTTCAGAAACTTTTGATTTTAAATTGTGTCTTGCAGTTATATTTTCTAGAGATATTATAATTAAACTTTCAACGACTGTCTTTTATTCTGTAAATATTTCTTTTGTGTCCCATGAATTTTACAGCAAAATAATATTGTGTTAAATAAATTGATTTAAGACATAATTACAGATTATAGTTTTCTATCCAAAAGAGATATGAAAATGTCAAGTTGTGGGTTCAGCTTCTAGAACTCTCTTTTTGCAACGCCCAAATAGACAGATTCTAGATTTGGGGTTATGTTATTTAAAAATGGAAAGGTTGATATAATCCCAAATCTGCAAGCTGGCATATTTATTTCTCAGCAATCAATGCAATAAAGTGTCTGACTCCTATAGCTCTAAACCGAGTACACCCAAGCTCTTTATTACTATTCACCATTGTCATTCATCAGAATAAGCTATCTGTTCATACCCCTAAAATACTATATATTAATGAAGTCTCAGTGATGTTATATTTCTGATAAAGAATAGTAAGTTAATACTATCATGGTTAAGCTGCATTATATTCAGTTTATATTTGATTTAGCAAGTTCTTTCAACTTCTTGCCTAGTTTCTATGTAAAGAAAATAATGGTTTTGTTGTAGTTCAGCTGTTATTTTCAAACTTCCTCACAAGATGAAAGACATTAGATACCTGTTAAAGTTGGGCTCTTTAGGGAGCAGCCTCTGAAATGAGGATTATGGACTGATTTTAGATGTATCTGTTGTTGAAAAGAAGCCATGTGGAGTTTATAGCAAACCCCACAAGAATAATCATAATTTAGGCCCCTTGACTTCTCGAGCAAAATCTTCAGCAGAAATTTTATTTCACTGAAAAAATAGCAGCTGGGAGTTCGCTTGTGGCCTAGTGGTTAGGATTTGGGCTTTCATTGCCAGGATCTGGGTTCAATCCCTGGTCAGGGAACTGAGAGTTCACAAGCTGTGTGGCACAGTAAAAAAAGAAGAAAAAAGCAGCTGGACACTCTTGACCTCTAACAGTAAATGAGCATCTGATCATGGAACATGAATTAACCACATGGCCAGAGCTGACTATCATGGGTTGCGCTCTGTTACACTTTTCAAAACATAAGGTACAGTGGGCCCAGCAATTTATTTTAAGACAGAAGTGGTCGATGTGGCATCAGGCAAGCAGAGTCACAGTTCTCCCAAGCCAGGACTTTGGGGATGATGTATCTGGTTATCTACTTTGTCTGGGAAATGAGGTGATACAAGTGAGAATGTATATATAGACTCACAGGCTGTGTTGTTCAGGGATCCAGAAGGAGATGGCTGGTTGTTCAGGGATCCAGAAGGAGATGGATTAAAAGATTAGAAACAAAGGAAGCTGGGGAAAAGGCATATAGATAAACCTGTGAGATATGAAGGTCTTTCCAGTAAAGATCATAAGAGTTCTGTATGCCTAGTGTCTCGATTTCCTCCTTTCCCATGTTCTTCACTCCGTCTTTCAACCTCATCACTTTACTACTGAGGTCACTAATGGTCTCTGTCTTGCCAAATCCAAGGTCTGTTCTTCACCTTTATTTACTTGATCTCAACAGCATTTGACATTAACGGTCACCTTCTTTGTTCTTGAATTAAGCTTTTTCACATTTTTTCTAGGATATCTAACTCCAAGGGAGTTAACTCTTTTATTATCAGGAATATTAGTTTTTAGTTATTTTTTTTCAGGCTTCTCATTTTCCTTCTGTCCCTTAAATGTTGTTGTCTAATGCTGAAACCTTCGCCTTCTTCTCTTATCTATGTATGTTTATTCATTAGCTCATATTATATAATCCTATAGCTGGAGATGTCATTTACAGCTCTCAGTCCTCTCTGAGCTCCAGATCAGAATATTCAACTGCCTGCATGCTATCTGCACTTGAATGAATAATTTGTTGTTGTTGTTCAGTGACTAAGTCTTGTCTGCCTCTTTGCAACCCCATGAACTGCAGCACACTAAGTTTCCCTGTCCTCACTGTCTCCCTGAGTTTGCTCAAACTCATGTCAATTGAGTCAGTGATGCCATCCAACCATCTCATTCTCTGTTGCCCTCTTCCCCTCTTGCCCTCAATCTTTCCAGCATCAGGGTCTTTTCCATTGAGTTAGTTCTTTGCATCAGGTGGCCAAACTATTGGAGCTTCAGCTTCAACACCAGGGCTTCCAATAAATGAGTAATGCTGCTGCTGCTAAGTGGCTTCAGTCGTGTCTGACTCTGTGCAACCCCAGAGACGGCAGCCCGCCAGGATCCTCTGTCCACAGGATTCTCCAGGCAAGAACACTGGAGTGGGTTGCCATCTCCTTCTCTGTGAATGAATAATGGGTATGCCTAAATCAAAATGTCTAAACTGGAACTGTGACTTCTCTGGTGGCTCAGGCGGTAAAGCGTCTGCCTGCAATGTGGGAGACTCAGGTTCAATCCTTGTGTCGGGAAGATCCCTTGTAGAAGGAAATAGCACCCCACTCCAGTACTCTTGTCTGGAAAATCCCATGGACAGAGGAGCCTGGTAGGCTACAGTCCACGGGGTCGCAAAGAGTCAGACGTGACTGAGCGACTTCACTTTCACTTTCAAACTGGAACGGTGGATTTCCCTCTGGAAACTGCTTCTCTATGGAGTCTTCATTGAATCTTCTCCATCATATATCACTTGTGTCCCATCAACATCAAATCTCACATTTACACTCAAGATACAGCATAAACTCAACCCCTTCCCACAATCTGTCAACTTCCCAGGATAAGCCTATTAAACTCCACTGAAAGCTAATGTACTGACACCTCACAGTTCATTTCTTGCTCTGCTATAGTCAGTTCCCAACAGAGTCATCCCAATGACCTTTTCAAAAAAAGGAAATGAAGTCATGTCACAGCTCAATGCCCACCAGTGACTTCCATTCTATTCTGAGTAAAATCCAAACTCCTTGCCTTAGACAAACAAGGTCTACCTGATTTAATTCCTGCCTGTATCTCTGACTCCTTTTCCTAGTCCAGTCCTCTCTTCTTGATTCCATTCCCTCTTGCAGAAATTCTTCTTCCTCAGATCTTTATGTGGTTCTCTCCACTATTTGGGGGCTTCCCAGGTGCTCAGTGGTAAAGAATCCACCTGCCAATGCAGGAGACACAGAAGACTCAGATTCAATCCTTGGGTTGGGAAGATACCCTGGAGGAGGAAAGGGCAATCCACTGTAAGCATTCTTGCCTGGAAAATCCCACAGACAGAGGGCTAGAGTCCGTGGGGTTGCAGAGTTGGGAATGACAGAGCAACTAAGCACTCCCTTATTTGATTCAAGTCTCTGGTCAAATGCTACCTTCTTGAAGAGTTTTTACTTGAGTTCCTTATTCAAAATGCACAACTATCTTCCCTTCTGCTCTGTTTTTCTTCAAAGCACTTACCATTATCTAACACGCTGTAATCTGTTCAGTTGTTTATTTTCTTCCTTTTCCTATAGAACGTAAACTCATGAAGGCAGACATTGATTGTTTGGTTCACCGCTTATATTCCTACCTAGAGCTGTGCCTGAAATACTAAGCAGCATAGTGAACATTTGTTGAATTAAAAATTAACTTTGTGTTTCTTTGTCTCACTAACATTTGCAGTCATACAAGATATACAATATTTAAGCCATTTTGCAGATGAGGAACATGAGGTAGGAAGGTTAAATCACTTAATAAAAGTTACGTACTTATATTATTCAATGTTCATATATAATGGCTTAAATAGAAAAGTTATTTTAAAGTTTAGCACCAGGAGAGAAATGTCTGTTTGGGAAATTTAATGAAAATGATTTTTGTTTTTAAGTCTTTCTTTCCTTCTTGAACTTTGCTTTAGAAATTTATAGCCACATTCACACTTAATCACTGCACTTTTTGGTTGTTGTTGATCCTAATCCTTTATTTTATTTCAGTTTTAAACCACTCATTTTAAAAGTTTTATCTCTTCTGCTTACAATCAAATGTGCTTTATTTTAAGGTTTAAAATTCAAGTGAAAAAATTTGGAAAATTAAGCCAACATCAAACCAGAATAACTAAGAAAGAACAAATTGTAAGGCATGAATTTGTTCTAGTTTTAGGTAAAAGGGTGAGCAAAGTAAGGTGAGAACAAAATGGCTTCTAACAGTCTTTCAGAAGCTTTACAGATTTATCAGAGAAGGAAGAGCTCAGGGAAAAAAAAAGACCAAATAATAAATGAGGGTTACATATTATTAATAATTCTGCTAAAAAGGCTGATATATTGAGCTCATTTTAAACATCTCTCTTTAACAAGAAAAATGAAGAAGGCAACGTGGGCAATTAGCTACTGACATGGCCACTGCATATCTAGGTAATGATCAAAAGTGTGTGGGTGGTATGACCATCCAAGCCTCTCAAAAGGGGCTGTGCTTTCTGGTATCAGGCATACAGTCTGGGCATTATTAACTATTTAAGTTCACAGGAAATGCAGTAAATTATTAATTTGTTTTATAATTTTGATACTTATTTTCTGCTTAGTCATTTCATTTTATAGCACTCTAACGTGCTGTAAGTTTACTGTGAAATAATTTAAGCAGTTCAACATAAGTAAGGTTTATAAATGTCAGGTTTTTTTAAAGCAAAGTAAAACAGAATCAGCAATGACAGGAATTTTTTTTTTTTGCCTTGAATAGAATCTTTTCTGTTTAAAAAATAGATTCCTTGACATGCAAAATGGATCCAAAGGCACATTTAATTATCATACTACCTGATAATATGATTTGTTATGGTACATTGCATCACATCATGCCATATGTCTTATCATATCATATTGTGTTATAAACTTATTTTTTATCTATATTCCAAGAAAAGAATATAAGTTTTGTGGAGCTGGGGGTTGTATTCCTTTTCTTAATAGTTATATGTCTGAAACATAATAGATCCTCAACAAATATTTACTGAAAAATAGTTCACCTGACCTGACTGGATTTGAAGGCACAAGGGTCTGGTTACAAGTAGAACATTGAACACCAGTAGTTTTTGTCAACCAAGTGGCAAACCAGTTCCTTAAGAAGAAATGTCTGGCTAGAATAAAGTGTCTGTTAAAGGTATACCTTTGGCAGATCACATGGTAACTGTCACATCATAGAATGATAAGCATGAAGAATACAAAAATTTTGGCTGGCCTTACTGTGTTTAGCTGTACTGGGAGTTAAAGGAAGAACATGACAGGCTCAGTCAGGACTCTACGGTCTCAGCTCAAGGCAGTGTCAGAGGGAAAGAACATTTCCTCTCTTATACCTCAAATTTACATACAGAATCTGATTGTACAAGTTGGAGAATTTATAATATAGAGTGAATTATAGTTATATTTTTATGTGAGGTTAAAAGTTTCAATTTGAAAAATGAAGCTCTGAGAATTAAAATAGCAACATTTGGAAGGATTTACATGACCTTGAGTACCCCAGATCCAAACTGCATTAATCAAAAGTAGCTCCATTTTCCAGTCTAAAGAGGGGCTGTTTTACCTTGTTTGGAAAGCTTAGACTAACTTTAGTAAGGATTATTGCTAGCTCTCCTTAGGCTCTACCATGCCCATGCCTCACAACCTCCAATCTTCCAGCAAGAGTTAAATCTCAGCATGCCCAAGGAAGACAATCACCAATGAAACCAAGAATGGAAAAGTTATATGTCAAAAGAAGTCAAATCTGAGATTAAAAATAATTAAAAACCTGGGGAATATATAGGTGGATTCGTCAGTGATAGATGGACCATGCAGAAAGCAACAGAGCTTTAGATAGGGCAAAATACATTAACATGGAGGCATTTGTCCAATATGCTGCATTCAATGCTGTAGCTTGAGCAATTACCATTTTTTAACTGGTTAACTAAAAGCCGAATTCAGCTGTGGTCTGCACTGAATGAAATGAATGCTCCTTGATGTAATAGACTTTATTTTGGGGGGCTGCAAAATCACTGTGGATGGTGACTGCAGGCATGAAATTAAAAGACGTTTGCTCCTTGGAAGAAAAGTTATGATCAACTTAGACAGTATATTAAAAAGCAGAGACATTACCTTGTCAACAAGGGTCCATCTAGTCAAAGCTATGATTTTTCCGGTAGTCATGTATGGATGTGAGAGTTGGACTATCAAGAAAGCTGAGCACTGAAGAATTGATCCTTTTGAACTGGTGGTGTTGGAGAAGACTCTTCAGAGTCCCTTGGACTGCAAGGAGATCCAACCGGTCCATTCTGAAGGAGATCAGCCCTGGGATTTCTTTGGAAGGAATGGTGCAAAAGCTGAAACTCCAATACTTTGACCACCTGATGCAAAGAGATGACTCATTTGAAAAGACCCTGGTGCTGGGAAAGATTGAGGGCAGGAGGAGAAGGGGACGAACGAGGATGAGATGGTTGGATGGCATTGCTGATTCAATGGACATGAGTTTGAGTAAACTCTGGGAGTTGGTGATGGATAGGGAGGCCTGGCATGCTGCAATCCATGGGGTTGCAAAGAGTTGGACATGACTGATCAACTGAACTGAACTGAACTGAAATGATATTCAAGAAGGGAGCCAAATACAATGGTGGATAGGAGTATATACTGTACAATCCACTCACCTATCCTCTAATGATTTTTACTTCCTTCATTTAAATGGGAGTTATGAAATACTGGTGTTTTATTGTCCAAGACAATGGAGGCAGAGTTACTATGATAGTCGTAATATGGGAGTAAGGGAGAGAGAATTGTTTCATCCATGAGGATATTTGCTATGGGCTAATGGATCATGGGATCTCTAAGGTGAAATACATGAAAAGAACACTAAGGCACTCCTTGGTCTCTTCTGTAAATATAGCTTCAGTTCAGTTCAGTTCAGTCGCTCAGTAATGTCCGACTCTTTGCGACCCCATGAATCGCAGCATGCCAGGCCTCCCTGTCCATCACCAACTCCCGGAGTTCACTCAGACTCACGTCCATCGAGTCCGTGACGCCATCCAACCATCTCATCCTCTGTCGTCCCCTTCTCCTCCTGCCCCCAATCCCTCCCAGCATCAGAGTCTTTTCCAATGAGTCAACTCTTCGCATGAGGTGGTCAAAGTACTGGAGTTTCAGCTTTCGCATCATTCCTTCCAAAGAAATCCCAGGGCTGATCTCCTTCAGAATGGACTGGTTGGATCTCCTTGCAGTCCAAGAGACTCTCAAGAGTCTTCTCCAATACCACAGTTCAAAAGCATCAATTCTTCGGCGCTCAGCCTTCACAGTCCATCTCTGCTAAGCTTAAGTTGATGTAAAAAACTTTGATCTAAGTTTCATCAAAGAGTTATATTCCTCATGCAGTTCTCAGAACTGAACCACTGGGAAAGTGGTTATTGTTAGAGTGTTATTTTGTGTCATCTTCCTTCAGCAGCAAGTGGCTGAGTACTGGCTATATAGGAAAATACCCAGATCTTTTAGGATTATGGGACATTGACTCTTGTCCAGCACTAGTCCTTGAAGACAGAAAACATCACTATTCAGAATTAGAGTTTAAGGGGTCAAAGGAAAAATGGAATTTTGTACTCTGTTTATCTTGAAGTTGTCTCAGTGTGTGTACCACACTCTATAGATTACTGCAGCTCTGAATGTAAGATTGATAAAGTGTACAATTAGAAATTAGCAGAAGCTCTACTCTAACTCTGACCCATGGAGTCAGAACCATCATTGTAGGAAGCAGAAGCTGATCTATGGTGCTGAAATAGTAAACCAAAACAATACCATTCTTGGACAAATCAGAGATGTTAATATTGCCCTCAAAAACTTGGAAAATACAAGGGCAGTAATTCCTCCCATCTCATTTAGTTCTTCTGGATGTACCATAGAGAATGAGAGTAGATAACTGTAATCTTATCAGATGGTAATTCCAAATGAAGCTGCTGTTTCATACATGGGTTCTTTACTGTAGAAAATCATTATTGCCCTTTGTCACTGGTGCACACTAGTTATTTTGACAGATAATGCATTTTTATTTCTATTGATGAGCACATACCATCAGAAACAGTTTGCTTTTACCTGATGGAAACTGAAATACATCTTACCTGTCTTCCTGTAGGGTTAGGCTAGCTCTTCGACTCTTTTATAAGTTAATACACAGACTCCATGACATTTTCACCTTACCACAAGGTGGTATGCTGCTTAGTGATACCATGGAAGTTCTACAGGCTCAACAAAGTACTACCAGATAGAAAGGAATAAAACTATCAAAAATATGTGAGTGTATATGAATTTTTTTCTTAGTTTCTTTAAAAGGATATTAACTTCTCCAAAATCACTGCAGATGATGACTGCAGCCATGAAAGTAAAAGATGTTTGCTCCTTGGAAAAAAAGTTATGACCATCCTAGGCAGCATATTCAAAAGCAGAGACATTACTTTGCTAACAAAGGTCCATCTAGTCAAGGCTATGGTTTTTCCAGTAGTCATGTATGGATGTGAACATTGGACTATCGAGAAAGCTGAGCACCAAAGAATTGATGCTTTTGAACTGTGGTGTTGGAGAAGACTCTTGAGAGTCCCTTGGAGACCAAGGAGATCCAACCAGTCCATCCTAAAGGAAATCAGTCCTGAATATTCATTGGAGGGACTGATGCTGAAGCTGAAACTCCAATACTTTGGCCACCTGATGCAAAGAACTGAGTCATTTGAAAAGACCCCAATGCTGGGAAAGATTGCAGGAGGGAGGAGAAGGGGATAACAGAGGGTGAGATGGTCGAATGGCATCACTGACTCAATAGACATGAGTTTGAGTAAACTCTGGGAGTTGGTGATGAAGAGGGAGGCCTGGTGTGTTGCAGTCCATGGGGTCACAAAGTCAGACACAACTGAGTGACTGAACTGAACTGAACCAAAAGTAAAGTGCACAATATATGGTGGGTTTGTAAGATACAGAGCCATAAATACATGACAAAATTAGCAAAAATGGCAGTGGGTATTGTAAGTCGCTTATATGTGAGTTAGTATAAAATTAATTAAACACATTTTAAAAAGAAGAAGGAAGGAAATAATTGAAGAGATCAATGAAACAAAAAAATATATAGAATAAATTAATAAAACTGAAAACTGTTTTTTTGAAAAGATTTTTTTAATTGACAAAACTGTAAAAAAGGGGAATGCTGGAGTTACAGACAATAAAAGAATGATAAAGAGAAATTATGAACAACTCTATCCTATACTCCATTTATCTGAATGTTCATTTCAGTTCAGTTCAGTTGCTCCGTCATGTCCGACTCTTTGCGACCCCATGAATTGCAGCACACCAGGCCTCCCTGTCCATCACCAACTCCCAGAGTTCACACAAACTCACATCCATCGAGTCCGTGATGCCATCCAGCCATCTCATCCTCTGTTGTCCCCTTTTCTTCCTGCCCCTAATCCCTCCCAGCATCAGAGTCTTTTCCAATGAGTCAACACTTTGCATGAGGTGGCCAAAGTACTTGAGTTTCAGCTTTAGCATCATTCCTTCCAAAGAACACCCAGGACTGATTTCCTTTAGAATGGACCAGTTGGATCTCCTTGCAGTCCAAGGGGTTCTCAACAGTCTTCTCCAACACCACAGTTCAAAGCATCAATTCTTCGGCACTCAGCTTTCTTCACAGTCCAACTCTCACATCCATACATGACCACTGGAAAAACCATAGCCTTGACTAGATGGACCTTTGTTGGCAAAGTAATGTCTCTGCTTTTGAATATGCTATCTAGGTTGGTCATAACTTTCCTTCCAAGGAGTAAGCATCTTTTAATTTCATGGCTGCAATCACCATCTGCAGTAATTTTGGAGCCCCCCCAAAATAAAGTCTGACACTGTTTCCACTGTTTCCCCATCTACTTGCCATGAAGTGATGGGACCAGATGCCATGATCTTCGTTTTCTGAATGTTGAGCTTTAAGCCAACTTTTTCACTCTCCTCTTTCACTTTCATCAAGAGGCTTTTTAGTTCCTCTTCACTTTCTGCCATAAGGGTGCTGTCATCTGCATATCTAAGGTTATTGGTATTTCTCCCGGCAATCTTGATTCCAGCTTGTGTTTTTCCAGCCCAGCGTTTCTCATGATGTATTCTGCATACAAGTTAAATAAGCAAGGTGACAATATACAGCCTTGACTTACTCCCTTTCCTATTTGGAACCTGTCTGTTGTTCCATGTCCATTCTAACTGTTGCTCCCTGACCTGCATATAGGTTTCTCAAGAGGTAGGTCAGGTGGTCTGGTATTCCTATCTCTTTCAGAATTTTCCACAGTTTATTGTGCTCCACACAGTCAAAGGCTTTGGCATAGTCAATAAAGCAGAAATAGATGTTAAGAATATGAAAAACATGATAAAACACGTTAGAATATTCATTGTCTCTGTTTGCGGGGATTAACTGCGAAAAAACACTAGAAAACTTTTGAAGGTGCTAGGAAGGGTCTACTTTTTGATTTGAATGGCAGTTACATGATATTTACATAAAAATTCATATTAACTGTATACATAACATTTAGAGTGCTTTAAGAGACATTACTTAGTTAACAAAGGTCCATCTAGTCAAGGCTATGGTTTTTCCATTGTTCATGTATGGATTTGAGAGTTGGACTGTAAAGAAGGCTGAGCACAAAAGAATTGATGCTTTTGAACTGTGGTGTTGGGGAAGACTCTTGAGAGTCCCTTGGACTGCAAGGAGATCCAACCAGTCCATCCTAAAGGAGATCAGTTTTGGGTGTTCATTGGAAGGACTGATGTTGAAGCTGAAACTCCAATACTTTGGCCACCTGATGTGAAGAGCTGACTCATTTGAAAAGACCCTGATGCTGGGAAAGATTGAGGGCAGGAGGAGAAAGGGACGACAGAGGATGAGATGGTTGGATGGCATCACTGACTCAATGGACATGAGTTTGGGTAGACTCCAGCAGTTGGTAATGGACAGGGAGACCTGGCGTGCTGCAGTTCACGGGGTTGCAAAGCGTTGGACATGACTGAGCGACTGAACTGAACTGAATCATATTGTGTGTGTATACCTTAAACAAGAACAATAATAATCGTGATGTACATGTATGAGTCTTGTCTGTAATCCTCCTTAAAACAATAGTTAAATCTTATAATGAGCGTCTTTATTGAGTTTCTATACTTTTCCTATGATGCCATTTACATAGTTTCAGTGAGACTCTATTCTTCACCCCCCCACCACATCCCAGAAATTAACATTTACAACCCTACCACAACAAAGATCTTTTTAAATTACGTATGACAATCTCACTATAAGAAGTGAGAACTATGTATTATACATTAAAATTCTATCTATAATGTTCTCTCAGGAAAATGTCTTAAAGTTCTTGCTTTGCTACACGTATAATCCCATATTCACGGATAGTCAAGAATGCTAGTTTTTAACTGATAGGTCAGGTACATTCCCAAACTTGGGACTTTCAGGAAAGAATTGACCATAGTTTTGCAGATTATAGATTTTATAGACAGAAACTGGTAAATATCATTTTGATGATTCATGAATCCTGATCTCAATAGATAAGCTTATAAAGACAAAAAGTTTTTCTGATACATACCAGTAACTTACAGTCCTGGAGATTTTATAAATCTTCCACATGGATAGTTTTTTACTCATAAGCTTTAAAATTGTGTGGTTCTGTTTTTAAAGCTAGATATTAAAGAGGCTTGTTCTATTAATTAACATCCATCAAGTCCCATAAGTAAAACTGATTAAATAAAATGCTATATTAGTAATACTAATTTCTTTAATGAAAGTGAAAGTCACTCAGTCGTGTCTGACTCTTTGTGACCCCATGGACTATACAGTCCATGAAATTCTCCAGGCCACAATATTGAGTGTGCAGCCTTTCCCTTCTTCAGGGGATCTTCCCAATCCAGAGATCAAACCCAGGTCTCCCATATTGCAGGTGGATTCTTTACAAACTGAACCACAAGGGAAACCCAAGAATACTGGAGTGGGTAGCCTATCCCTTCTCCAGGGGATTTTTGTGACCCAGGAATAGAACTGGGGTCTCCTGCATTTCAGGTGGATTCTTCACCAACTGAGCTATCATGCGTGAGGTCAAATTCATGCTTTAGGGACAGAGATCTGTCTACAGTGAGAGACTTTGAAAGAAGGGTGACCATTGGTCCTGTGGCGGTAGGAACAGAAAAACAGTATGTCCAATAGTCAGAAAAAAATCTATGAAAGGTTTTTCACTTTGCACCTTTAGGCAACAGAAAATCAAAGTTTTGCCCTATGTAGTTCTAGTTCCCAAATTAAATGAAACCTTAAGCATTCCCAGGAAATTATTGCTACCATAATAAAAACATCATCATTGACTTTTGCAATGACATTGTCAGAGGATATGCCATTATTTTGTATACATGATAATGAGAAAAAATATGGCCATTTGGCACCATGAATAAATGAAGGTAAACTTGCTAGCCTTACTTTTTGTTTCTTTTAAAAACCTTTTTAGTTTTTTATTTGGCAAATTGATTTCTTATCTACTGTTCAAATTGATTTCTTATCTACTTGATATTGTTTCTGAATATTCCTTTCACAAAAGTAAGTATTGAAATCATTATTAGTGTCTTGGTTGCCTTCAAACTACTAAAGGGAGAAAATTTTGAAGGCAGTTGTGATTCACGTACAACAGAGAAAACGGGTTAGTGTAAATACATTCATAGAATAGCTGATATCTTTCAATGCCGATAGTTAAAGACATTAGTTTCAGTAAAAAAATTATTCTAAAAAGCAAAAAGGCAGCTTTCACAGTCATGACTGTATTTTAATAAATAATTTTATGCTATACGATGACCATAATTTAGCCATTATAATATATTCAATTAAATGACAATATAGTTTGACTTGATCCTTTGTCAATAGAATCTACAGTTGAATCATATATTCTCATTACTGTACTTTTGTGAAACTATGTGAATTTTAGACACGAATGCCTGCTTGAGTAGGTCTTGACAAAACCTTACATCTGCATTGAATATAGTCATTTAGGAGTTAGGTAATGTTTAAGACTCCTGGGAAATGATGTATTCTATAACAAACAAAATCAAAACAGTAGAGACTTACGGAATCCCAAAACCACAAATTTAAATCTCTTAACTAAACGAGAAAAAGTTTAAACAATTAAACAATTTTACAGAAAGATTTGAAACAGTGCAATTGTTCTAATTGGTGTGGTCTGATAGAAATAAAAATGTGCCAGTTAAAAACTAATAATGCTAATTGGTGGCTCAGGAAAATGCATAGTTCTTCAATAATCTCCCTTTTATTACACTATTTTATTTGGGATAAAGTGCATTTAAAAATTTCCAAGATTTTAAGATGTAGAACAAAAAGGGAAGACATGGCCCCAAAGAAAGTAGCTGAAACCAAGAGTAGCTGGCTGGGCCGAGGAGTAAAAGACTTTCTAATTAGCCCTCTGATGTATCTACAATCATCCTTTTTTATGGTTCAGGCGGCAAGATCTAGCCTACACTACTGTCAGGGTTTATGTGTAATCTTCAGGTGTCATTGAACATAAATCTCAGTGAAAATCATGGTGATAGTCAAGAAATGAGCCCTTTCTTCAATTCTGAGAAACATATTGAAAAAACATCATAAGAGTTTGAAAAGGAGAGAGTTTTTTCGTCTCTGCTAGATGGAGAGTCGTTTTTTTCCTTTCTTCTTACCAAACTGACAATGATATAAAATTTTTTTAACTTAAAAGATTTTGCTTTCATTTTTAGCCAGCTTACTTGATCCGGGGGTTAAGAATAGCTTCCTCTAATGGTGTCAATCTGGAAAAAGAGAGAGACTTTCTCAGAGGAAGTGGCTAGTCAGTTGCTGTCTGGGCAAAGTGTAATGTAAAGAGAGTGGGATCATCCAGAACCCTCCTCCTCTGTCTCCTGCTCCTTCCATCACGTCCAGCTGCTTTTTTCCTCAAACTATGGCTTGAGACTTAGAAAAAAATAAGTGGGTCTGGCAGAAGCATGTGACGAAAACTCTGTGGAAAAGTACCTTTACTATTGCAATACTGACTCTGTAGCTCACAGCTAATTAATCCCACAATAGAATGTGAGTTGGCTAGTTGTATTTTGAATGTTCTCATGTGGCCTCTCTTGACGGGACTTGCCACCAAGGGTTTTAAGCTTTCACCCTATTTAATATTCATGTCTAAAGAAGCAAGGTGCCTTGGGATATTAAGAATTTTTTAAAAATTGGTCCTTTAGGTTTAGATTATAATGGAAAATTCAACAGCTATAGCTGCTGGAGACAAAAGGTGAACAATTCACATTCTGAAAGTAAACTATCAACTATATGCTGAATAGGAAAAGCCATAATTATTGGACAGTGAAGTGACAGGCTTTGCAATTGAGTGGTTTAGTAAATTATACCCACCAAAAGTTAATATCCCACATGATATGATTCCTGAGGGCAAAGTTCCTTACAGTAGGAACATATTTCAATGAGAGATTTAGTTTGGATAGAGGGAGTGAAATCAGATATCAAAAATATATTGTTAAAATTTACAGTACTCTTTTTAATGAAGCACCAATCCCTACATATAAAACTCACTGTCTGTTAGTCATTCAGGCATTTGACATCTATCGTGACTTGAATCATGCAGATTTGAAGTTTACTAAGAATTTCCCTCCCTGAAATTCCAATTTGTTGCTCTAGTCTCTTGATGTGTGCATACAGCATGGAACAGATACAACTGAAGACAGAAGTATTGCAGCAACTCTTGAGTTAATAATACTCTTGATGTCTGCCAGGTCTGCTCCAGCCTTGGGTGTACATTTTGGAAAAACTCACAAGTGATGCTGTGGGGCACCTTTGGTTATGAACCATAGAAATGAGAAGGTAGACTGAGAAGGGGAATTCTTCTCTACTCTATTAGGGAAAGTAAATTTGGAAAAGAGTTTCATTTTACTCTGCTATGACATTTTTTTTGTCTTTTTAAAAAATCATACTCTATGTTTTTATCTCCACATTTCTCCCACTTAGTAATATCTACTATTCACTCCCATGGATTTTTGTGTGAGGTGCCCAATTATCATATTTGATTCATATAATAGTTCAAATATTATTCCTTTCTAAACTTTTCTTATAAGAGAAATAAGAGAGAGAAGTAAAAACAAGATTTAAGGCACACTGATGTTGTTGTTCAGTCACTAAGTCGTGTCTGACTTTGTGACCCCATGGACTCCAGTGTGCCAGGCTTACCTGTCTTTCACTATCTCCTGGAGTTTGTCCAAACTCATGTCCATTGAGTCAGTGATGCTATCCAACCATTTCATCCTCTGTTGCCCACTTTTACTCCTGCCCTCAGTCTTTCCAGCATTAGGGTCTTTTCCAGTGAGTTGGTTCTTTGCATCAGATGGCCAAAGTATTGGGAATTCAGCTTCGGCATCAGTCCTTCCAGTGAATATTCAGGGTTGATTTCCTTTAGGATTGATGGGTTTGATTTCCTTGCTGTCCAAGGGAATCTCAAGAGTCTTCTCCAGCACCAGTTTGGAAGCATCAGTTCTTTGGCGTTCAGCTTTCTTTATGGTCCAACTGTAATATCTGTACATCACTACTGGAAAAACGATAGCTTTAACTATACAAATCTTTGTTGGCAAAGTGATATCTGCTTTTTAATATGCTGTCTAGGTTTGTGGTAGTTTTCTTCCAGGGAGCAAGCATCTTTTAATTTAAGGGCTACAGTCACTATCTGCACTGATTTTGGAGAAAAAATAAAATCTGTCACTGCTTCCACTTTTCCCCCTTCTATTTGCCATGAAGTGATGAGACCTGATGACATGATCTTAGTTTTTTGAATGTTGAGTTTTAAGCCAGCTTTTTCACTTTCCTCTTTCACCTTCACCAAGAGGCTTTTTAGTTCTTCTTTGCTTTCTGCCATAAAGGTGGTGTCTGCATATCTGAGGTTATTGATATTTCTCCCGTCAATGTTGATTCTGGCTTGTGCTTCCTCCAACCTGTATTTCACATGAAGTACTCTGCATGTAAGTTAAATAAGCAAGGTGACAATATACAGTCTTCATGTACTCCTTTATCAATCCTTTATCACTGTACTCTTTCACCCTCATCAAGGGGCTCTATATTTCCTATTCACTTTCTACCATTAGAGTGGTATCATCTGCATATCTGAGGCTGTTGATATTTCTCCTGGAAATCTTGATTCCAACTCTTGATTCATCCAGCCCAGCATTTCACATGATATACTCTGCATATAAGTTAAATAAGCAGGATGGTAATATATAGCTTTGACATACTCCTTTATCAATTTTGAACCAGTCTGTTTGTCCATGTCAGTTCTAGCTGTTATTTCTTGACATGCATACAAATTTCTCAGGAAATATTGATAGTGAATTGCATTTTTTGAGTTTTTTTTTTTTTTAATTCTATGATTTTTCTACTATAGTACATTTTTTGGATGTATTGTTCCCGCTAATTAAATACAATTCATTCTGCCTCTTAAAAGGAATTCCACTCCCAGCAAAGTTTACTTAGTAGGAGAATCATCATCTCATGATGAGTCAATCATGGGTATAAAGAGAGCTGTCTATATATTATAAAGTCCAAACATATCTTTTCTTTATCTTGTTATATTGAAAATTTCACAGTTTCCCTTAAATTCAGATAGATGGTCATAATGGATAAAATGACTCATATTCCTTTGGATTTAAAAAGTGTGTTTCCAAGAATCCACTATTAAAATAAAAATTCCTCTGGGAAGTATAATATATAAATCCCATATAGGTATTAAAACTTGCAGCTGGACTAATATTCCTCATAATTTTTTTTATCACTTTGTCAAATTGAAGACACAATATTCTGTGTATAGAAAAATCTGTACTTAAAATTTTAATAAGCAAGTGAGTATAAGAAATGTCCAGAAACTGAAGTAGTCCCAACACTTTCACAGGATTGGAGGAGCACAGAGAACCCAGATAGCATGTTGGCCTTGTATCTCTGAGAGAAGAAGGGGCCAGGTGTACCAAATGTGGGAGAGGAGAATGGATGGGTGAAAGGATACTAACACAAACACTGATGACTACATTTAATTTGGGCAGACTAATATGGGCTTCCCTAATGGCTCAGTTGGAGAAGGCAGTGGCACCCGACTCCAATACTCTTGCCTGGAAAATCCCATGGATGGAGGAGCCTGGTAGGCTGCAGTCCATGGGGTCACGAAGAGTCGGACATGACTGAGTGACTTCACTTTCACTCATTTGGGAAGGAAATGGCAACCCACTCCGGTGTTCTTGCCTGGAGAATCCCAGGGACGGGGGAGCCTGGTGGGCTGCCGTCTATGGGGCTGCACAGAGTCAGACACGATTGAAGCGACTTAGCAGCAGCAGCAGCAGCAATGGCTCAGTGGCAAAGAACCTGCCTGCCAATGCAGGAGACGGGAGTTCAAGTTCTGGGTCAAGAAGATACATTGGAGAAGGAAATGGCAACCCACTCCAATATTCTTGCCTGGGAAATCCCATGGACAGAAGAACCTGGTGAGCTACACAGTTCATGAGGTCACAAAGAGTCAGACATGAATGAGGGACTAACACTTTCTACATTTTCTTTCTACCCAAAACCTACTAGTTTTTTCTAAATATATAGTGAATTATTGTTCAGCTGTCAATCATTTATATTTTACTTGAATAAGTTTTTAATGTTTTAATTTTTACAGACTCCTTCCTTGATAAGTAATATGCCTGAATATGATTTAAAACCATTTTTGCTGTGGTTAAAAACAAATTTCAATAGATTTTGACAACTGAAGTTCTTATTTTGGACAATGGCTAGACAACTGTCACTGTATATCAGCTATCACATTCAGGAAATTTATTTTCTTTGTGTAGGTATCAAACACAGGGAAATTGAATTCACATCAGTGTATGGATATTTAGCATAATTAATTGGCATCACTGAGAAGAGAACTTCCACAGGAATACATGGAGTTATTTCATATTGGTGGTCAGTTTGGTGAGTACAGTTTTATTGCTGGATTATGTTGCCCATGTCAGATGGTAAAAGAAAGAGATTTCTTATACCCTAGTAGTGTTCCATGAAGCATAATGACTACTAATACTGTTTTTTTCCTTGTTATAAATATTGTGATTTTTATCCTAAAACAGTTAACTAGGATTTTAAATGACTCAATCTTCATAGCAAACTCTAGTCATTCAACTGACAAAACGTGTTTTTATTCAAATTATAAACATAAAACTCAAGAGTTTTGCCTCCTCATTAGCTATGCATTGAAAGTATTTAGCCTTAAAAAGCTGTGAAATGAGCAACTTTGAAAGACCACTTTTCTGACTAAAGAAAACAATGAATTCGTTCACCTTACCAAAATACTTTTTCACATTTTATTTTTTTCCCAGAAAGAAATTATGATTTCTAAAACTCTAGAACAATCTTTCCAAAAGTCTTTTTCATTTCATTGCTGCTGCTGCTGTTGCTAAGTTGCTTCAGTCATGTCCGACTCTGTGCGACCCTATAGACGGAAGCCCACGAGGCTCCCCTGTCCCTGGGATTCTCCAGGCAAGAACACTGGAGTGGGTTGCCATTTCCTTCTCCAGTGCATGAAAGTGAAAAGTGAAAGTGAAGTCTTTCAGTCGTGTCCGACTCTTCCCGACCCCATGGACTGCAGCCCATCAGGCTCCTCCACCCATGGGATTTCATTTCATCAAAGCCATACTGTATAATTATAATGTTTATTTAAACTACTTAAAAATTATTTTACAAACATTTCTCTTCCATTTAACACAGTGAATATGAAAGTGCTTTGAATCAAGGTGCTGGTGCTCTTAGTGTGGTCTATGTCCTTCTTTTCTCCAGGCGAGAATACTGAAGTGGTTTGCCATTCCCTTCTCCAGTGGACCACAGGAGAAGGGAATGGCAAACCACTTCAGTATTCTTGCCTTGAGAACCCCATGAACAGTATGAAAAGGCAAAATGATAGGATACTGAAAGAGGAACTCCCTAGGTCAGTAGGTGCCCAACACGCTACTGGAGATCAGTGGAGAAATAACTCCAGAAAGAATGAAGGGACGGAGCCAAAGCAAAAACAATACCCAGTTGTCGATGTGACTGGTAATAGATAGCAAGGTCTGATGCTGTAAAGAGCAATATTGCATAGGAACCTGGAATGTCAGGTCCATGACTCCAGGCAAATTTGAAGTGGTCAAACAAGAGATGGCAAGAGTGATGTCGACATTCTAGGAATCAGCGAACTAAAATGGACTGGAATGGGTGAATTTAACTCAGATGACCATTATATCTACTACTGTGAGCAGGAATCCCTTAGAAGAAATGGAGTAGCCATCATGGTCAACAAAAGAGTCCGAAATGCAGTACTTGGATGCAATCTCAAAAATAACAGAATGATCTCTGTTTGTTTCCAAGGCAAACCATTCAATATCAGAGTAATCCAAGTCTATGCCCCAACCAGTAATGCTGAAGAAGCTGAAGTTGAATAGTTCTATGAAGATCTATAAAACCTTTTAGAACTAACACCAAAAAAAAAGATGTCCTTTTCATTATAGGGGACTGTAATGCAAAAGTAGGAAGTCAAGAAACACCTGGAGTAACAGGCAAATTTGGCCTTGGAATGCAGAATGAAGCAGGGCAAAGACTAATAGAGTTTTGCCAAGAAAATGCACTGGTCATAGCAAACACCCTCTTCCAAAAACACAAGAGAAGACTCTACACATGGACATCACCAGATGGTCAACACTGAAATCAGATTGATTATATTCTTTGCAGCCAAAGATGGATTATATTCAAAGATGATTATATTCTATACAGCCAACAAAAACAAGACCAGGAACTGACTGTGGCTCAGATCATGAACTCCTTATTACCAAATTCAGACTTAAATTGAAGAAAGTAGGGAAAACCACTAGCCCATTCAGGTATGACCTAAATCAAATCCCTTATGATTATACAGTAGAATTGAGAAATAGATTTAAGGACCTAGATCTGATAGATAGAGTGCCTGATGAACTATGGAATAGGGTTCATGACATTGTACAGGAGACAGGGATCAAGACCATCACCATGGAAAAGAAATGCAAAAAAGCAAAATGGCTGTCTGAGGAGGCCTTACAAACAGCTGTGAAAAGAAGAGAAGTGAAAAGCCAAGGAGAAAAGGAAAGATACAAGTATCTGAATGCAGAGTTCCAAAGAATAGCAAGAAGAGACAAGAAAGCCTTCGTCAGCGGTCAATGCAAAGAAATAGAGGAAAACAACAGAATGGGAAAGACTAGAGATCTCTTCAAGAAAATTAGAGATACCAAGGGAACATTTCATGCAAAGATGGGCTCTATAAAGGACAGAAATGGTATGACCTAACGGAAGCAGAAGATAAGAGAGGTTGCAAGAATACTCAGAAGAACTATACAAAAAAGATCTTCACGACCAAGATAATCACGATAGTGTGGTCACTCACCTAGAGCCAGACATCCTGGAATGTGAAGTCAAATGGGCCTTAGAAGCATCACTACAAACAAAGCTAGAGGAGGTGACGGAATTCTAGTTGAGCTATTTCAGATCCTGAAAGATGATGCTGTGAAAGTGCTTCACTCAATATGCCAGCAATTTTGGAAAACTCAGCAGTGGCCACAGGACTGGAAAGGTCAGTGTTCATTCCAATCCCAAAGAAAGGCAATGCCAAAGAATGCTCAAACTACCGCACAATTGCACTCATCTCACACGCTAGTAAAGTAGTGCTCAAAATTCTCCAAGCCAGGCTTCAGCAATATGTGAACCGTGAACTTCCAGATGTTCAACTGGTTTTAGAAAAGGCAGAGAAACCAGTGATCAAATTGCCAATATCTGCTGGATAGTGGAGAAAGCAAGAGAGTTCCAGAAAAATATCTACTTCTGCTTTATTGACTATGCCAAAGCCTTTGACTGTGTGGAGCACAATAAACTGTGGGAAATTCTGAGAGAGATAGGAATACCAGACCACCTGACCTGCCTCTTAAGAAACCTATATGCAGATTAAGAATCAACAGTTAGATCTGGACATGGAACAACAGACTGGTTCTAAATAGGAAAAGGAGTACCTCAAGGCTGTATATTGTCACCCTGCTTATTTAACTTGTATGCAGAGTAAATCATGAGAAACGCTGGACTGGAAGAAGCACAAGCTGGAATCAAGATTGCTGGCAAGAATATCAATAACCTCAGATATGCAAATGGCACCACCCTTATGGCAGAAAGTGAAGAGGAACTAAAAAGCCTCTTGATGAAAGTGAAAGAGGAGAGTGAAAAAGTTGGCTTAAAGCTCAACATTCAGAAAACGAAGATCATGGCATCTGGTCCCATCACTTCATGGGAAATAGATGGGGAAACAGTGGAAACGGTGTCAGACTGTATTTTTCTGGGCTCCAAAATCACTGCAGATGGTGATTGCAGGCATGAAATTAAAAAACGCTTACTCCTTGGAAGGAAAGTTATGACCAACCTAGATAGCATATTGAAAAGCAGAGACATTACTTTGCCAACAAAGGTCCATCTAGTCAAGGCTATGGTTTTTCCAGTGGTCATGTATGGATGTGAGAGTTGGACTGTGAAGAAGGCTGAGCACTGAAGAATTGATGCTTTTGAATTGTGGTGTTGGAGAAGACTCTTGAGAGTCCCTTGGACTGCAGGAAGATCCAACAAGTCCATTCTGAAGGAGATCAGCCCTAGGATTTCTTTGGAAGGAATGATGCTGAAGCTGAAACTCCAGTACTTTGGCACCTCATGCGAAGAGCTGACTCATTGGAAAAGAGTCTGATTCTGGGAGGGATTGGGGGCAGGAGGAGAAGGGGATGACAGAGGATGAGATGGCTGGATGGCACCACTGATTCAATGGACATGGGTCTGAGTGAACTCTGGGAGTTGGTGATGGACAGGGAGGCCTGGCGTGCTCCGATTCATGGGGTTGCAAAAATTCGGACACGACTGAGTGACTGAACTGAACTGGACTGAACTGATGTCCTTCTTTTAGAATGTGACATATCACATATGTGATATCTTTCATATGTAAATCCTGGTTGGGAGACATTTCTCCAGGAGTTTCTTGTGTTTCCACATGATTGACTTGTGAGCAGAGTCACTGACAAGTTTTGTTTGGAATGTCTTTTCAAGAATGTCTGTATAATGAACAACACTGGAAGAATTGAGATAGTGTCTGACAGTGAAAAAGGTAGATTTGCTTACTATCTAGCCCCTGGATTAAGAAGTGGCTAACCCCTCCAGTATTCTTGCCTGGAAAGTTTCATAGACAGAGGAATTTGGAAGACTCTACACATGGACATCACCAGATGGTCAATATGAAAATCAGATTGATTATATTCTTTGCAGCCAAAGATGGAGAAGCTTTATACAGCCAACAAAAACAAGACCAGGAGCTGACTGTGGCTCAGATCATGAACTCCTTATTGCCAAATTCAGTCTTAAATTGAAAAAAGTAGGGAAAACCACTAGACCATTCAGGTATGACCTAAATCAAATCCCCTATAATTATACAGTGGAAGTGAGAAATAGATTCAAGGGATTAGATCTGATAGACAGAGTACCTGAAGATCTATGGACAGAGGTTCGTGACATTGTATAGGAGGCAGGGATCAAGACCATCCTCAAGAAAAAGAAATGCAAAAAAGCAAAATGGCTGTCTGAGGAGGCCTTAAAATATCTGTGAAAAGAAGGGAAGTGAAAAGTAAAAGAAAAAAGGAAAGATATACCCATTTGAATGCAGAGTTCCAAAAAATAGCAAGGTGAGATAAGAAAGACTTCCTCAGTGATCAGTACAAAGAAATAGAGGAAAACAGTAGAATGGGAAAGACTAGAGTACTCTTCAAGATCCCTTCAGGAAAATTAGAGTATCTCTAAAAAACAAAGGAACATTTCATGCAAAGAGAAGCCCAATAAAGGACAGAAATTGTATGGACCTAATAGAAGCAGAAGATATTAAGAAGAGGTGGCAAGAATACACAAAAGAACTATACAAAAAAGATCCTCATGACCCAGATAATCACGATGGTGTGATCACTCACCTAGAGCCAGACATCCTGGAATGTGAAGTCAAGTGGGCCTTAGGAAGCATCACTACGAACAAAGCTAGTAGAGGCGATGGAATTCCAGTTGAGCTCTTTCAAATCCTATAAGATGATGCTGTGGAAGTGCTGCACTCGATATGCTAGCAAATTTGGAAAACTCAGCAGTGGCCACAGGACTGGAAAAGGTCAGTTTTCCTTCCAGTCCCAAAGAAAGGCAATGCTGAAGAGTGCTCAGACTACCGCACAATTGCACTCATCTCACACGCTAGCAAAATAATGCTCAAAATTCTCCAAGGCAGGCTTCAACAGTACGTGAACTGTGAACTTCCAGATGTTCAAGCTGGTTTTGGAAAAGGCAGAGGAACCAGTGATCAAATTGCCAAAATCCGTTGGATCATCAAAAAAACAAGAGAGTTCCAGGAAAACATCTTTTTCTGCTTTATTGACTATGCCAAAGCCTTTGTCTATGTGGATCACAACAAACTGTGGAAAATTCTGAAAGAGATGGGAATACCAGACCACCTGACCTGCCTCTTGAGAAATCTGTCTGCAGGTCAGGAAGCAACAGTTAGAACTGGACATGGAACAACAGACTTGTTCCAGGTAGGAAAAGGAGTATGTCAAGGCTATATATTGTCACCCAGCTTATTTAACTTATATGCAGAGTACCTCATGAGAATTGCTGGGCTGGATAATGCACAGGCAGGAATCAAGAGTGCTGGAAGAAATATTGATAACCTCAGATATGCAGATGACACCATCCCTATAGCAGAAAACAAGGAAGAACAAAAGAGCCTCTTGATGAAAGTGAAAGAGGAGAGTGAAAAAGTTGGCTTAAAGCTCAACATTCAGAAAACTAAGATCATTCCATCTGGTCCCATCACTTCATGACAAATAGATGGGGAAACAATGTAAACAGTGACAGACTTTATTTTGGGGGGCTTCAAATTCACTGCAGATGGTGACTGCAGCCATGAAAGTAAAGATGCTTACTTCTTGGAAGAAAAGTTTTGATCAACCCAGACAGCATATTAAAAAGCAGAGACATTACTTTGCCAACAGAGGTCCATCTAGTTAAAGCTATGGTTTTTCCAATAGTCATGTATGGATGTGAAAGTTGGACTATAAAGAAAGCTGAGCACCAAACAATTGATGTTTTAGAACCCTGGTGTTGGAGAAGACTCTTGAGAGTCCCTTGGACTGTAAGGAGATCCAACTAGTCAATGCTAATGGAAATCAGCCCTGAATATTCATTGGAAGGACTGATGTTGAAGGTGAAACTCCAATACTTTTTGGCCACCTGATGCAAAGAACTGACTGTTTGAAAAGACCCTGATGCTGGGAAAGATTGACGGTGGGAGGAGAAGGGGACAACAGAGCATGAGATGGTTGCATGGCATCACTGACTCAATGGACATGAGTGTTATTAAACTCTGAGAGTTGGTGATGGACAGGGAGGCCTGGCATGCTGTAGTCCATGGGGTTGCAAATAGTCGGACACAACTGAACTACTGAACTGAACTGAAGTGAATCAATCAAAGAATTGCTTTGCTTCCACTTTTCCCTTTGAAAGTCTCTCGCTGAGTTCACGTAGGTAGAGTGATCCTAACCACTCCCAGCTTGGTGTTTGCTCAGATAAATTCTTAAAATATCTACTATGCCTCAGTTTATCTTTTAATGTTTGTTTAGAGCTTTTAACATATTACTCATATTAATTTTAAATCCCCTGACTATTCTGACATCTGTATCATATCCAAACATCATTCTGATTGCTTTGTCTCTTCAGCCTGTGTCTTTCCTTGCCTTTTGGCATATTGTATAGCTTTTTGACAAAAGCAAAGCACATTGCATAGAGCAGTAGAAACTGAGGTAAACCATGTTCAATGTGAAGATATATGTTGATCCACCCAATGGTTGGACTGTATTTGATGCTCATTGTAACTTTGGGTGTCAGAGGCTTCAAATTCCTCCTGTTACTTTGTCACCTTATTTTTGTCTCCCTGCTTCACTTTGATACTTCCTTCTGTGCTGAACCTTAGAAAAAAATCTGCCTCTGAATTCTCCTAGCTGCATTAAACTGTTGCTGGTAATGAAGTCTTACTAGGTTGGTGGGACTTCCCCAGTGGCTTTGGGGTAAAGAATCTGCCTGCAATGCAGGAGATGCAAGTGACTCAGGTTCAAGCCCTGGGTCAAGAAGACACCCTGGAGGAGGGCATGGCAACCCAGTCTAGTATTCTTGCCAGGAAAATCCCATGGACAGAGGAACCCGGCTGGCTATGGCCCATGGGATCACAAAGATTCAGACAAGACGGAGCATGCACGCAAGATGTAGGGCAAGGTGAGTATCTTTGAATCATCTAATGTAAGCCTCAGTCTTTGGACTCCTCCCAGGACCTGTGTCTCAGGGGTGTTCCTCATCCCCCTTGTCCTCTATTCCATCCTCAGCAGCAGCAGGTAACTTCTGGAGCTCTCAGTCTATAACCTTAAAAATCGCTCTGTTGTAGATCATCTAGCAATGCTGTACCTGCATTTTTGGTTGTGCTATAATGTCAATTTTCGCATTAAGGTCTTTCTTTGTTATAATGCATCCTAGTGATTTTTCTTCCAAACATGAAAATTCTCTGAAAAAGGGATGTTTCAGTCAGTGCTGTTATTGTTCAGGATAGCTTCACATGAAAAATACTGAAGTTTCGTCCTGTTAGCCTCAAAATAATAAAATGCTTATTTTTAATAGATGTCTAATTGGATGCCACGTCTTTTTGTTTTACTTTTTTTTTGGCTGTGCTGGGTTTTTGCAGCTGTGCGGGGGCTTTCTTCAGTTGCTGTGAGCCTGCTTCTCATTGCGGTGAATTCTCTTGCTGTAGAGCGTCACCTCTAGCATGTGTAGGCTTCAGTAGTTGCTGCACGTGGACCTAGTAGTTGCAGCTCACGGGCTCCAAAGCACAAGCTCAGTAATTGTGGCCCATGGGCTTAGTTGCCCCATGGCACGTGGGATCTTCCTGGACCAGGGCTTTAATAGGTGTCCTCTGCATTGCAAGGCGGGTTCTTAACCACTGGAAAACCAGGGATGCCTCTGCACATCTTTTCAACGCAGTTCTTTGCTATTGATTATTATTGAGACAATTTAGTTTCATCTTTATTGCCAAGTTCAATGTTGGGAGTCTAGGAGAGCATTTGATCTAACACTAGATTTTCAGTTGTTTTGAATTTTTTTTTCTTTTTTTTTGTGCTTTGATAAACTGGGCATAGCATGTATTATTTTTATGAACTTGTATATGTTCACTGTTGGAAATTTAGACGTATCATAATTTATATAGTGTAAGTAAAGACTGACATGTACATTTATATAAATAAAATTACTGGTACTGTTGAAACTATATGGTACCTTGGATACTCTCTTAATATACTTTAAGAGCAATTGTGGCTAAAGTTAAACTAATTTGGGATTTGGGAGAGATAATGTGTGTGTGTGTGTGTGTGTGTGTGTGTGTGTGTGTGCGTGTGTATAAACAAAACAAATGAATAAAACCACTGGTCTATTAAGTTACAAACTTATTTATCAAAAACCAGCTGCTCAGATTGTTCCAGATCCTTTGATGAGGAAGATCTCTAGAAGTTGACATCAGCAGCATGGAACTTACCTCTATTTCGATGCTCCCTTAACTTTGACTGCCAAACTTGTATCATTGGTTTCCACCATGATACAGCATTTCATTCATATAGGATATTTTAGAATGTTTTGTTTTACTAAAATTCTTAAGACAGGCTTAAAGTTTAGGATTCTATAAATTTTGCTTTTGTGAAAATGTAATTTTTTAAAACTCCCCTAAATTTCTCTTGCCAAATCATTGGTAAAACTGATTCTCTAGAAGAGTTGACCATATGAAGCTTACCTTGTGGAAATGTGTGTGCAATTTGTGGAAGGATAGGTCCACAGGATCTTCTAGGGCTTTACTGCCAGAGGTCTAGGGAGATTCAATCCCCAGGTTAGGAGCAGACCTAAAGTTCTCCAAAATGCTTGGACATTGGTAAGATTTGTCACATAATCAAATCCAGTCTTAGTAAGGAAAGACTTTGTTCAAAGTGATTATTGCAAGAGGAGGGAAAGGGGAACCATTGCATTTGGAGGATACTGTGACCAGAGGATCTGCAAAGTCTGAGAATTCAGCAGAATTAATTTTCCTTTCTTTCAAGAGAGATAAACAGGGCTAGATAGAACTGGGTGTGGGGGAGTGGGATGAAAGAGTGGCATGGTCTAAAAGTAGATCAGAGAAGGTTTTTCCATGAGGCTAGCCTGTTCTCATGAGGAACTGTATGCTGGGTCAGGATGAAGGTGGGCCAAAATTCAGGATCCTGAGGGAAGGAGAAAAACTTAACCAAATTTTGGTTAACCAGTATTTTGTCCTGATTGATCTATGGAAACAAGCAGTTCAGTTAATTATTTATGAGGCCAAAAAATTGGAACGTGGAGGGGCTGTGACTGGCTGTATTATAGGTAAATGAGGTGGGAGCAGGGACGCATCAGTGAGTCTTTCCTAAGTCATATGGTGAAGGGTGTCTTCAGAACACAAAAGAGAGAGAGGATTTCTCAACCATCCTATTTTCTTGGAGCACAGGGCTTGAGTAAAATTGTGAGATCGGAAGTTGTCTTCTTTAGCTAGCTCTGAGACTTTGACTCTGCAGCACTTGTGCTTGTATTTCCTGGGCCTCTTGGGCCTTTTGAACCTGGACTGTTGTGTACAGGGCCCCAGATTGCATCCATGCAGAAGGGAATAGAACCTGCAAGACAGGTGAAAGGTGCAGCCTGTTAGCTGGCCTGACTGCCCTGTGGCAAACAGCATAGCACTTCTTTCATACTTTTCTTCATGAAAGGGCTGCAGTGAATGCCCAGAACTGCTTTCTCTTCAAGACTGTCCTCTGACCCTTTGAGGTTTGAGATGTTTGGACATAGGGAGTAGAGGCTTTCTTCTACTTTGTTGCGAGTTGAATATTCAGTTTGAATAGTTTTCTATTTTTTTAACTGACTTTTAAATCCTTCTATAATTCTAATTAAGCTCATCTTCATCTCCGGAGCTTGGCTAGCTCTAAGGCAAGAAATAAAGGAAGCTTGCTCACCAGGCCAGGCTTCCTAAGCTCTCACATCTCTACTTGAATTGATTTGCATTATAATGCACATGGGCAGGAAGATAGGTAAATTGAATGTGTGATTAACTGAGCAAAGAATAAAGTCCATATAGAGTTAACATTATTGCTAGGCTACTTGCAGGTCATTTCTGAAGGATGGAAACAGGCACTCTCTAAGAATGAATGTATGAAATATGATGATTATCTTATTGAATATAAAACATTTATTACATCATCCAGTTCCTTTTTATTTAACATGAAATGTGTTAAACAATTTCTAAGATGAGAGCTAATCATGCTATGTGGAGGTAGCCCAGTGCTGGCAAATGGGAAAACCAATGGATCTGGAAATGATCCTTTTAGTACTAACGGGGAGATACAGTAAAATAATACAACCCTACCTGGGATGCTAGGATTTTCACATTGTCCTGCAAAAACGAAAGTAATGGTTTTTTAAAGTATATATCTGGCAAAAAATATGTATCCTATCTCTTAACTGGGTTTGGGGGAGTATTTAGTGCAGCCAGGAATAGGTATCATTAAAAAAAAAAAAAGAAACTTAGATGACTTAAGAAGTAGCTTTGTGAGGATATGCTTTAAAACAACATCCTACACAGAAGCAAAATGTTTTGTCTGGCATATGATAGTCATGCTGCATGACCTAATGGCACCCAGAGAAAACATTCTTTTGACATTCATTGTGAATTTGGGTTCCCTCATTCTTGGAATTTTGTAAAATGCTTTGATAATTTAAATCTCACCTTTAGACTTTCACAATACAATTGCTTAGATAAAGTTTGTATTAATCATAACAATACACATATAAACACTTATACTTCATTGTCTCTTTCTATGTCAGAGTGTCCATGGACAGATTTTGCATAATCAAGTTAATAGTATTTGTGAATCTGCATGATACTTCTGGTTTATTCTCAGTCTTGGTTCTTTCCACTTTATTAAAACCAATCATAATAAGAAAATGTTTTTTCATAGGGAAAAAATCTTATTTGTTATTACTAGCATACCATATAGGGTGAAAGCAAGCAGTGTTTTATAATTGAATTATGTACAATAAAAATGTGCTGGGAATAATGCTTCTGTGTGTTAAGAATGAACTCAGATCTCTAAAAAAAAGTCTTGTATTTTTTAATAAGTAAAAGGTTTATCTTAAGCCATTTCTGAAAAGCGATGTTGCTGATGTTACACATGCTGAACATGTATAAGTAAATTACGGTAGAAATTTTTTTCTCTTGTCAATGAATTTCTAGACTTCCGGAAGATACGATGATTTTAATGAAAAGACCAAAGAATGGTCAGTTCTAATACCTAATTCAGCACTCAGCTGTGACTTAAGGGACATATAATTAATATATGACATTTTCAACATTAAGGTTGTTATTACTACTTCTCTTTTGCCAAAGCAATTTTAATTAGTTTCTAGAGATCTCAGAATATTACTTTCAACATGTAAGTAAAAACTTTCATGATATATCATTTACCTACTTTAAAATGTAGGATTTTAATTCAGTTGCAATTCCACATTTTAAACACATGGTTTTAGCTACCAGGCTAGAAATAAAATTTCAGCCAATCAAGCATACATAAATGGTCAAGGTTTGTACAATACAGTAATACAATTCATCATGAGATTCCCATGTCTGTTGGTAAGATTTTAAAGAACAAGCAATGCTACAACATAAATTCAATCATGTGGTAATAATTCCAATAAAATTTTAAAATTCTACAAACTTACCCAATCTGGTGACTAAATTATATTTTTGTTTGTTGCTAGTTTTGCTCAATTTAGAATCCTGATGTCCTACCACTTTTGATTTGTAAAAACAGTATTAACTTTGGTCATTTGTTTCGATTGCAAAGCTGTGAGTGTATTTACCTTGTTAAAGATAATTATTATCCGAAACTTGCATTTCCTTAATTCATGTTAGAGAATTATCTAACAGGGTTGCTTGAGTTTGAATCACCTGATTTTCTCTGGGAATGTAACTTTGTTTTATTTAGAATTCACACTTGATTAGACCTAGGCATCTGACAATTCTGAAAAGTCAGAAGTTAACTTTTAAAAATTAAGTTGTGGTAATACCAGTCCATTCTAAAGGCGATCAGTCCTGGATGTTCTGTTCTTTGGAAGGAATGATGCTAAAGCTGAAACTCCAGTACTTTGACCTCCTCATGTGAAAAGTTGACTCATTGGAAAAGACTCTGATTCTGAGAGGGATTGGGGGCAGGAAGAGAAGGGGACAACAGAGGATGAGATGGCTGGATGGCATCACCGACTCAACGGACATGAGTTTGGGTGAACTCCCGGAGATGGTGATGGACAGGGAGGCCTGGTGTGCTGCAATTCATGGGGTTGCAGAGTCGGACACGACTGAGTGACTAAACTGAACTGAACTGAATACTCTATACCTTAAATTTTCTACTGGACAGAAGTAAATTAAAAGTTACATTTTCACTGAACCATAGGACTAATCAATCTTGTAATTTTCTAATCTTATTTTACCTTTCTTGTTTAAGGGCTGTACACAAGCCTCATTCCTCTCATCTTTTTTTAAACTAACTCTGCCATCTTGCTGGTTCCCTCCTTATGAGGTTAAATAAAGCACTGAGAGGTGCTCACAATTCATTGGTGAGAATTAGGTTTCTTTGAATATTTTGAGAATTATGACTTAATAACCTAATGGTTTCTAGAAATAAAATAAGTATAAATATAAGCAGAAAAAGAAGCAGAAGGAGAAGAAAAATGGGAGAAAGAATTAGGTATTTATTGAGATTATTCCAAATGGTCCATTCAGTCCAGTTGTTGTGATAAATTACTATAAATGTTTAAGATCTTTTAATCAATAAACTGAAATTGTGCTATCCAAGAATAACTGCTTTCCTTCTCTTTTGAGGGGTATAACCCAGAATTGGAGCACATAATTAGACAGAGTAGACTTATGTTAAATCAAGTAATATTTGATTCAAAACTTTGTGGGAAAGAAGCTTTCTATTCCTATTCAATCCAATTTTACTGTATTGGACAGGTTTGTTGAACCCTTTCCTGTCAAAAATTTCAGTGAGTTTTATCTGTGTATGTATGTTTGTACATACATGTATACTTTTGTTATTACATTTAAGATGTTGATTGCTCACATAAAAGCATTATGGATAAAAACAAAAGTTTCCAAATGATCTTTAAAATTGCAATGCTCATCAAATCAAAAGAAAAAGGCACCAAATGTTGGATCTTAAAGACAGGAATGCTTTGATATTAAATCTAGAGAACTTTGGTTAAATTCTTTGCACACTAGGTATGGATGACACCATAACTCCCTGCAATTAGTATTGAAAAAAAAAGAGAAAAATACACACAGACACATACCACATACACACACACACACACACACATACACACACACAGAGGCAAGCATGCATATATATATTTCCTCATTGAGGATCTCTTATATAAAAAAGGTCTGCATATAAAAGACAGTCCAGAGACATCTTTGAAGGTTTTCTTTCAAAGCAGCTTCGTTTCTTATGTGTCTGGGGATTTCTGTTATTAATTGAAGTTAATTTTCTAGGATATCAGTTTGCCATGCACGTGGGAAAGATTGATAGCCTCTTCGATTCTCAAGAGTGTTGAAAATGACACTGTTCCATCACCGGGTGCCTTCACTTTTATCATCACAAATCAAATTATAAACATCGGGGCAACCTTGCTGGAATCTGGCTTCGGGAGATTTCCATAAGATTAATTAGGCGGCCAAAGCAAAGATGGTAAAATAGAAAGGGGGAGGGGGGAGGGAGGAGGGAGAGTGGAACCATTCATTCCTCACAGAATGGAAAGTCAATTCAACAATGGGTAATTAGCGTGGGCCACAGATTCTCAAAGGCACTGAGGACACTGGACTCTCTCGCACTCTGATGTTTAGTGCCGTATTGTGGACCCCTCATTTAATTAGTGCACTTTGATACCCACAGGAGTTTGAGGCTCCAGGGCATGCTAAACACAGACTGACACCAGCAAGCTTCTGCCTCCTTCCACTCTAATTAGAGACACAATGAGCTGCAAAGACAATGTTTTACTCCAAGATTTCTTCTGCAGATACCTCTGGCAGGAAACAATCGTTTATTTTGTGTCTATATTGGTATTCAGATTAAATTGTTAGCATGCAAAAGATGAGCTAAGGGCACATATCTATTAAAAATGCTTAGCAGCATTCAAAAATTATGGAAGCAATTTGTGTGAAAAATATATTTTCCCTTTTGGAAACTATTTTCTGCTGGTCTGTTTAGAAATAAACTCTAAACAAAAATGCAGGTCGCATTCTAAAGTAAATATCAGTACTTTCTTAAAATAGCCATAGGTTCTATTCCTTAAACAAATGCTTCTAAAATGATCTAAAAGGGAGAGGGAGAAAAAGAGGTGAAACCGCTCTCCTCCTCTGAATTCAACTGCATTGAAATAAGTAGCCAACGCTGGGGGAAATGACAGTGGTCATTTTTATAGGAAGATTGCTAATCTGTCTAGAGCCCTTTAAAGAAAGCCCTGATACATTTCACAGTGCCAAGTTAAAAAAAATTTATAACGTTAGTTTTGATGGACAGTTCCATGCTGATTGGAAGAATATAAATATCCCAAGGGAGTCTGCAGATTGAAAATTAATCTCAGCATCCACAAAATACTAGTATGTGTTGCTTTAACTACATACAGTAAATTCAGTGCCCCTAAAATTTAAACCCAGGGCGATAGTTTCTCTATCATATTGTTGTCTCTACATATTTATAATACAAAAGCAGCTTGTAAAACGAAATGTTGCAGGGCATCGTCAACAGAAATGAATCAGTGCTATTACCACCTTATGCACCTATATGCCCACCTAGCTACTTACCTGCCTATTAACCAGTATCTAACTTTTGAGAAATGAAACCAAAAGCTTCAAGTTAAAAAAAAATCCATTTTGAGATTGTCGCCACAAAATAAGTATGTCTTAACTAACTTGTGATACACTTTGACCCCCAAAATCTCCACCTCCCCATGTCCTGTATTATGCGTTATGAAATAGATACGCAAGGAAAGACATTGTTTTTGTAGGAAAGTGGTTTGTTTTGTTTCTCAGAGTTGCCCTGATACTTTCCATGGACATTTTTCTGAGCCTTATTCTGAGTTTACATCCACTTAAGGATCTGTGCAAAGATGACTGTGAGGATCTCCGGGGAGGACAGTTTTAAGACTGTGTGTTAGTGGGGAGGAATGCCATGGTTGTTTAGCAATGCCTTTCATTGGTTTTGCTTTGGATGAAGTGAAAGTCAGAGAATACAGGAGTGGTGAGTTCAACTCCATGATGCATTCTTAATAAACGTTTCCAACTGAAAATGTCCCTTTATGTTTGAGAAGTTCAAAAAGTTTTGAGCTAGTCATTAAGAAGCCATTGTCTTGCTTTATGTCCTCTGGTGTTTTTCGATGGTATTCAGAAAATGGCACAACAGTATACTGTCCAAGTGTGGGGAAAAGACTATACATATGAAAGGAATATTAAAAATTCACAGTTAAACCTAAACTGAAGAAAACTTTCTTATTTGTTTTAACCGAGTAGATATTTTTTAAGCACTTAATAACTATGCTTATATTAAGCATTTTATATTTCAGAAAGTGATGTACCTGTACCTTTTGGGAGAGAGCAGTAACATGTACTATATAACTGTTAGTACTAATGCTTTCGTTAGTGCCACTTGAAAGCAGAATCCTGCCTCCCAAAGGTAACCATCTAAGTCACTGGTGGAACCGCTGAATAATTAGCTAGCAATACCTTACATATTAATGTTTCAAATCATTCATCACTTGAAGTCCTATATTCAGCCTCAGCACACATTCCTAAAAAAAGATTCATGCTTCTAGCTAAAATGTAGGAGGTTCTCTTCAGATACAACAGCAGATACTGTGCTCAAGGAGAGATAATCAGTCCCATTATGAATAGTTTATACATATACCTTCATGTTTTCTATATGTCTTATGAAAATCATCTCATCTATTATTAAGGCATGCACTAGATTATAGGTGTTTATGGGCACCCCTTTGTTTCTTAAAGCAACTGACTAAGGAGAAATTCCTTGAATATGCAACATCCATAGAAAAGTTGAACTTCATTGGTCAAAAAGTGAGTAGTATTTTCAAATCACCTATTTTCAGAGTAGGATTACATTACATAGACCTGTATTTAGGCATCCCTGAAGATAGACGAATGTTAAATGCCATGCAGCATTTGGTTAAATGTGACAGCATGGAGCACCATGCTATGACATTGTTTTAGATTACAGGCTATGCCAAAAGTCATTTAATAGCACGATCAGGAAGAAGTGAGGGGACCCCAGTGAAAGGTTTCTATGCTCATCATACCTGCCTTTTAAAGTTTCCCGTATTTCCATTAGCCTATTTTTTTTCCTGTTCTTCTCTATATTCCCTTTTCATTTAGAAATTCATTTCATTCCCTCCTGTATTCAATGATGCTCCTTGCTTCAGGGGCCCTTTATAGTAATTTATTCCATATGCTGATTATCCTTTGTGTAAAAGACTTTTGCCTTCTCTTTTTCCCCTTGTTCCCAACTTTCTAATTTTCAGATCATATCTACTCACTTCTCTGGTCTTGAAGCATAAAGAGTTTGCTTGGATCAATTTTATCAATCCACCTTATAATTTTTAAAACTTCAATTGTGTTACATGAAGTCATTTCTTTTCCACTGAGAATTTGTTCAACTTTCCCCATCTTTTCACATAACTTAATCGCTGAGATCTGGTATCATTCATATAATTGCTCCATATCGTTCGCCTGAAGAGCAATTAAGCCTTGCAAAGATTTGGTGACCAGCACTGTTTAAATTATATAAGGCAAGGACTAGAAAAGTTGTATCAATAGCAATACTATAATGTTTTCAATTGATAAATGACTTGAGTGCCTCAATTTATGTTTATTATTACTAACGTATTATATTACATACTTCAGTAAGCTTCAGGAAACAAAAAATAGTTTATCTATCATTTGACAGAGGAATTGTGTGTGTTTGTTTTAATAATCCATTAACCCAAGTAAAGACGAACTTCTTTTTGTAAAACACATCAATGCTCAGATTTCCATTAGGTTTATACCCATACAGTTTGAAGGGCTGGTTTAATAAAATTACATTAGGTATCTCCCAGAAGGCTTATTCAAGCTTCTTCTGACCCATTAGATAGTATTAGTACATTTTAAGTAAATAGATATTTCTTTTCCAGAAAACCTTCCACTTATGAGTCTTTTTATTTCCAGTGGTAAAAAGGTGGGATATTAACGCACAAAGCAGACAAGTAAACAAGAAATATGCCCTCAAAGATATGATTTAGATAAGGCACATCTATGTGTTTTTTTTTTAATTCATTTACTACTCACACATTTAATTGAATATCAGTTTTGACTCATAATAAATATTGATATGAAGTCTTAAATGTATTAGAGGATGGAATCTTTAAAAACATTTGTTAATGGTGGATTCTTTCTCAGAAAGAATAATAGTGCTTATTTTTAAAAGCCTTGCTACGACCTTTACTTAGTATCAATTAGGTGACTTGGGAAAATCTAGTTCTCTGATAACTGCACTTACTTAAAAATTGTTCAAATGAAGTTAAATTATAAAATGATTATTTTTAAAGACAATGAGAAAAGCCTTTTAGAGGTTTTCCTACACTCAGATGTCTACAAATTGCTTGTGTGTAATATCCAGTGTTAAAGCTCTGAATGAATATGGATGCAGGGCAGTTGCCCAGACCCTCACATTATCTTAATGACTTGGAGCAGCAATTCTCAATCACCTTACTGTCCTGTACTTTCTGAAATACCTCTTCAATGTTCACTGTTCTCCATATAGGGACAAGGGCCCCTACATAAGAGATTTCAGCATAGACATTCTTTTGACTAATACCTACCACTAAAATGACTGTATTTTTTACTTAAGAACAAAATGATGGGTAGTTTTGGTGATGGGGTCAAAAAACACAGTTATTTTCTTAGACCAGTGGTTCTCAACTCTTTTTGCACATTAATATCACCTGGAAAGCTTTAAAACATGTCAGTCTCCAAGTCTAAACCCAGGCCAGTTAAGTCAGTCTTTAGGGGAGGGATTTGGAACTGGTTGTTTGCAAGCCAGAGTGTTACTAACAGACATTCAGAGTTGAGATGCATTTATTTAAACTAATAGTTCTCACCTAGATCAAGGTGCATATTAGCTAGACAATATCTTCTAGAACACACAGAATGTGGGATGGGGGCACGGACAATATTTTAAACAGTTCCCACAGATTGCATGTCCATTCTTGTTTACTCAAAGCAGCATCTGAATGACATATCAATGTGTATTATTATAGAGCTTGCTCCATGATGCTGATGTGCCCTTCATTCACATTTGAGAACCATATACTTAGGTTACTTGTCCATGCACATATGTATTAATAGGGTTGAAGCAACAAATTAATTGGTTCTAAGAGTTGCAGATTTATCCTAAAACTAATCTTGAAAACAGCATTTCTGGAATGTGCCAGAGGATACCCTAAAATTTTTATTCATAACTGGGAGGTGTGTGCATGTATATGTTTCTCAAAGTGTTTTCTTTAGAACAAAATCTTGTGGTGAGATAATGGTTGTCTTTCCATACCAAAGACACGTTGGGGGTGGGCAGTTCTTTGATCTAATAAGATTGGGAGATGTAGTTATAGCAGTACTAAAATGGACTTCTTTAAAGCATAATTTATGAGAGACTGAAATGTGCTGATATACCCTGGGAATTTTCTAGAGCAGTGTTCCTCAGATTTAATGTACATACAAATTTATCTGGAGGCATAGTAGAAAGAATACTTGTTAGGGATCTTGTCACTGCTTAAGTCAAAACAGGAATGAAGGGATCATAAAAGGAACTAATATTTATTGATTGACTACCATTAAATAATTACATGTGGTTAAACACATCTATGAGATAGGTGATGTTTTCCTATTTTACAGATAAGGAAACTGAGGTTGAAGGAGATGAAATAAGTTGCCCCAAATTATAAAATTACCAAACTCAAATAAAATTACCAAACTCAAACTGTGATTCTGAATCCATGTTTGTCTTATTTCCAAGTCTGTGCTCTTCTCATCAAATCTTCTATCCCTTCCCTTTTCTTTTAACATAAGGTTTAATAGTAAAATGAGTAAGTCCTAAGTGTATAGCTTGAAAACTTGCATTGGGTTTATACTCAAGGAACCATCATTCAGAGCAAAACTAGTATATTTTTTTCCCCCAGTAAATTACTTCATACTCCTTCCCAGATAATGATCCTCCCTCTCAGAGGAGGCTCTATCCAAATTTCTATCACTGTTGGTTAGTTTTTGCTTATTTTTGGATTTCATACAAATGGAAATATACCATATGTACTCATTTATGCCTGTCTTTTTTCACTGAATACATTTGTGTTGAGATTCATCCATTTCATTGTGTGTATATGTGGTTAATTCATTCTCCTATTGGTAGATGTTTACACCATGGCCAGGTTTTTGATATGATGAGTAGAGCCTCTATGAATATTCTTGTAAAATAAATTTGTAGGTGTAAGTAGTCATTCCTCAGGGAGGTCTACATAGCAATGGAGTTGCTATATCATAGAGTAAGCATAGAGTAAACTTTATTAAAACCTCTCATGCACCAGAAGTAGTGGTGCCATTTTACAAAGACTTTGTGCCATCAGCAATGAATGGCAGTTCCAGTTATTCTAATTTTTACCTCCTTTAATTTCTTAACTTTTTATCCATTTCTTCCTAGATGTGCAAAATTAATAAAAAAGGAAAGTGTTCTTCTTCTAAAAGACTACCTTGGAATAGTGTCCAAAATTAATAGAAAAAAAAAATTCCCTTGACAACTGTGTGTGCCCACCCTACCCAACTTTAATAGGGTGATTTTTCAAATCAAAGAAATAAGGACACAGTGAAATGACCATTATAGAACCCAGGATAGGGGCCAAATACAGTTATTGATAAGGCAAAGATAAAATGAAATATGAACAGACAAGATGCTTTAGCAGGAAGAGGAGGAAGAAGCACGGGAAAGCAGGAGGCCTCAAAGACAAATGCAAATGCGGATAGAACAATAAAGGCAGGTGGCAAGGTGACATGGATCCAGAATAGGTGAATGCCTGGAAACTTTCACGGGCAGGGCAAACATCAAACAAAGAAAGCTTGGCAGCAGGGACCAATCAGAAACTGCCTACTCTGAATGGGTTCTGTTTAAAAATCAGCATGGAGTTATGCTTTTACATAAGTTTTTCCTAAGAAGAATCATTTCCCTCCCTCACTTACTAAGAGACTAATGTGATTTTAGCCCCCACTTTTGCTTATCAATCACTCTTTCATTCATCAACCTGATTTTGGTGCAAGTTGGTAATTTACCCAGTCCTTTTCCACTATGTGTGCCAAATTCAGGTGCAGACTCACTTCTTTGGTTTTGCCTCCTGCAATGTTGGGCTTCCCTTGTGGCTCAGCTGGTAAAGAAACTGCTTGCAATGTGGGTGACCTGGGTTTGATTCCTGGGTTGGGAAGATGCCCTGGAGAAGGGAAAGGCTATCCACTGTAGTATTCTGGTCTGGAGAATTCCATGGACTATATAGTCCATGGGGTCGCAAAGAGTTGGACATGAGTAATGCTCAGAATTCTCCAAGCCAGGCTTCAGCAATTTATGAAGTGTGAATTTCCAGATGTTCAAGCTGGTTTTAGAAAAGGCAGAGGAACCAGAGATCAAATTGCCAACATCCATTGGATCATCGAAAAAGCAAGAGTTCCAGAAAAACATCTATTTCTGCTAAATTGACTATGCCAAAGACTTTGACTGTGTGGATCACAATAAGCTGTGGAAAATTCTGAAAGAGATGGGAATACCAGACCACCTGACCTGCCTCTTGAGAAACCTGTATACAGGTCAGGAAGCAACAGTTAGAACTGGACATGTAACAACAGACTGGTTTCAAATAGGAAAAGGAGTACGTCAAGGCTGTATACTGTCACCCTGCTTATTTAACTTATATGCAAAGTACATCATGAGAAACGCTGGGCTGGAAAAAGCACAAGCTGGAATCAAGATTGCTGGGAGAAATATCAATAACCTCAGATATGCAGATGGCACCACCCTTATGGCAGAAAGTGAAGAGGAACTAAAAAGCCTCTTGATGAAAGTGAAAGAGGAAAGTGAAAAGGTTGGCTTAAAGCTCAACATTCAGAAAACGAAGATCATGGCATCTGGTCCCATCACTTCACGGGAAATAGATGGGGAAACAGTGGAAACAGTGTCAGACTTTATTTTGGGGGCTCCAAAATCACTGCAGATGGTGATTGCAGCCATGAAATTAAAAGACGCTTACTCCTTGGAAGGAAAGTTATGACCAACTTAGATAGTATATTCAAAAGCAGAGACATTACTTTGCCAACAAAAGTCCGTCTAGTCAAGGCTATGGTTTTTCCAGTAGTCATGTATGGATGTGAGAGTTGGACTGTGAAGAAAGCTAAGCACCGAAGAATTGATGCTTTTGAACTGTGGTGTTGGAGAAGACTCTTGAGAGTTCCTTGGACTGCAAGGAGATCCAACCAGTCCATCCTAAAGGAAATCAGTCCTGGGTGTTCATTGAAAGGACTGATGCTAAATTGAAACTCCAATACTTTGGCCACCTCATGTGAAGAGATGACTCATTGGAAAAGACTCTGATGCTGGGAGGGATTGGGGGCAGGAGGAGAAGGGGATGACAGAGGATGAGATGGGTGGATGGCGTCACTGACTCGATAGACATGAGTCTGAGTGAACTCTGGGAGTTGGTGATGGACAGGGAGGCCTGGCGTGCTGCAATTCATGGGGTCCCAGAGTCGTACAAGACTGAACGACTGAAATGAACTGAACTGAACTGAGACACTTTCACTTTTCTTTCTGCAGTGTTGTCTCAGTGCTGTGGCCTCTCTTTATGTAACAGGCTTCTGTTTCTAGGACAAACATTCAACAATTTCCCTTAGTCAATTTCAAGAGCTCAGCGGTATCACCTAAATATGGAACTCTAAACCAGTCTCCCTAGGCTAAAATTAATCACAAATCCCAAAAAAAGCATTTTAAAGACACTCGCAGCATGAGTCTAAAAGTAGCTCTTTGGATGACTCTAAAAATACATAACACTCAGCTATACGTATTGATTCCTATTCTTGCCTAAAGGCTCAGTTTCTTCATGGATGTGTGTATGGTCAGCCCACTCAAGATGTCTATTCTCTTGTTTTCTGTCCATCCACCCTCTGCTCAACCAGGACCTGCTTCACTCTTACATGAATATCCAATTCTCGTAATTACAGGGCATAATCAGAACTGCCTATGGTGCTTTCCCCACCCCAACTTCTGGTTTCCCTGGTAAATGATGAGCCAACCTAATATCAATTCTCCCTGTAAACCATGGCCTCCTTTTCTTCCAAGTAACAAGTTTGTTCCTGCATCCTGCCTGCTCTTTGCCAAACATCATCACTCCAGGATTTTTGCTTCTGACTCGTAAGAATCCTATCCAAAAAATCTTTGATGTCTCTGTCACTGCTTCTGGGTTCTTTCTTTGGTTTTGCTGCTGGGCAATTACAAGCCTGCAGAACTAAGGGGTGCAGCCCAATAATGTTATTTTACATATGTGGAAAGTTTGCTGTATAAAATGATATGGAATTTAGACCCAGCTTGTTATAGTCAGCTCTCTGACTTGCCCAAGGAATTTTTAAGACCCATTTGTGAGACTAGAACTTAATAGGCAACAGTTGTACCAAAGTTTTCTTTACCCACCGCCACATTAGAAGTTATCATTCATGTAAGGGTATGTAGAAAGAAGACAAGTCTTGCCATTTGAATGCCCTTCTTAGAGAACTTAAAGTTTGACCAAGAAATAGAAATGATCAACCAATGAAGGGTAAGTTATTTAATCTGTTCATCTCTCTTGTTTTATACATTGCTGAATAGCAAACTTCAGGTGGAAGTATCAAATACATGAAGCTTTATAAGCCAATGGCTTAAAATTCTTCAATGCATCTTTATATTTTCCCTTTTGCTTTGTATGTACACTTGTTTCAATTTATTATTACCAGCACATGATGCAAAAAATGCATATACTGTTAATATCACTGACTTTATGACATCTTTTCTCTCCAGTTTTCTATATGAAATAAGTGAATCAAAGGCTTTTTTTCTTTCACCCTATTGTTTTTACTCTAAAAGCCACTCAGGTCCTAAGAAGAAGAAATAGTAAGTACTAGTTGTACAATAGTCTGTCAATCAATCAAGCACTTACACTTTGGGCAGCCCACTCATGGAGCTTTAGAAAAGATTGTTAAAAACACAAATAAAGGAAAATCACAATTAAATTAAATGTGGATTGGAAAACTCCATTTTATATTGATTTTATTACCAGAATTTGGAAAGAAGGGTTTTGATTGTATTAAGCTAATGTTGTAATGGGTGAAATGAAAGAGACAATTAGACCCTTGGCTAGTTGATCACAGAAAAAGTGTTCCCCTGAGCCCTTCATTCAAGCACTTGGGAGGAGGAGTACATCCCCTTCTATTTAATTGATCCCTGTAAATCTCTTGGCTAGTTTTTGGCATTTTACTGTACTGTCTATAACGAGGAAGATGAGATGAAGGAGTGAAATCCCCAGGAATAAAATAGAAGGTGCTATGCTACCAGTCTCCTTTTATGAAGTTAATTGAAAATAATAATGATGGGTGAAAATTTTAGATCATCTGATATGAAATATAAAATATTTCAAAATTCTATTCTGCTTTTTTCTTTCTTAGATAAAAAGTTTGTGGATATAAGTAAGCTTCCAGGTTTTCAAGAATTTTTTGGGGGTATACCACCTACTTCCAGCTTGGTCTCTAAAATTGTGTGCATCAGATAATATCCTCAAACAATGCATTTTTATCTAACTACCAGAAATATTTGCCCAAATAATTTGTGTTTGCAAATTTAGAGGCTGGGTTAAGACCATTTGCAAAAATTGGCCCTGGAAATGTCAAGTACACAGAGCCTTTATAGCATCATAAATATTAAAAGGTAGAAAACCTAGATCATTAAGTTCCAGAGAAGTAATGCACCATATCTACCCAGTTGACTCTCAAAAGAACAGGAAAGTGCAAATCTTTGGGAAGGGGAATACTTAGAGCTTCAACTTAAAAATCCCCCACCTTAGGCACAGTTTGTACATACTGCCACACATTCTTGGGTTCAAAGATAGATCAAGTGCAACTTTTCTTTTTTAAAATGGATATTTTGTTTTCCAGTGGCCTTTTGCCAGATTTAAGTGGACATACCCTGTAAGGGAGGCTGATCTCCAGGAGTCCTGTTTTGGTCTGTGAACAATGAGCAATGAGTGTGGTAGGCCTTTACTCTACAGTACAATTCTGTTGCATCAAGTCCAAATGGCCAATTCTTCCTATTATCTATTTAAAACACACAGTTGAGAGATAAAACGTGGACAATCTGAGGTGCTAGAAAAGGAGAAAATAGGGTTTCATGACATTTTTTGCAACAAATGGTATTCAGAACATAATGGTTAACAGTGACTAACCTTTAAGATTCTAGAAGAGAATATAATTCTAGATTCAGTATGAGAATGAGAAGTTTTGTTAACAATTTAATAAAGAAAAATTCCTTAAGGCCACTTCTTTTACTTAAGGGTAATTTTAAAATGTAATGAGATAATATTCCTAGTAGCATGCCTTGTAGTTAAAAAAATAATTTCCCACAAATAGTCTTTTTTTTTTTTTAAGATTTTTTTGGTGTGGACCATTTTATTGAATTTGTTATAATATTGCTTCTGTTTTTCTGTATTGGTTTTCTGGCCACAAGGCATGTGGGATCTTAACTCTTTGACTAGGAAATGAACCACGACCCCTGCACTGGAAGGTGAAGACTTAACCACTGAACCACTAGGGAGTCCCACAAACTATCTGATTTGATCTTTATAACAAAATGGGTGGTTTGCTTTGTTATTCTTATCTGCACACTGAGAATAATAGAAGCCAAAGGACTAAATTATTTCACAAAATATTATACTGTTGATAAGTTCATGCTTCTGCTCATGTTCAGTCATTAAGTTGTGTCCAACTATTTGCAACCCCACGGACTGTAGCCCACCAGACTCCTTTTTCCAGGTAAGAACAGGAGGTTGCTATTCTCCATTTTCAAATCCAATTTGTAGCTCCACAAAGTTGTTAGGTATTTAATAGGAAAAAGGTCTCATTATTTGCAAATATTTTCTCCCATTTTGTAGCATACTTAAAAAAAAATAAGTTTAGGATGTGAAAGTTCTCATAACATCCATACAAAAAAAATAGCTTGAGAATATGAAAAGAACAAACTCTTAAATTTTACAAGAAAAAGAATCGTTAAAATACAAAGGTCTATACCTAGAATAAATTCCAGATTGAACTCAGAGGGAAAAATCATGAAACACCTTCTGCACCAAGGTACTACTGGGGTTCTTGCATACCAACCCCAAATCAATTTTTTCCAGTTTTCTTGTGATACTATGTGGTGTTCAGTTGCCTCCCTAGGCTTAAATTTTTATATAAGACACAGTTCCAGTCTCTGTATCATCAGCACTGTAGAATCACAATATCCTCTAGTTTCGAGAAATTCTCATGTTAATTGTTGTTTTTGTTCATTTGTTCAGTTGTGTCCAGCTCCTTGGGACCCCATCGACTGCCACATGCCAGGCTTCCCTATCCTTCACCATTTTCCAGAGCTTGCTCAAACTCACGTCCATTGAGTCAGTGATATCATCCAACCATCTTGTCCTCTGTCATCCCCTTCTCTTTCTGTGTTCAATCTTTCCCAGCAACAGGGGTCTTTTCCAATGAGTCAGCTCTTCACATCAGCTGGCCAAAGTATTGGAGCTTCGTCTTCAGCATCGTCTTCAGTCCTTCCAATGGATATGCAGTGTTGATTTCCTTTAGAATTGACCGGTTTGATCTCCTTGCAGTCCAAGGGACTCTCAAGAGTCTTCTCCAACACAACGGTTCAAAAGCATCAATTCTTCAGTGCTTAGCCTTCTTTATGGTCCAACTCTCACATGCATACACGACTATAGCTTTCACTATATGGGCTTTTGTAGGCAGAATAATGTCTCTGCTTTTTAATACTCTGTCTAGATTTGTCATAGATTTTCTTCCAAGGAGCAAGCATCTTTTAATTTCATGGCTGCAGTCACCATCTGCAGTGATTTTGGAACCCAAGATAATAAAGCATTTCACCATTTCCATTGTTTCCCCATCTGTTTGCCATGAAGTGATGGGATCAGATACCATGATCTTCATTTTCTGAATGTTGAGTTTTAAGCCAGCTTTTCCTTCTCTTCTTTCATCCTCATCAAGAGGCTCTTTAGTTCTTCTTTGCTTTCTGCCATAAGGTGCTGTCATCAGCATATCTGAGGTTATTGATATTTCTCCCAGCAATCTTGGCCCAGCTTGTGCTTCATCCAGCCTGGCAATTTCAGATGATGTACTCTGCATGTAAATTATATAAGCAGGGTAACAATATATGGCCTTGACATACTCCTTTCCCAACTTTGAACCAGTACGTCGTATCAGGTCTGGTTCTAACTGTTGCTTCATGACCTACATCAGGTTTCTCAGGATGCAGGTAAGGTGGTCTGGTACTCCCATCTCTTTAAGAATTTTCCACAGTTTGTTGTGATCCACACAGTCAAAACTTTAGCACAGTCAGTGAAACAGAAAGTAATGTTTTTCCGGAATTCTTTTGCTTTTTCTATGATCCAACGTTTGTTGGCAATTTGATCTCTTGTTCCTCTGCCTTTTCTAAATCCAGCTTGTATTTCTGGAAGTTCTCGGTTCACTACTATTGAAGCCTGGCTTGGAGAATAGTGAGCATGACTTTGCTAGCATGTGATGTGAGTGCAGTTGTGCAGTAGTTTGAACATTCTTTGGCATTGCCCTTCTTTGGCATTGGAATGAAAACTGACCTTTTCCAGTCCTGTGACAAATGCTGAATTTTCCAAATTTGCTGGCATATTGAGTGCAGCACTATAACAGCATCATCTTTTAGGGTTTGAAATAGCTCAGCTCGAATTCCATCACCCCCACTAGCTTTGTTTGTAGTGATGCTTCCTAGGACCCACTTGACTTTGGTCTCCAGGATGTCTGGCTCTAGGTAAGTGATCACACCATCATGATTATGTGGATCATGAAGATCTTTTTTGTACAGTTCTTCTGTGTATTCTTGCCACCTCTTCTTAATATCTTCTCTTTCTGTTAGGTCCATACCATTTCTGTCCTTTATTGAGCCCGTCTATGCATGAAATGTTCCCTTGGTATCTCTAATTTTCTTGAAGAGATCTCTAGTCTTTTCCATTCTATTGTTTTCCTCTATTTCTTTGCACTGATCACTGAGGAAGGCTTTCTTATCTTTCCTTCCCATTCTTTGGAAATCTGCATTCAGATGGATATATCTTTCCTTTTCTCTTTTGCCTTTAGCTTCTCTTCTTTTCTCAGCTATTTGTAAGGCCTCCTCATTCAACCATTTTACCTTTTTGCATTTCTTGTGGATGGTCTTGATTACTGCCTCCCATACAATATTACAAACCTTTGTCCATAGTTCTTCAGGTGCTCAGTCCATCAGATCTAATCCCTTCAATCTATTTGTTACTTTCACTGTATAATCGTAAGGTAGTTTTTTTTTTTTAAGTTCCTGTTTGAATGGCCTAGTGATTTTCCCTACTTTTATCAATTTAATTCATCAATTTAAGTCTGAATTTAGCAATAAAGGGTTCATGATCTGAGCACAGTCGGCTCCCAGTCTTATTTTTGCTGACTGTATAGAGATTCTCCATCTTTCACTGCAAAGAATATAATCATTCTGATTATGGTATTGACCATCTGGTGATGTCAATGTGCAGAATCATTTCTTGTGTTGTTGGAAGAAGGTGTTTGCTAAGACCAGTACATTCTCTTGGCAAAACTGTTAGCTTTTGTCTGCTTCATTTTGTATTCCAAGGCCAAGCTTACCTATTACTCCAGGTATCTCTTGACTTCCTACTTTTGCATTCCAGTCCCCTATGATGAAAAGGACATCTTTTTTTGGTGTTAGTTCTATAAGGTCTTGTTGGTCATCACAGAACTGTTGAGCTTCTTTGGCATTAATGGTTGGGGCATTGACTTGGATTACTGTCATATTGAGTGGTTTGCCTTGGAAATAAACGAAGATCATTCTGACTTTTTTGAGACTGCACCCAAGTACTGCATTTCAGATTCTTTTGTTGACTATGAGGGCAACTCCATTTCTTCTAAGGGATTCTTGCCCACAGTAGTAGATATAATATTCATCTAAATTAAATTTGCCCATTCCCATCCATTTTAGCTCACTGATTCCCAAAATCTTGATGTTCACCCTTGCCATCTCCTGTTTGACCAGTTCCAATTCACCTTGATTGATGGACCTATTCAGGTTCCTATGAAATACTGCCTTTTTTTTTTTTTTTTGCAGCATCAGACTTTATTTTTACCACCAGACACATCCACAACAAGTGGATATTGCTTCCACTTTGGCTCAGCCTTTTAATTCCTTCTGGAACTATTTCTCTTCTCTTCTCCAGTAGCATATATATATATATATATATATATATATATATATATATTTTAAGTCACTTCAGTCACGTCTGACTCTGTGTGACCCCACAGATTGCAGCCCACCATGCTCCCCCGTCCCTGGGATTCTCCAGTCAAGCACACTGGAGTGAGTTGCCATTTCCTTCTCCAATATTGGGCATATTCTCCAATATTGGGCATATTGGGCCCCTACAAACATGGGGAGTTCCTCTTTCAGTGTTATATCTTTTTGTCTTTTCATACTGTTCATGGGATTCTCAAGTCAAAGAGACTGAAGTGATTTGCCATTCCCTTCTCCAGTGGGCCACATTTTATCAGCATTTTAATCCCAGTTTTCTACAAAAGCTGAATCCTAGCTACCTTTGCTTTTTTGGAATTTGACTTCAGCAGGCTGTTTCTGCCTACTCAACTTTGTTGGTGTGGTCAGTTGGGAATAGTATCTTATTTTTGAGCCAGATTGAGTCTTTTTTTCTTTTTAACTTTATATATCATCTATATGTGGTTGAAACCATGGGGGTATCCAAAAGCATGAACTTACAGAGTAATCTTGACTGGAAGTGCAAACTGTTTTCTATATTGCTATTTCTTATTTTTCTTAAACATAATTTTGACCATTTTATTCTTTCCTAAAGTAATTTATTGAACTCTCCAAAGTATTAACCTAGGTGAATAGTAAATTCTCTGGTTTACAAATTTTAAACTAAGTGAAGTTTTTTATTATTTAAAAGAAGATTATTTGAATCTTTGGTAATGAAAAAATTTCATAGTGAAAACTCAAAATCATGGCTCCTTACATGCACTCTTCTTACCTTGTTTTAAAGGGCTCATGTCCAATTCAAACAGCAGTAGCCCATTTAAGATATTCCCAAGAGAAGTAGCCTGAAAAAATATATCTTCTTCACTAGATTTTCATATAGAAAGAGAGCACAGGTAGTAACATATGAATTAAGCATACAACATCTTACCTCAAGTAAATTTGGTTCAAATACAGAAAGTTATTGCCTCCATCATACACAAATTTGTCAATTTGAAATGTCTTTCATTATAAATTTTTGGAATAGAATATACCAGTTAGTCTTTGAAAGATTTCTTAATGCATTTAAAGAAGTTGAATTATATCAGTTTTCTGTTGCTGTTGTAACAATTTATCATAAATTTAGTGACTTAAACAATAGAAATTTATTATGTAGGTAGAGAAGTAAGAATTCTGAACTGGGTGTCACTGAGTGAAAATGAATCTATCAGTAGGTACCTTCCTTCTGGACGCTATAAAGATGATCAATTATCTTCCCTCTTCCAGAGTCCACAGGCTACCACATTCCTTGGCTTCTGACTCCTTTCTCCACCTTCAAAACCAGCAGCATAATATCATCAAATCTTTCTCTGATTTTGGTCCCTTTTCTGACTTCTTCCATGTTTTCAGAACCTCAGATTTTGCAACGGCTCCCCTCAGATAATCCAGCACAATCTCCCTTTTTAGAGGTCAGTTGATTAACAACCTTAATTCCCTTCGTAGTCTTAATTCATTTCTGCTTTGTAACCTAATACAATCATAGGTTCCATAGATTAGGAGGTAAGCATCTTTGAGGGACAATTATTCTACCAACTACAGGAATATTTATGAAATATACAAACTTGATTCCAATAAAAGTCTACAGTTACCACTGGTCAGTTTGTTTCCCACTATTTTTCTCTTATTTTAATATTTTATTTTATGCTATAGAAAGTTCTTATGATCTTAAAGATCCTGATACTTCCAACTTGGAAGTGTGAAGTATTACTCATGACATTTGTAGATTAAACACTGTTCAATTCTGTTTCATCTGATATGTTCTATCTGGTAAGGTTGGAATTTATTCAATTATAAAATAGGTTTGCATAATATTAGAATATCAATGATATCAGTTATTAAAAATATTTTCTCTCAAACATAAGTGTAACTAATATATTTTCTCACTTTTCTGAATGTTAATTTTAAACTAAATAAAATTGAATATTTCAATATTTTATGTTTAGCTGTCTGCTTTCTTGTATTTTTTTAAGTGAAAAACTTTCTTTTTAACATTAAGCATGCCATCAATTTTTTAAAAAGCCTTTACCAATTTTTTTTTTTTTGTTTTTGGTCTCATAGCAAGTGTTTAATAAATCCATTCTGAGGTCTTTTATTTAAAACCTCCAAAAGTACTAGCAGCCTGAGTGTAGAAGTTTTTCAAGTCTTCTGAGTACCACTGGCTCCTTACATTTGGACCTCCTGCCCTTGAAAAATTAGTTGCCTACCTGTGAATTCTGCATTTTAAGTGCAGAATTACTTACATTTACCCTTGCTCTTCCTCTAGGCCCTGTATAGTAAGACAGCAACATTTTACTGTATATTGGATTGTGGAACCACTGCCTCCATGTTTCCATGAATAATGAATATTTCGTGTTTTTTACCAGTACTGTTCAACAAAAATATAATGCAAATCAGTTCAGTTCAGTCGCTCAGTCGTGTCTGACTCTTTGCAACTCCATGAATCGCAGCACGCCAGGCCTCCCTGTCCATCACTAACTCACGGAATTCACTCAGACTCATGTCTATGGAGTCGGTGATGCCATCGAACCATCTCATCCTCTGTCGCCCCCTTCTCCTCCTGCCCCCAATCACTCCCAGCATCAGGGTCTTTTCCAATGAGTCAACTCTTTGCATGAGGTGGCCAAAGTATTGGAGTTTCAGTTTTAGCATCATTCCTTCCAAAGAACACCCAGAACTGATCTCCTTTAGGATAGACTGGTTGGATCTCCTTGCAGTCCAAGGGACTCTCAAGAGTCTTCTCCAACACTACAGTTCAAAAACATCAATTATTTGATACTCAGCTTTCTTCACAGTCCAACTCTCACATCCATAGATGACCACAGGAAAAACCATAGCCTTGACTAGACAGACCTTTGTTGGCAAAGTAATGTCTCTGCTTTTGAATATGCTATCTAGGTTGACCATAACTTTTCTTCCAAACAGTATTTCAATATTTCCAAAATATTTTCATATAACTTGTTGTTCACTCACTAGGGCATGTCCGACTCTTTGCAACCCCATGGATTGAAGCATGTCAGCTTTCCCTGTCCTTCACTATCTCCCAGAGGTTGCTCAAACACATGTCTGTTAAGTCAGCGAGGCCATCCAACCATCTCAATCTCTGTCACCCCCTTCTCTTCTTGCCCTCAATCTTTCCCAGGATTAAGGTCTTTTCTAATGAGTTGGCTTTTTGCATCAGGTGGCCAAAGAGTTGGAGCTTCAACATCAGTCCTTCCAATGAATATTCAGCATTGATTTCCTTTAGGATTGACTGGTTTGATCTCTTTGCTGTCCAAGGGACTCTCAAGAGTCTTCTCCAGCACCACAGTTCGAAAGCATCAGTTCTTTGATGTTCAGCCTTCATTATAATCCAGTTTTCACATCCATAGGTGACTACTGGAAAAACCATAGCTTTGACTATATGGACCTTTGTTGGCAAAGTGACACCACTGCTTTTTAATACGCTGTCTAGGTTTGTCATAGCTTTTCTTCCAAAGAGCAAGGTCTTTTAATTTCATGGCTGCAGTCACTGTCTGCAGTGATTTTGGAGCCCAAGAAAATAAAATCTGTCACTGTTCCTGGGTTCACATAGTTAACCTTGTTTGGGATGAAAAGGCTCAGAGCAGAGGTGGCTTGGGATTTGTGGACTGAATGACTGAAAATGCTGCATTTCTGATCAAGTAGACATGAAAGTTATTTGGCTTTCAGCTTGTTGATGTGACAGAAGCAGCTCCATCTTGGGGTTAGAAATATTTTTCAGCACTTATTTTTTCTATTATAATTGGTGTTTTGTTTAAAGTTAACAAGTCATTGGTATCATCAATCAAACATAATAATAAAAAAGTCTATCGTTATTTAGTTGATCATTTTCTAAATGTTTATTTTCTTTAAACTAAATATGTTAATTTTATGAAAAATTATAAATATAGCAATAGTAAAAAGCAAACCATGCCAGAATGTTATCACATACATGTATATCTACTCAGAAAATAATTCAAAAATTGCAAAGTATCTACACCCACAAAATAAGAAATGTATAATCTAATTAACTATCCCTCTGAAAACAACCTAAAATACTGGATATGAAATATTTTGAACAGTTGTCTTGACTGTTTCAGTGAGCTAGCATGGAAAATAACCTTGTTAAACACTAGATTTAATGTCCCAGTCTTGCAGAATGATGTTTGATTTTCAGAAAAAGATAACTGTCCACTATCACCACTTTTATTCAACATACACAGGGGACCTGCTCAGTTATCCAGTGGCTAAGATTCCACCCTCTCAACCCAGGGGGCCAGGGCTTGACCCCTGGTTAGGGAACTAGACCCCACATGTCACAACTAAGAGTTCCCATCTACAACTAAAAAGAACTTGCATGTTGTATTGAAGATCAAAGATCTGGAAGTGTCTCCACCAAGAGCTAGGGCAGCCAGATAAATGAATAAATATTAAAAAACACTTACAGGAGATAGGGGGTATTTGAAAAAGTTAAGAACTAAGGAATCTGTTACAAATCTAATAAAGACAAAACCCAAATATAAAACTGAGAATGCCTTGAGGAATACAATAAATATGGTTTCTAAGCAAAAATATTTAAAATGTGGAAAGAAAGGTAGCTTTCAGGAAATGTTAATTATACTGAACCAAGCTGAATTAGAAAATCAGACAAGACCAATAGATTTGTAGACAACATTTTATATGTTATCTTTCCTTTTAAAAGTATTTTTTTCCCATTCTTTGAGTCTCAAACAATTATTTTGTAATCATTTATTTTTCAATTGGCTGGAAACATTCTCTCACCCTGATCTGAGGAAAAAAAAAATTTTTTTAAGCTTCTGTATGCTCATTTGATAGGAGGCTCAATTTTTTCCCCCCTGCTTGCATTTTGCAGATATTGATCACTGTCAGTTTACTTTTGTTTGCTTGTTTTCTTACTAGATGTCTATAGAACTTAAAAAGCAAAAACAAAAACAAAAAAAAACCTTTTAAACTTTTCACTTTAGTATTCCAGCAATATCTTTCAAATTTTATCCTGTTTTTAAATTTTTTATTAAACAGTTTTAACCTAGAGAAAAGTTGCAATAAACAACCTTACACTTTTCACCTAAATTCATCAATTGACATATTGCTGTATTTGCACGTTCTTTCTTTCAATTGTTTATTTTTTGCTGAACCATTTGAAAGTTACAGATATCATGATCTTTCACTCCTAAATATGTCAATACATGTCTGCTACGATCAAAGTTCATCACATTACTATAATTATCAAATGCAGACAATTTAATATTGATACAATATCATCTAATATTTATTTCAAGTAATAATTTACAAAAATATCCTTTATAACTTTTCTAATCCAATATCCAATCTGGGTTCACACCATTCATTTAACTGATATACTTAATAAAGATTTTCCTGGTTCCCAGTGAACTCTCCTGATTCAGAGCCTGTTTTGTTGGCTTACTGATATCTAAGATTCCTATTATATAAATGGTGAATCATTTAGATTTCTTTTCCATAACTCTAAGGAATCTGTATGCAGATCAGGAAGCAACAGTTAGAACTGGACATGGAACAACAGACTGGTTCCAAATAGGAAAAGGAGAACGTCAAGGCTGTATATTATCACCCTGCTTATTTAACTTATATGCAGAGTACACCATGAGAAATGCTGGGCTGGAAGAAGCACAAGCTGGAATCAAGATTGCCAGGAGAAATACCAATAACCTCAGACATGCAGATGACACCACCCTTATGGCAGAAAGTGAAGAGGAACTAGAAAACCTCTTGATGAAAGTGAAACAGGAGAGTGAAAAAGTTGGCTTAAAGCTCAACATTCAGAAAACTAAGATCATGGCATCCAGTCCCATCATTTCATGGGAAATAGATGGGGAAACAGTGGAAAAAGTGTCAGACTTTATTTTGGGGGGCTCCAAAATCACTGCAGATGGTGACTGCAGCCATGAAATTAAAAGATGCTTACTCCTTGGAAGAAAAATTATGACCAAACTAGATAGCATATTAAAAGCGGAGACATTACTTTGATGACTAAGGTCCATCTAGTCAAGGCTATGGTTTTTCCAGTAGTCATGTATGGATGTGAGAGTTGGACTGTGAAGAAGGCTAAGCGCTGAATAATTGATGCTTTTGAACTGTGATGTTGGAGAAGACTCTTGAGAGTCCCTTGGACTGCAAGGAGATCCAACCAGTCCATTCTGAAGGAGATCAGCCCTGGGATTTCTTTGGAAGGAATGATGCTAAAGCTGAAACTCCAGTACTTTGGCCACCTCATGCGAATAGTTGACTAATTGGAAAGGACTCTGATGCTGGGAGGGATTGGGGGCAGGAGGAGAAGGGGACAACAGAGGATGAGATGGCTAGATGGCATCACAGACTCAATGGATGTGAGTCTGAGTGAACTCTGGGAGTTGGTGATGGACAGAGAGGCCTGGCGTGCTGTGATACATGGAGTCGCAAAGAGCTGGACATGACTGAGCAACTGAACTGAACTAAAGGTTTCTCTTCTTCCCTTTCTCCCTCTTTTTTCTTTTTTGGTTACTTTAAGTGCCCACCGGAGAGATGATAGAGGGCAAGACTGGTCTTCAGGGCTGCAAGTTATCTTACTGACTCATGGTCCCACCAGCCCAAAAGCCTGGAAACTGCCATTTGTCCAAGATAACCTCCCAGTTTAACTTCAGTCTTCCAAAGATGCACGGCCTGCATCTGATGCAGTGATTGCACCCAGTTCTTGGAGCAGCATGGCATCCACAAGCCTTTCTGTACTGCCCTTGTCAAAAAGGCTCCAGATTATCTCCCGTTTCAGAATTTAACATTGCAAGTTTGTTCTTATCTGTGGCCACAGCTAACTTCTTGGATCCAGGGAAAATGCCAAGACAGCAAACCTGAACTCCCTAACATGCTGCTTGCTGCCTCCAGACTTGCCCACTCAGTCCTGTAGACTGCCCAGAGCCAGACACCAAAAGCCTACGGATGCAGCCACCATGGGATCCTACGCCTGGTCCATTGCTGGCCCAGCATGAACGGTGTGGCAAGCGTGGCCTCCATGGAAACACAGAGTTGGCACCACAGGAAAAGTGTTTGGTGAGTTGCTTTTAAGGCTTAGTTTCTTGGTTTTCACTTCTTTATCCATCACACACTGATGTCTTGGCGTTTGTTTTATGTCATTAATTTGATTTTCTGGTCTGTCCAACATGAAGTTCAATCCTTACAGTATACTGTTTACTTGAACAAATGGTGGTTGTGTGTTTTACAATATAGCATTCACAGAACTCAGGTTCTTTGTGCTTTGTAACTGCATGCTATAGCTGTGTGTGTGGGTACATGCGCTTTAGTTTTACATATGCAATATCCTCTTGAGAATTGCATAAGAATATTTAATCTTCTAGTTTTTATGAGTAATTAATTTCATGTGAGAAGGTTACTCTTCAAAGAAATGTCCTCTTTTCTGACTGCATTTCCTTTACATGTGTTGAGTAACGTTTCTCTGTTTACGTGGTACAGAACTCCTGTGTGCTAGGCTTCTGCCTATAATGACCACCTGGTCCAGAAAGAAAATGCCTCTTGTCACTTTGGGCCTGTGTCTCCTGACAGAAAGCTTTTTGCTATTGTTGAGTTGCTCATCCCTATCTGATTCTTTGCAACCTGTGACTGTAGCTCGTCAAGCTCCTCTGTCCATGGAATTTACCAGGCAAGACTACTGGATTGCGTTGCCCTTTCCTTCTCCAGGGGATATTCCCAACCTAGGGATCAAACCTGGGTCTCCTGCATTGCAGACAGATTCTTTACAGAGAAGCTTGGGGGCTACAGTCCATGGGATCACAAAGAGTTGGACACAACTGAGTGACTAAACAACAACAGCAACGTACTGTTAGAGACTCTTTAATGGAGTTACCCCATGTTCCTTAATAATTTGATACACACATAATCTCAGTCTATATATGTCCTTGTTGAGAAAATTTACTATGAGAGAATAGGTGTTATTCTATGTATGTTAAATAAGTTCTATATCCATTTTTCAATATTCCTATTGTATTTATAATTGTAAAAATAGAAAATCTATCATTAAGTAAAGAGTTACCCACTCTTTTTTTTATATTTGCGTACTCATAATATCAAATAAAAATTGCAGGATGCAGGGATGTGTATAATATATAATATATTATAATCACACTTTGGTTTTTATACTTGTATATGAAAGGGAAAAGATGTTTGGAAGGAAATGTGTCAAAATGTTAGCAGGCTTATATTAAATGCCTTCTTTTTGTTTTCCCTGATATGCAAAATTTACCTACAAAATAAAGTATTATTTTATAATCAAAACAAAATAATAAGTATTCTTTTAAATTAAAAGTCATTATCTAAAATTGAATTCTTCATCTTCCTTCCCAAATGGTCTTCACTTACTGACCCCTCTATCACTACAAACGGAATCATTTTTCTGGTTTCGCAGACTTACAACTCTGGAGAGTTATTTCTTCCACTCCAGTATATCCTACTTATAGGGCAGCACCTTATTTACTATAGCAACAGCATATACACATACTGCACTGTTCTTGTGGGGGTTGTGAGTCAGGTGGAGATGACAGCTGGAAACAGTGCTGTAATCTATTACAGGAGCTCTGATTGGCCAGGCCTGTATCTCGCTCTTCTTCCCTGCATCAGTGGTGTAGTTTTAACTTGAACCACATGCATGGAAAATGAGGGAGACTCGACACCTCAGAGGAGATTTGTGGCACTGTTAGCAGAAGGGGAGTGTATGCCTGAAAGTAACAACAACAGCAAAAAAAGGCCACTGTAAGTCTTCTACTTATTGTTTGGGGATGTACATGCCAAATGTTATCAAAAACATATCCTTTGTTTGCTCCTGCTTGTTTTGATCCATGGCCTGGCTTATAATTGTTTTAGACTGTGTTTTTCCTTAAGACAAGGATTATGACATCCATATTTTTATTCCTAATACATAGGTAGTACCTGAATGACAACACTGAATTGCTTTCATTTGTTAATCATACCCCGTTTCATGTGATATTTGGTTTATTGTCTTCTTAAGTAGTTATTTGAAAATTGTATGTTATAAAGCCTCTATGTGTGTTTCCTCATCTTAAGAGTTATAGGGCTCAAAGTTTGAATGCTAATACTTATTGTTTTCATACTGTATAATCAAAATACATTTACTATCCCAAAAAAGAAAAAATAAAGAAATCAGCAGTCAGTGCCTCTTCCATCAAAAGCTATCCCTCTCTATCAGTGAATTTGCATTAAGTAGTGAGTAATAGAAAGTTCAATAAGAATACATTTTCCTTAAGAATTTAATAAGCTTTCAGGCAGTCCATTTTCTTCTGGTCAATTCCATCTGCTAGTAACTACATCTAAAAATTTTGTTGTGGAAAATATTTCTCAAATTTAATGTGTTATGAGTCACTTGGGAATCTTGGTAAAATGAATATTCTGATTAAGTAGAACTGGGTGGGACTTGAGATTCTGTAATTCTAATAAAATTCTAGATGATACAAATGTTGTAGTGGTATCAAAGAGTCTAGAGTTACTCTTACATTTAGCCATTCCAAGGATGGTTAGCTCAGTAGTTCAACAGCAATATCTAAGAACCAGGTTCTTTCTAGCTTTCCATTGTTCAGTCCTCAGTTTATTAGTTTGTAGTTTTATGTTAGTGTCCTTTATTTCTGAAGATATTGGCCTTAGATTCAGATGTCACATGCATGCAACAGTATTCAGAGGCAAAAAAGATCTTTTCTTTTTTATAATACATACAACTTCTTAGGAGACAGAGTCATTTCCAAGAGTGCCTAAGTATAATTCCTTTACGTCTCATTAATTAAAATTTCATTACTTATCCTGGCAAGGAAAACATAATTCCATGACAGATTTAGAATATTCTAGTGTTTTAATGTTTTACTTTAATATTAATCTTTGGTGGCTGGGTGATGGACAGTCCTGCTGTTCTGATACACAAAGACACCCTTTTTCAGAGCAAGAATGAAAGGAAATGGATAGATATTTTACTACAGTCCTTTTCAAGGTGAAGAGAGGACATCTTAGTGTATTTGTCTAGTTATCCACTGCAAGTGGAAGGAGAGATGACTTGAGAAACATATCTACACTGGTAGTGTAGGTAGTGACTAGCAAGTTACTTGGCTTGTCTGGAGTTGGAAAGAAAACAATTTTTAATGGAAAATTGAAAAATGTTTGGGGGTTGGTTATGTACAATGGCAATTCTGGAATGGTACAGAATGTGACAATGTTTGTATGTCATGTAATGCCCAGCAGAGGCAATCCATTGCTGAAGAGGTTCTCAGTAATTAGGTAAGGTGACCTACCCAATAGAGAAAGTCATCTTTCTTTAGGTACTCAGTGCTTGCTCAGTGTATCACATATAAAATGACTATAGCATCAAGGGAGAGAAGCATGGATTTTCTGCCAAGACTGATTTGGCTACTTACCACTGTGGAGTGCCAACTTAATCTGGTTCATAATTTGCCTCCAATGCCTGCAGTGCTTCCACAAGCAGCATCGTTCATGAATTTGTAGAATGACTTACCAAGTGTCATTTTCCTTCATATATATCTTATCTGACTAGAGTCACATTTCTTGACAGGGGACCACAAACTTAGAATTCGCTAGTTTTTACCACATGCTTCATCCAGAAGCAGGTGACTTCACAAAGCTTTGAAATGGCCTGCTCAAGCTTCAGTTATAGTACAAACAAAGAGAAAACACTTTGTGAGAGGAGGGTAAGATCCCTAGGGATGAGATGCGTGCCTTAAATCAGCAGTCAGTGCCAGTGTAGGCTCTCTAGATGGAATGACTAGATCTGAGAGTTAAGGCATGGATATGGGAGTGGCCTCTCTTGTAATTATTCTGAATTGATCTTAGTTAATACTCTAGAAGAATTTTTTGCTTCCTGTCCCTAAGACTATGTATGGTTCAATGAGAATGAAGGTCATAGTGCCTAAAAGACGCATGCTTATGAGGAAATATCATCGTGTTTCCAAGAAACTGAGACTATTCCCTGAACATTTGGAATTTCTCATGCTGCTGAACCATCAGGTAGAGAAGGTGAAAGTCACGATTCTGCCCTGGGTGATTTATCTCAATTACCAGGAGGAAATTAGACTGCTGATTCAGAATAGAGGAAAAGGGACTAATGTTTAGAACTCAGGATAATCACTGGGTTATCTCTTGATACTTAATTTCTTACCTAACTGTCCTTGGAAAATTGTGCTAACCCAAGGAAGACATGACCACTAATAGCTCATCTGTAGGAATGAAGATATGGACTGCTCCTCCAGATCCAAACCCAGGCTAGCGGAAGAGGTTGGCAGAGAGTATGAGAGCACGAAATAATAGAAGAGTTGCTTTGATTTACAACACAGGCCTGTGACCTGCTACAGAAGTGAAGAGAGTCGCAGTTACAGTTTATGTTGTGAGTTGATGTCTTTTCCCCCTCCACTTTGAAGCCGGTACATTAGCTGAAGAATATAACATCTGGCTAACATTTTCGATTTTCAGTTAACAATTGTCCTATTTACAATCTTAAAATGTCTTTGGGCTCCCGACTATTTATCTCCCTTAAAAAACGTCATCTGTTCCCATGAGTTTATTTTTCACAGGCATGCTGGGGAGTTCTGGTCCTAACTCTCTTATGAATTCCAAATATTGATATCCTGTTGCCTATTGGTTACCTTCAGAATTTTTCTTCCCCAACCCCCATAGTTGTTGACATTCCACTGAAACAATAAACTAAGCCTGGTAAACATCCTAGACAATTTTGTCCTCTTTTCCCTTTAATGTCCAAGAAAAATTCTGGTTGATTTTATGTTTTAAATGTTGCTTTGTTCTATCCTGTTCTCAATATCACAAGACTATTGCCTAGTTTAGCTACTTATTTTATCTTTGTTGGGTCATCAGAAGTATAAACCAAATAAAATTGGAGCCGTAGCCCCTCATAGAATCATATTTGAAGAAGCAGCAGTCAAAAGGAAAACTAAGATCGTAATTGTAATTTCTAATCGATCTCTTAGAAAATATCCCAAGGGAGGAAGCACATTACCAATAGTGATTGTACTTTAAACCTTCCCACCCCATCTCTGCCTCTTTGTGGCATCCTCCATGTGGATAACATCTGTTTCTCCAACTGTACCCCTCTACAGAGTTCAGCTCTACTATAACGTTCTCCTGCTGTTATTTCTCCTTTTTGCAATATAAATCTCTTAAACATTCACTTTTTTGTTGAGACAATCCTTTTTCCAATTATCCTAATTGTCCTTCAGAAGCCCTTGGTGCTGTGTAGGAAGACAAAGACTCTCGCTTAGAAGCTGGAGGAAAAAGAGCAATCAAGGAAGTAGAACAGAGCAACAAAGTGTTAGTTTGTTGAGAATGGTACATTTTCTCCAGATCTGATGAAGCACCCACAGCTATTCCTGCTATCTGGAAGCTCCTATCATCCATCCCCCATGAACATCCTGCTACCCACTTCTTTTGTGTCAGTGGCACTATATCTGTGGAGAGACTTCCTAAATCTACTTTGTGTTCTTTCAAATTCCTGTTAGTGCACTGACCAGCTAACATGCCATTGTTTTGATTGAATAGGTCTCTGCTAGGAATAAGATGATGGCTCAATCACTAAGTTAATTTTTTTCCCTCCTGTGGTTTCAGTTAACCATGTAATGTGCCTCTTTCACAACTGCTGTATATATAGGCCACTTTTATGGGCCTTCTGACATTTGGGAAGGGCCAGAATTAGACTTGTGGTGATTGCCATCCTGCTTGTGACCTGCCCTGCGACACTAGAAAATTGCTAGGCTCATTGTCCAAACTTGGTTTCGTTTGTTTTAGGGGAGTTTCCTGGCAGAGAATGAAAAATCTGATGCAGTGGACTGAATGTGTCCTCCCCAAATTCCTGACTTCTAATGATGGTATTGGGAGGTGGGACCTTTGGGGTGTCACAAGAGTGGGGCCCTCGTGAATGGGTTGAATACCATTGTAAGAGGAATTCAGACAGCTCTCTGACTCTCCTTCTCCCATATGAGGAACAAGGAGCAGTTAGTAGTCTGCAGTTTGGCAGAGGATTCTTAGCACAACCTCACCATGCTGGCACCCTGATACTAGACTGCCAGCATTGAGGAATGTGAGAAATAAATTTCTGTTATTGATGGCCCAGTCAGCTGATAGTGCTTTGTTACAGCAGCTGGAAAGGACCAAGACACTTGACTACTTATACCTACCAGAAACTCTCCTGCTCGGGGGCTTCTTTCAGGAGGCAGAAGCATACCTGCAGCTCTTCCTGGATTCCATTTCCATTCTAGAGGAAATCTGTGGTTATCTTTTTTTCCCTATAATGCTGATTGATGAACTTTACGAGTAGCAAGAAAACTAGAGACGGCTCAGTTTTAAGATGTAAGACAAGACTGTTCAGTTGTTTACTACAGATTCTCACAGAATGACCTGCTCTAGATTATTCTAATTCCATAGTGTGTGGGCCACAATGGTTGCCTTTCGAAACTGATTTTTTTTTTTTAAAGGTGAAACATTTTTCATGTTGGTTAGGACGTGGAATTTAACACAGGAGTTATGGAAATTCTCTACCCTGATTTGTAATTAGCACAGGACAGTCTGCCATCATAATAGAGATTCTTGAGGCTTTGAGCCCATGAATAATCTCCAGTACTGAGTTTCTTGGTTGCTTACTGTAGGTGCCAACATTCCTCTGCCACTGATGCCTACCATTCCTACAGAATTTCAGCAATATGTTCTAATCATGAAGTATATTGTTCTTTCTCTGTCCTCTGGCATGGTGATCTTTCTGAGCTCCTGATCCTATGTTTATGTGAACTGTCTGTTCCAGTCATTCTGAAGCCTGTCTGAGTCCCATGGTGGATGTCAAGTCTCCAGGGGATCCTGGATTTTTGCCCTCCTTCCAAAGAAAGAAGTAAAGAAACTGAATTTGCTCAGTTGTGTCCAATTCTTTGCGACCCCATGGACTGTAGTCTACCAAGCTCCTCTGTCCATGGGATTTTCCAGGCAAGAGTACTGGAGTGGGTTGCCATTACCTTCTCCAGGGGATCTTTCTGACCCAGGGATCGAACCTGAGTCTCCCACACTGCAGGCAGACTCTTTACTCTCTGAGCCACCAGGGAAGCCTCCCCTCCTTCTAAGGAAAACTCTAATGTCTTCATATATTTGATGCTGTTAATTTATTAATTTGCATATAAAGGAAAGCAGAAAATTTGGGCAGTGACTGAAATGGGAGGTAGGGCTGAGGAAAATATTCTAAGATTGGTGAAAATTAAGCCACATTTTGCTAACAGCCTATCACAGGTTTCCTTTGCATACTGTAAGCCCAAAAGTATTTGTTCCTGTTTGTCAGTCAGTCCTCATATTGCGGTGCTGGATCATTTGATTCCAAAATCAGGCTGTGCTGTTTCCTGCTCTCATTTTGTTTCTCAAATTCTTTCTCGACCAAATGTCTCTCTAGCCCCAACTTCATCTCATTTTCCGCTTTTATCCAATACATTCTTTACAGTTTCCACAAGGTAAGACCTGTAACTTTCATATACTTTTCTTTTCTCCCATTCATTGTGAACAAGAACTAATAAATGCTCAGTAAAATGCTTGTTGATTTAAATGGAATTGAATAATTTTGCCTTTTATTACAAAAATTTTTCACATAGTGTAATTTATGAGCTTTGCCAATTGTCTGTCTGCTTTGGTAGTGTAAATGTTACTATTTCCATTTTGCAGATAGGTTTGTTGAGGCTCAGGGAACTTTGCATGGTTTTCTGGACACAATATTTGTGACAGAGGCGATACTAAAAGTCATGTCCTCTGGTGTATGCTTCCTGCTGCTGCTGCTGCTGCTAAGTCGCTTCAGTCGTGTCTGATTCTGTGCGACCCCATAGACAGCAGCCCATGAGGCTCCCCCATCCCTGGGATTCTCCAGGCAAGAACACTGGAGTGGGTTGCCATTTCCTTCTCCAATGCATGAAAGTGAAAAGTGAAAGTGAAGTCGCTCAGTCGTGTCCGACTCTTAGCGACCCCATGGACCGAGGCCCACCAGGCCCCTCCGTCCATGGGATTTTTCAGGCAAGAGTGCTGGAGTGGGGTGCCATTGCCTTCTCCTAGTTCATAGTAAAGACCTTTGATTATATTTTCATGGTTCTGTAGGATCCAATTGGATTCAGCAAAACTTCTAGAGTCCTAGTGGCAGAACATGCCAATTTTATTTTGTTATTTTGTCTTTTTCCAAACTGGGAACTGCTAAAACGTCCATTTCTGGAGAGATTCTAAAGAAATGTTTTCTCCCTTTGAGCTTCAGAAGTTCCTCTAGAGACATGGGTTAGAATGAAGGTTGTTTTGTTATAAGAATTTTTTGAAATAATAAAAATAAGTATTACATTTGCAATTTTATCCCACTTCACAGTATTAAGCACAATTTCTAAAAAACTTAAAACATACCATTTTTATTAATGGTCCATTTAAAACCACCAAACATTTTGATGTCAATTACTAAAACAAGGTTTAACGCTGTCAAAAAGCATTAGTGCTAAAAACAGTCATCCTCTCTGTATTTTCATCTGCAAAGCATTACAGTTTATAAAACAATTTTAACTCTGGATATGTAAGGCCCTATATGAAGGTTTCCATATGTTAAGAATTTTATTTGTGTGTTTGATTTTAAATTGCTTTGAAAAACAGACAGTTGAGGTTTATAGAAAGGAATCTTTCTTTTAGGAAATAAATGTCTCAAAAGTGCAGGGCACCAGCAGTAAAAACATTCTGACCACAAATCAGAAACACATTGGAAAGTGTTTGTTGAGTACACCTTCTGAAACTATATTTTGTTTCTATTTGCTGGAAAATTGAAAAATCTGTTGTATCTTGGCAAGGCTTAGCCAAGCCCCGGGCCCAGTCCCAGATTCCTTGTGCCATATATGGTATTATTGTGCACACAGCTAGACTAGCTCACTCTGTTTTCATCACATATATTTTAACTGTAAAATGTACCTGCTAACAGTACCATTATTAAGCTGTAGTTGTTCTCCGCATCCTATTAGCTTGCATATTCTTTTTTTTTTTTCCCTTAAAAATTGTGTCTAAGACAAAAAATAAAAGTGAAAGAGAAGATGGCAATCAGTGTTACAGCTGCTGAGTGGCATCTGGCCAAAAGCCACCAGGCTGACAACTGGAGTTTAGAGTGTGTTTTTGCAAGGCTAATTTAAGGTGAACTTAGATGGATTCAAGATTTATAAGCCCTAAAATGTCCTGACTGGAGCAAAGTTCAAGTAAAGTAATTCACTGCTCGCCACGCAGATGGGGCTAAGCCCACACTGCCCTGTGGTTTAGTCTATAGGAGAATTTAAAAAAAAAAAAAAAAAAAAAACAGGCAAAAGGGCTGTTTCTGTGTTTCACTTCAAAGGTCTTCTAATAACTGAAAGGATTATACTCTTTTAACCAGCTAAGAAGGTTAGGTGGTTTTGAGCTAGTGCTTTTCTAGCTATCGATAATTCTAAGTTTAAACTTTAAGGATTGCCTCTAGTGTACATCTGCTTTAACACATTCATGACTGTGAGAGACTCACACTTCTAGGGATTTCATAAGAAATTGAAAATAAATAGCAGACATTTTTGATTGTAAATACCCCTGGTGCTACAGAGAGTTTGGAGTTGAGACACAATCTGGAAAATCATTTAATATATTTAGCCTGTTTGAAAAAATTTTAACTGCTTCAAATACAAGAATTTGTTAATTTGGAATAATTGCCACCCAAAAGAAGTAGTGGTCTTCGATGTTAGTTTGCTGTACAGTAGCTTATTGTAGACCAGTGTTGTCAAACTAGGAGGAAGTTCAAATATTTGACAGTGGAAAAAAAAAAAAAAGAAATGAAACCTTTCCCCATATGAAATACAAAGGATTTGTGTAAATGAAATGAAAAGGGACAAACAGGAAATTGCTGTTATTTTTAATATGAGAAAGCATTAACCATATTGTGAAGAAATGAACTTTATCAAAGAAGTCTCATTTTCTTTCTGAATCCTGTTTATCAGTACAGAGAGATAAAATCTTCTACAGTACAGTTACTCTATTTAATAGATACTTAAAAGGAAAACAACCAAAAGGTGACAATGCTGCTTAGATTGGTTAAAAATAAATGAAATTGTCACATGAAAACCAAGTAGGATTATCTCATGAATTTCCTTTTTAAAGAGGTTCAGAAATAGACACCTGTGAATGGGACAGGGAATTGCAAATTACCTCATTTAAGTATAATAGAATGACATTTCCAAAGTAATAAGTTACATCTGGTAAACAATAGTTGATGTTTACAATGGCTCTGAGGAAAGGAGCTTTAGGGCTTTTAAGTAATGTTGCTTTTTATAACCATAAGTAATGTGATAATTAAATAGTTTTTGCTTCTTTTACTTTTAAATATTATTCATAAGCTTCACCAGGATATTTTTTCCTGGCAATTACAGAAATAAATATGGATTTTTGCACTACAGATGAAAAAATAATTGTGTGGAATCTTGTCAGACACCAAGACTCATTCTCTCAGCACAATTAAGCAGTCTTGATTTTCCCCCCCTAAACACACCTTTTATTTTCTACAAATGTACATGGATTGTGGGCTGAAGCTTGGTAAGTTCTTTGTCTACTTCTTTTATTTTAAGGTCTGTTTGCCCACCTGTATTGGAATGGAGGCCACAAGACATAAAACAGTCTAGCCAGGCTGTGGGGACAAACCCCCCTTGGGAGAGAAGTCTGATCTATGTTTTTTTTGTGTAAAATGGCTCTCATGAGAGAGAATCATATCTTTTAGCAAGGAACTTATTTCCTAACAAATGCAGTACCTACTTTGAAAACAGGATTTATGCTGATCCTGAATTCATTGGCTCAGGAACTGAGGGTACCCAGACACTCTGTTGAAGTTACCTGCTAGTTTCATCCTTATTTAAATTTGTTTGTTATGTTTAGACTCACTTGATTAATTTTCAAAATATCTAGCTTTAACTCATACCAGAAGTCCATTGACTTAGCCTTTTGCTCTGAGGGTTCCTAATTCCAGGAGCTAGAGTAGACTGGGGCCCTCAGCAGAGGATGCCTAACTAGGAGAACCCATTCAGTGAGAATGGGGGCCTGCAGTCCTTAGGAGTTGCCCATCAGAGGAGAGAATTCCTGTGGGCTTTCCTCTAACATTTTCTATGTATTCTAAAGGATGCTTTGCTTTTTTAAAGCTAGGAAGTATTGCATTCCTGCTGGAAAATACCAAGTGTTTCATTAACTAATGCCTGATCAGCTTAAAGTGGGCATTCTTTTCTAGCAAGAAGTATACACAGTGAGGCTGATTCTAAAGAGCCTAACCTTTTTTCTCTTTCCAGTCAGGGATTAGTCTAAGCAACTCCAAGGCCACGCCTTTAGTATCACCTCTGGCTCAATGAGAAATATATTTTAAGAGTGGCTCCTCCATTGATGGAATAATCTTAAACTTTGATTATCTTAAAATCCTAAATTTTGATTTAAAGCAAAAATGGGAAAAAAGTAAATCTTCTCTGTTTATTGTTTCTACTGAATTAATGTTGTTCTGCTTCTCTGACACATACTCTACTTTGATTATGGACTGCCAGTTTTCCCTCTGGGGCTTCCCAGGTGGCTCAGTGGTAAAGAATCTTCCTGACAGTGCAGGAGATACAGGAGATGTGGGTTTGACCCCTGGGTCGGGAATATCCCTCGGAGGAAGAAATCACAACCTACTCCAGTACTCTTGCCTGGAAAATCCCATGGACAGAGGAGCCTGGTAGGCTACAGTCAGACACCATTGAGCATGCATGCATGCACTTTTTCTGTATTCTTTAAAAATATGTAGACATTGAGTTTTAAAATGTGTATATTTATCATTACTTTTCAAGATATTCAGTTAATAATATGGGAACATTAAAATATACCTTTCCCTGAAGATATAACAATCCTTCTGTGTTTGTGGTAATCTTATGTTGAAATTTCTCTTCTATACTTTCTTCACTGTCTGCAGCAATTGAGGAACAATTTGTTCTCCAGTTTTGGCTACAATGGCAGTTATTATAGAAACAATCATGGAAGAAAAATGTATTGCTTTCTGCCCAGACATATCTCCTTCTATTTTCAAAGAGAACACTGAATTGTAAACTATTAACTTATGCTTTCTCTAAGAATATTTTTAAATGGTCTTGGGGATCCAAAAGATTTCATTGTTTTTGTCAACTCAATATTAGATGCAAGGCTATGAAGTCATTTATTCAGTCAGCTCTGCATAGCTGAATGTGACATAGGGCTTGTTCTCATAAACATTTGCACATACACGTAACTCAGACCTAGCAAAGCAAGTAACAGTGTCTTCAGCCAGGTTTCGTACACTAGAAAAATCAAAACAAAACCAAGCCTAGCAAAACAAGGTAAGCTTGTCTTGTTAGATGCACTTGCTAAGTTTTTCTTCTTCTGAAGGTCAGGCAGGGAGAGCCGACATTCTGAATTTGTTGCTTTTAATTCTTTAGAACATGAACTTTGCTTTCCCTAAACTTAAAATCTCCAACAGGTTTATTTATATTCTGTAGAACTAGGGTCTCCCAGGTGGCGCTAGTGGTAAAGAATTCACCTGCCAGTGCAGGAGACCAAGAGATGTGGGTTTGATCCCTGAGTTAGAAAGATCCCCTGGAGAAGGGAATGGCTACCCACTCCAGTATTCCTGCCTGGAAAATTCCATGGACAGAGAAGCCTTGCAGGCTACAGTCCATGGGACCTCAAAGAGTTGGAGATGACTGAACACACACACACAAACACAAACACACAGGAAGTTCTAGAGCCCAGTCAACTATTTCACACACAAGTTTACCTTCTTGGTAGATATCTTCTGGGAGTATCAAGCAGTAGAGACTGCTTGTATAAGTAGACTAGTAACTCTGGCTCATTTTTAGATATGACTATAAGAGGCGCATAAAGCCTGAGACTATTTCTTACTTATGTGTTAGTCAGCAAAAATATGTTTTTAAAAAATCTTATCTTTTGAAGGATCTCTGAATTTCTCTTGCTACTACTTAGCACTATGCTTTTTCCTGATAAAGAAGTGACAAGAGGGACATTTACAAGGAACTCTCAGGAAATTTACTCTCCTCATCTGAAGTTAGTCCATGTCTTAGATAACACTTGCATTCATCTAAAATCTTTGTACAGGTATTATCAAATCTTGTATGGAATTTTTCCACTTTCAGCTATCTTCTGAACTTCTTCGTATTTTTCTAGCCCTAAGTAAACCTGAGAACACATTTGGAAGTAAAGTGCTGCTCACATTGGTATACTATTACATATTACCCACCTCTAAAAACATTCCATACAAATTTAAAACAGAAATGAAGCCTATTGCTGCCATGAAGCTAAAAATCTATTCAGAATCCCTAGGTGGCATAGAAAGCATTTAGACTTATTTCATTCACATGTCAGGTAAAGACTTTCATTTAGCAGTGAGATGAATGCTGAATAATGGATCTTTTGAATAATGTAATTAAGAATTCATTAAGGAGGACTTAAAAAAAAAAACCTGACTGAAAGCAATATGTGTGTACTCCCTACACTGAACTTCCAAAATGTATCATAGGATTGATGACTGGAAAAAAATATCAGCTGAAAACCAATTAGAAAAATACTGGCATTTCATTTGCAAAATACTGACATTAAAATTCAATGAGGAACAAATATATGTTTGAATTTATTAGAAATTATGTTAAATTAGGATTAAAGATAATTTTTATTATTTTTAAATGTGCTCATAACGGAGACATTTAACCAACACTGTTTTTGTGAGAAGATCTCATAGTGTTCATGTGAACCTTATAATATTGAAGAAATTCACTCGGTTCTTGGATAGTTGATCAAATAAGAAATGACAAATTTCCTTTTTTATTCCTTGGTCTTTGTGAATTGAAATGATGAAAATTTTAAAACAGGCCCAAATGTGGTAACAGCAGATCAGATATTTGCCTGTAACAAAAGCTCTAATATTGTTTATTGCTCTTTGTATTGCTATTATCTGGAAGGAGGTAAAGAATTTCAGTGCTTTCATTGATCAGCACCTACTAGTATTCATAATCCCATATCCTTAGAGCCCTGCTTGTGTCGTGTTGCTTGCACACCACAGAGAGGAACTACCTGCTGAAGAAGAAGTAGATGTTTGTGGATCTTCGAGTTCAGTAGTTGAGGACAGGACAGTCTTCCCAGAGGCAGTGACAGAACTTTTACCATTTGTCTTGAGCACTGTGAACATTTTTTTGAAGCTTCAGAAATACCTTCTCGAAGGATATGCAGTCATCTGTTTTTGTCCTGGGTAAAGGACCATATTCAGTAAATAGCTCTTGTGTTTTTTGCCTTGGCATGTTACAAGCCTTATCTATAGCATAAAAGTTACAATTTTGTCATCAGTTTTTTCTTCCTAACTATATGAAGGGAAAATGTCAAGAAGTTGATGGAATAGAATGAATTTATTTTCTTTTGTTTTCAGACAGATTGAAGTATATTGGATTAATTAGAGATCAAATTGCATTAGTGTATAACCTAAATTTTGTCTTTTAGCTTGTTGAGACTAGTAAAAGTAAATAATAAATCAATTAGAGTCTCTTCTGAGTCTTATGCAGCCATGTAGAACTGACTTGTACAATGAGCTGGGTTTCCCATTCTCTTGAGAATTTTGACCCAGGGGAACTAGACTGTTTAATGCATAGTTATGGGAAGATAATGACCCACCCTGAAAGACCCATCCTAAAAATACAAAAATGAAAAACGGCTCACCTTTCCGGATGGAATTATTCATCCAGATGGCACATTGGAAGCTTTTATGCTGACTGCCTTCTTTAAGCTTTCATTTTTATTTTGAAGATCATATCTTTCTTTAAAGATTTCTTCTTAGTTAATTGGAAACAGTACAGTAAAACTGAATGGAATGAGCACAGGATAAAGGATCACAAATGTTAAGGTCTAATCCTTACTCTGTCAGTGACTACTGCTTTGTGTTCAGCCACATTACATTGCCACTCTGTCTCTATTTTGTTTTATGCAAAATGCAGAGTTTCTACTTTCATATTTGGAGTGTTAGCAAGCACAGGAAGAGAAGATGAGAATTGTTGCCTTTTCTGACAATAGTATTGTTTATAAGATAAATAGATGTGTATATCCTTTTTTTTTTTTTGATGTGTATATCCTTTAACTATGTATACATTAGAGAGATCCAAGACTTCATAAGCATACTTGTTAGCATCCAATTTAATAAAATCTAAACTTAGGATGTAACTGATGGATAAATCCATTGTAGGAAGTGACTAGAGTTGAACTAAGTTGATGCAATAAATTTTCCAGGAGGGAAGATATATTTTAGGTAAGCTTTTAAAAAATTAAGATTAGTCAACCGTGTTTTGAAGCTAAAACGACCTTTGGATTTTCTTTTAAAGAATAGTTTCCATGGAAAGCACACCTTAATGTGAGTCCCCTGGTGATCCATACCCTTGTATAATCCCCTCCTCTTGAGCGCAGGTGGAACCTGTAACTCGAGTATGGCAAAGATGATGGAGTGTCACACTTGTGATTATGATTTGTTAAATAAGACTTTGCCTTTGTAGACCAGAGCTGGAGAGATTCTCCTCTGGCTGTGAAGAAGCAAACAGCCTTTTGTGTACTGTCTATGGAGAGGGCTACATGGCAGGAAGGCTTCTGAATGAACTTGGAAGAATTCTTCTCTAGCTGAGGTTCCAGAGGAGGAAACAGCTAAACCATGGCAGTACTCATGACCCATAGTAACTTTGTGATAATAAATGTGTGTGGTTTTAAGCTGTTAAATTTGTAGTAATCTATTACTTAGAAAAAGAAAATTAACACAGCTGAATCAGTTCTGATCCAAGAATGCTATCAGTAAAAATAATTTTACCTTGCACTCCAATATATTTACTTTCATTTATAAATTATATATACTATTGCTACTGTAAAACCATAGATTATCACTGAAGCTCAGTTTCTTTCTTATTTTATTACACAAAAGTAAAAATGCACAGTGGTTCTAACATTTTCCTCTTATATACTCTACCTATACCACACGCAGGAGTTCTGCACACGCATTAGAGATCCATCGCTTTCATCTGGGATTTCGAAGTTTGTGTATCAGTACTAGTACAAAACAAGTTTAGTTTTACTTCAAAAAATTTTTAACATAGTGTTTAATTTCCAGAATGTATAAACAGCTCATACAACTGAATAACAACAACAACCAAAAAAAAACAAAAACAAAAACAAAAATAAACTCAAAATGGTTTGAAGACCTAAATGTAAAACATAACACCATAAGAATGGTGCCTCCTAGAAGGAAACATAGGCAAAACATTTTCAGACATAAATTGTGGCTGTGTTTTTTTAGATCAGTTTCCCAAGGCAAAAGAAATAGAAGCAAAAAAAAATAGGACCTAAACAAACTGAAAAACATCCAAGGAAACCCTCAATGAAATGAAAAGACACCTACAGAATGAGAGAAAATACTTGCAAATGATGAGGCTGACAAGGGGTTAATTTCCAAAATATACAAACAGCTCATATCTAAAAAACAATCCCCCCCCAAAAAAAAGGCAGAAAACTAAACAGACATTTCTCCAAAGAAGACATGCAGATGACCAAGAGGCATATGAAAAGATGCTCAACATCACTAATTATTAGAGAAATGCAAATCAAAACTACAGTGAGGTACCACCTCATACCAGTTAGAATGGCCATTATTAAAAAGTCTACAAATAACAAATGCTGGAAAGAGGATATGGAGAAAAAGGGAAACCTCTTATACTATAGGTGGGAACATAAATTGGTACAGCCACTATGAAAAACAGTATGGAATTTCCTTTAGAAACTAAAAATAGAATTGCTATTTCTATGAGGCAGCAATCACAGTCATGAGCATAATATCTGGAAAAGATGAAAACTCTAATTTGAAAAGATACATGCACCCCAGTGTTCACTAGCGCCATTTACAATAACCAAGACTAGGAAGCAACCTAAGTGCCCATCAACAGATGAGTGGATATAGATGTGGGGTATATATATATAATGAAATATTATTCAGCCATAAGCAAGAATGTGATATTGACAGTGCAGCAGCATGAATGTACCTAGAGAATATCATACTGAGTGAAAGAGAAAGACATACCGTATGCTGTCACTTACATGTGGAATCTAAAATGTGATGCAGATGAATTTATTTACAAAACAAGCAAACTCACAGGCAAAGATAACAAATTTATGGTTACCAAAGGGGAAATCAGGAGTTTGAGATTATCAGATACAAACTACTATATATAAAAAATAGATAAACAAGTCCCTACTGTATAACACAGTGACTATATTCAATAGTCTATTATTATGAACCATAATGGAATAGAATATGGAAAAGAGAATATATTCATATATATTAATATATACACATAGCAACATTGTAAATCAACTATACTTCAATAAAAAAATCCCTTACATTTGAAAACTTACATATTGTTGGTATTTCTACAAAGTACCAGATGTCCATCTGCTGCTGACCTTGATTGGATCCCACTAAACAGTAGTGTAGATAAGGGAAGAAGGGGACACTGAGGAAGGGGGCAGAACTGAAGACAAAATTGCCATGGCTCTGGGCACATAACTTTGTTCAAGTCAGCTCCAGGGAATCTGAAGTTTGCTTGTTCGGATGATAGCCACCTATGCTTGGTAGATACTACCTATATCTATCTATATCTATCTATATAAGGGATGCATAGGATATTCTTTTATCTATCAATCATAGTGTTTTTCTAGACCTTTTATTCCATCATACTCTGGTCTGTTTTTTATTCAGAGTTTTGAAAGGGGAGTCAAATTGGCCACAGAGTTAGGAAGGGGGAGACACCACATATATATATTGGAAAATGGCTGGTAGAGGTCTCACTTTACTAAAATTTGGAGGGACAGTCACATCCATTATTCTCTACTATGCCAAATACCAAGTAGAATATGACTGTTGACAGATTTCATCTCCTATAAACCTTTGAGTGGTTTGAAGTTGAGAAACCTCTGAAAATAAAAATATATTTGTCATGTATTCAGTAATTACCATGTATCAAATGCTGTGATATAAAATTGACCTTAAATATGTCTTTCAAGGTCACTGATCAGTAATTAAGAGTGGGTTCATATACTCACTGTATTGCTCGGTATGACCTTACTTCAGGCTGCTAAATCAGTCCTTCATTCATTTAACAAATCCATGTTCTATGAGCCACCCATTCTTCTAAGCACTGAGAATTCAATAGGAATCGAAGAAGGCTAAATTCCTCATGAGTTTCTTGTGGGGGACCAGATGATAAAATAAACAGATAGTAAACAAAGAAATATATGAAATGTTAGGTGGTGGTAAGTATTCTTCAGAAAAGTAAATCCGAACAATTTGGATAGAGGAAAAGAGTAAGAGGGTGCTGTCTCTGCAGATTGGTCAGGAAAAGCTTTTCTGAGGGAAGATACCCTTTGAGAGGAGACTGAACGGAGGAATAGGAAGAAGCATGCACATATCTGGGGGAAGACAACTCAGGGAGGGAGATGGAAAAAGGCTTATGGAGGGAGCTTGCTTGGCAGGTTCCAAGGAGAGAAAGGAAGACAGTCTGGCTAGAAAAGGATGAGCTTGAAGAGACTGGTAAGAGGTAAACCCAGAGAAACCAGGATGGAGATAGGGAGACCATTTTAGAGGCTATTTCAATAATTCTGGTGAGAGGATAGTAGCTTTGACTATTGCGATAAGAAGTGATAGAATTCTGGGTGTATTTGGAAGGTGCAGCTTGATGGATTAGAGTAACACGTAAGAAAAAGTGAAGAATGACTATTTTGGCAAGTGGATGAATAGAGTTGCCATTTACTAAACTGGAATAAACTGGGGCTAGAGCAAATGTAAAGAGCACGTAAATAATTCTGTTCTTACCATGAAAACTTTTGACATGTTATCAGATATTCAAAGGGAGATACTGAGTGAGCAGTTTTAATACACAGAGTTGAGAGTAGTGGTTGGGCTGTTGTCAGTGCTTAGTAGTATTTAAAGATACAGTACCAGGTTGACGGTCATCAGGTGTATGCTAATCTCACTCATCTTCTCCCTAGTCTCATTTACTTGCTGATATCTTGATTCTATTTCGAGTCTGTATTAATATTTTCAATTTTAATAAAAGTTCAGATTTGTTAATAGAAAATAATCTAAGTATTAGCCCCAGTAAATTAGCAAAAGTAATATATCACTTATTCTTCATCCTACATTTTACTCTGGAAGCTTGATTTATCTTAAAAATATTTAACTTATAGACCAAGATTATAAATATCATCAATAAAATAGATGTATTCATGTATAATAATTTTTGGCATCTTCATTTCTAGCCTATGATGGATTATTTCCTTTTCTTGTATTTTCAATATTCCCTTTGCTTGTTTTTCTAATGTTTCTTACTTTTGCTTGTGCTTCTTTATTTACGTTGTATAATACTTAACTTTGCATTTTCTCTTCAACTTTCTTCAGAGTTCTAACCAATCCTCACTTAAGCTTTCAAATGTTTTCATGCCCTTAAGACTTTCTTCTCTGTCTTCAGTTGAGTTTTGTCTCTTAGCAACTGGTGGCATTTAGCTTGGAGAAGGGCAGGACAAAGTTGTGATTTAAATGCTCTCAACTCACTCCACAAGCATTTGTGGAATAACGCTCTTAGTATTAATACAGTGTGAGTTTAAGATAGTGCTTGCTTCAGTAGCACATGAATTAAAATTGGAACCATAGAGAGATTAGCAAGGTGACATACAAATTTGTGAAGATTCCATATTTTAAAATAATAAGTTTAGGATAGAGGTCATTAACTCACTGTCTTATTGAATACTCAAGTCTCGTTGGGAAATATAATGTTTCCAGATTTTAAATGGAGAAAGCAATGGCAACCCACTCCAGTATTCTTGCCTGGAAAATCCCATGGACGGAGGAGCCTGGTAGGCTGCACTCCATGGGGTCGCTAAGAGTCAGACAGGACTGAACGACTTCACTTTCACTTTTTACTTTCATGCATTGGAGAAGGAAATGGCAACCCATTCCAGTGTTTTTGCCTGGAGAATCCCAGGGATGGGGGAGCCTGGTGGGTTGCCATCTATGGGGCTGCACAGAGTCAGACATGACTGAAGTGACTTAGCAGCAGCAGCAAATTTTAAAAAAAATAGAAGAAAACTACACAACAATATAGAAATAATGATAAAATTTTAGGGTAAAAATTGTACATACCAATGTTGAAGTACAATTGAGTATTTGAGTATTGTACTGGGATATTATTTATCTCACAAAGGTTTACATTATCTTAATATATTTCCCATTACCTTAATTTATGGAAAGCCATTGTTAACTGAAAAAAAAAATGCACAGCCTAAAAGTTGAGAATAAATGTTTTTTTTAGGGACCTTATTGAGGATGATAGCCCGAGATGGTAGCCTCTCAAGTAGCTCTGAGGTACTGTTCCAATATGATAAGTGAGGAACCAAGACATGTAGTTATTTCTGCTGGGAAAACAAACAAACAAACAAACAAACCTCTCAAAAAATCACAACTATAGTCAGATATCAAAAGATTACTGCTAATCACAAGACCACATCTCATATTAATGATTTTAGTGCTTTTCTATGTATGTGAAGATATAAGTCTGGGCTCATTGATATCATTCCTTAGAACTTCATCTTAAATCCCTAGGGCCAGGACCCTGTTTTCTCCATCCTGAATTCCGTCAAGGTACACTGTTGGGGTGTCTGCAATGGCCCATGACGTTATGGCAACAACATCCTTTGTTTACTGAAATGGAAGGGAACATATTTTGCCTCCAGTGTAAAAGTATGTCATGCAAAATATTTAACAACAGGTGAAGCAGAATTGCTGACCAATCAAATTGGGTGTCATTTGTGTAATCAAATTGAAACTATCATGAGATACCACTGTGCATCTATTAGAATACCACTTTTTAAAGTGCCTTTGAAGATGTAAAACAACTGAAATTCTCATACATTACTGGTGCAAATGCAGAATTCTGTAGCTACTATAGAAAGTGGATTGGCAAAATTTGTAGCGGCTTTATTCATAATTGGCCCAAAATGTAAAAACCAAAATGCTCTTCAACTAGACAAACTCTGGTCCATTCATACAATGAAATACCATAAAGTAAAAATAAAAGAACAATAACTACTGGTATATATAATCAATGGATGAATCTGAATGCATTATACTTAGTGAAAGAAACTAAATTTATAATATGTAATGGTTCTCTTTTGACATTCTGAGATGGTAGAACTATAGGCACAAAAACCAAATCAGCATTGCCAAGGACTTTGAGCATTGTGAGAGATGGGCCACAAATAGCAATGACAAAATTTGGGGGAAATGACACAGTTTGTATTTTGATTTTGATGGTTATATGTGTTTATAGTCATGCATAGTTTTATGTGTTTGTCAAAAGTCATAGAACTATGTACTAAAAAAGATAAATCTTACTATATATTAAATTATACCTCAATAAGCTTGGTTTTAATGAATAGAAGGAAAAAAAAGTCTATTTTCTGAATATGATAATCCAGTGTTTTGGAACTGAGTTTGATTTGAATAGTCTATCAGGTGAGAATAATACCTCACGTATACTATAATTAATTGTTTTATTTTTATCATAAAAATGTTTTTTCATTGATCAAGTATGTAGTTTTAGGAGAAATTCAGCTACAGTAGGGAGGGAAGGAAAGGATACCTACCTATGTATAATATTCCTGAAAATAAAAGGATTTAAGATTGAGCAGTGCTAAAAGCTGTAATACATACTGGGTATCTCCCTCATGTAAAGCGTTTCTTGATTATTTTACAACAACCCTTTAAGATCCATTATTATCTTCTCTAGTTTACTGATGTGAGAACAGCTTCAAAGAACCAGCCAGGATTCAAACACAGATTTTTTTTTTCACTCCACAGTTTATGTTCTCTCTCTGACATTATCCTGTCTTCTAGATCATTCCCACAAGTGTTTTCACAAAGATAGAATGGACTAAATCTGAATTATTTTATATTTTAGATAGAGTTATTAAATAGTGAGTTCCCTCTCTCAGAAACTGAGGCTGCTTTGTAAATTATTGAGGATTTTTCTAACCATTGAAGGCATACACAGTTTGATTCTGAATTAAGCCATCACTAATTGCCCTTTGAAACTATGCTCAGGATGCTTTCGTGGGGTAAGGTCTTTGTTGGTTCTTCCAGGTCTCCTCCAAGATGTTCGTATTTAGAAGGTGGAGGAAAGTTATTGTGCAACCCAAGATAGTGATATAATTATTCAGATATACCTCTTATATACTGAGTCCTTTGAAGACTGTATTCCCTTAAAGTATCTATATATTCTTTAAAGACAAGAGTTATCTTTATAGTTTCAGAGATATATGATAAGATCAACTCCAAAACCCTTCGCCTTGGTGATATTCAATAAACATATTTTGAAGGAATAAAAGAATGAATGAAAGTGGCAGTAAGGAATATTGTAAGAATCTTTGGAGTTAGATAGAGACTTGTATCTGAGTTCTAGCTATTCCATTTACTATTTTGGTGACTTTTGGTTAATTATTTAACTTTGTCAAGACTCACTTTTCTCTACTATAAAATGAAGGTGATAATAACACCTATTATTTGTGAGAATTAAAAGTGAGAAAAAGTATGGATTGTGTTTAGCACAGTTGTGAACATAGTAAGTGATCAAGGTACAGTGTTTATTAATGATATTTGTAAAATTCTCTTATTCTATATGACATCATTAATAATTCAAGTTATAAATTAATAATAATATTTTGGTACTTCCCCTAAATAAATTTCATTTATTCTTTAAATTTTCCTAGTTCATGACACTTATGTATTATTTAGAGTATGATTCAATGAGTAGAATGATTTAGTCCAGTTTTCAAGTTTTCATTGACTCAAAGTGGCTCTGGGCTTTTCATACATCTTCATGTCCACATCTGCTGTCATCACATTTATATAATGGGAGTAATTAAAAGATTATTTTGATATAAAATTATATTTGTTGTTTAGTCACTAAGTCAGATCCAGCTCTTTGTGACCCCATAGATAGCAGCATGCCAGGGTCCTCCATCCTCCTGGAGGAAGACATGTCTCCTGGAGTTTGCTGAAATTCATGTCCATTGGGTTGGTGATGCTATCTAACCGCATTATCCTCTGCTGCCCCCTTCTCCTTTTGCCTTCAGTCTTTCCCAGCATCAAAGTCTTTTCCCATGAGTCAACTCTTCTCATCAGGTGGTCAAGATATTAGAACTTCAGCATCAATCCTTCTTGTGAATATTCATGGTTGATTTCCTTTAGAAGTGACTGGTTTTGGCACTGAGCCAAAATTGTATTAGAACCCTAAAAAATAATAGAAGATTTATTCTAAGTTATTTTGTAATGATTGGTGGCTTCAAGTGTGCCTTGAGCATAAGCTGAATCAACCTCTGGATTTGTGACTGTTAAATTAGCAATGAGGGCATTGTCTAAAAGGAACCAATTTTTGAAATAGCCTAAAGAGCTGGAGAAGGGGACGACTGAGGATGAGATGGCTGGATGGCATCACGGACTTGATGGACGTGAGTCTGAGTGAACTCCAGGAGTTGGTGATGAACAGGGAGGCCTGGCATGCTGCGATTCATGGGGTCACAAAGAGTCGGACACGACTGAGCGACTAAACTGAACTGAACTGAAAGAGCCTCTTAGTATAGAACTTATTCCCCAGGAAGAGAAAGCTAGTTAGCAAGCTTTTGCTAGACACAAGGCCTTTTATCCAAAAGGAGAGTCTCTGAATAAATATGGTAAACCTCCTTTGAATTTGCTTTAAGTTTAATCATAACGTCTGAGTCCTTCAGAGTAAACAGGGATGGAAATAGAGTGGCTGTAATTAACAATGGAAATAATTATTTCACGTAGAGTGAAAGCACCACCAAACTTCATTGCATTGAAGACTTGAGACATTTCAATTTTATTTTGTGTCCTCAAAATTTTTAGGAAATCAGCAGTTACCTGTTAGCCTTTGGCTGACCATACAAATTGTGACTTTGGTGTGCTGGTTTTGATCTTTCTTTTAACCAGTGAATGTTTTCCTGGTTATCAGAGTGATTTCTATAACATTTCCATGGAATGAAAAGTAAGTTAGCTCATAAAAATTGTAACTTTGGCAGGTCTGCACTTCAACCAACTCTACTAAGTGATCATAACCAGGGCAGCAACCAAGCCAGTACAATAATGACAATGTTTCAGAGTTGTGTTCAGAAATTGTAGTTGGATGTCCATTCAGTCTGTACAGAAGAGGCAAGGAGACAAAATATTGGTGAAAAAAGCCTAAAGCAAGTAATTAGTAGCAGGGGAAAGCAATGGCACATTTAGATTATTACACTTCACTTTGTATTGGTATCAGCTTCTGAATATTTCAGCAGCATTCATTTACATACCCACTGAGGATTGCTGAGCAGAAATTACCCTTTGTTCTCAGGCATAGAATTCAGCAGGGTTACAAGTTATATCTAGACTTTGGCCCCTTCAAATAGAAAGAGCTTTGTGATGATACGTTGAATGATATGTAATCTTCACTTTTGTTAAGTAAAACCACAGGATTTTCCTGCAGAATCATTCATTAAGTGTCCACATCATAAGAATTGAAAATCTGTCTATTGTGAATTTGTTCTTAGATGAGAATATTTTAAAAGTAGTTCTGAAATGTAATTTGTGGCACCTCCGTTTTCATTCTTGTCACACTCATCCTTTCCAAGTCCTTTTGCAGTTCTGCCACCCAAGCTCAGAGTGTCCTTTCCAGCGTCACACAGTTTCTAGTTGAGAAGCAGCAACCCAGGTCTGTCTGAGTCTAGCACACCGTTTCACTCCCCAGGCCTGCTCAGACAGTATTTGCCAGGGTTATCTGCCGAAGTCCAGGTGTCTGAGGCAGGTTGTTCTTGGGTGACTAAATGAGTGTTAAATGCAAAGTGTGTGATCTGCTGCTAAGAGCTATCTAGACTGTGCACACAGTTATTTGGATAGAAAAAAAAAATTAGAAAGCAAGTGTTTAACATCATAGACTGATACCAAATAAAATTGAGTTGACAAAGAATGGAAATACTGAATAGAGAGGGAAAAATATTTCTCCAAAGAACTTTCTAAATCACTAGAGTATCTTTTTCAAGTGATATTCTTATCTGTTTCCACCCTTGCTCTGCAGTCTCCTCAAAGACCCTCTGCCAGGCAATTTCAGATGTATTATAAACATACTCTTGTGAACAAGAGCGATAATTCTCCTCGATGTGGGGCCCTGCTGCTGCTGACAATCAGCCCCAGGTAGCCTTTTACTTACCAATTGCTGTTGGCTCCAAAATAAGTTTTGAAAAAAGTGAATCAGAGCTTAGGATCCAAATGATAAGTAAAATGAAGGAATGCTTGTATTTGTGTTTTCACAGCTTGTGTTTCTGAGATGGTCAAAAGTCACTGAGCTGACCCACCCACAAGAGCCCTCATCATTGCATTCATCTATTAACAACCATTTCTGTGTGAGTTCAGGCTGCTGACCTTTTCTTTAGAGTCATGTTTGAAGATTAGCCTTGTAGTCAGGCTAATAGCAATTCCTCCAAAATAAACCACAACCTATATTTCCCTGTTATTCTGTTTTAACATTTTGGCTAGTTTATTAAAGTTTTGACATCTAGAAACAGAGCATACATTGAATATCATATTGGAAGCACCTATTAAAATGAACACTGTAGGGGTATTATGATTTTTTTAGAGTTGATGTGAGTGAAAAAGACTTTCCCCTGCATGAAGGGTCTTATGGTCATTGACAGTTGGGTGGTCACCAGTATTCAAGGATGGTAAAGATACTAGTGTGACACCAGAATTAAGCTTTTTAAAAAATTAAAACCTTCTAGTGTCAGGACAGGATAGCTAGAGTTTACTTAAGACATTTTAGGCAAACCTTCTAGTGTCAGGACAGGATAGCTAGAGTTTACTTAAGACATTTTAGGCAACTCTTGGAATGGACTAGAATCTGGATTGCGCTGGGCACTCCCTACCTTTTAGAAATTTTCTTTTTTTTTGGTGAAAAAGATGAAATCCTAGAGAACTGCACACAGTACAGATTAGTGAGGCTAGCCAGTGAGTTGAACGTGTAGCAGAGAACTCACAGAAAGAAGCTGTTTGGCTTGGGTGGTAAGGAATTCTTCACGGAGGGGTGGCATAAAATAGAACTTGGATTTCACTGAGTAGAGATTTTCATTTTAAAATAATTAACAAACAGTTCTATTGTATGTGCCCAGAATTACAGAAGCATACCGAGATGTGCTTGTGGCGTCAGTTCAGTGAACATTTCAAAGTAGATTGTTGTTTGTGAGTCTTGAAAGGTTGGTAGGCCTTCATTTCATTTCTTTACATTTCAAGAATGTAAAACCATTCTAAGCCACCTGGACATCAAATATAACGGAGAGAGTTCATGAAGTAAACATATGTCCAGGAGAAATTTAGATATAAAGTAATCCATTTACTGGATGGTAGAGGTGATGGCGGGGTGGAGGTGGGGGGAGGCATGTTAAAATTGCCTCCTTCTTACATCGGATTTCTGTGAAGGTGGTGTTGTAAGTGCCCACTCCCCTAGTCCCACATTTCTCTGGAATATAAGCATTCATGGCCTTTGGGGGGAACATTTACATTGGTTACAAATCTAAAGTTGAATATCCATTTCCCTTTTGATTGATTACTTGTGCTAGTAGGTAGTAAATGTGGGGAATGAAGAGTCACTTCCATAGAGACTTTTATTTTGGTTTGAAATACAATCTGAGCTTTTCTGTAGGAGACTGAATGAGCTAGAAATCACATCCTTCTAGAGGCCTCTGTTAACATGAGTCTGTGTATGTGGAGCTCCTGCTGACTGACAGCAGTTGGAGAGTAACTACGTAGAGGGGAAAAGTCAGTTTGTATTAAAGTTTAAATGGATATAATATGTGAAGTAAGCCCACAGAACTTTCAAACACATTTTCAAAGATCAAAACAAACCATAACTAGCTAGATTTGAATGTATGGAGCATTTGGAATATATGTTTTTGTACTAACCAACAACCCCCAAGTCTATGTGCTTATATAAATATGTCCATATAAAGAAGCAAGATACTTATCCTTGTTATTATATATTAAGGTGAGACAAACATCTTTTTGCTGTTGACTGTCAAAGTGTTTTATTGAAAACTTGTACTCTACTAAAGAAAACAAGGTCAGTGCTGGGGTAGATTTTTGGCAGATTATTTAAACTTCTGGGAGGGTGAATGCCATTTAAAAATAATGTGGTTTTTATTAAATAAATCTGTCTAATAATATTAAGGTGCTATTTCAATGTTAAGAACAGACAAAGCCAATCGAAGGTACCAAGACATGAAGGCAGAAGGTTGGGGTCAGGGCGAGGGGGAATTGAGTACTGGTTAGGACCGATGCTGAAAACAAGAAAAAATGAAAAAGTAAATTTCCTTTTATTTCTATTTTGGGGGATGTTTTATTTTTGTTTAAATTCCCTTTGCTTCACTGAATTTTCAACAAAGTGAGATATGCAATTCAAGTATACTTCTACTGTGGAGTTATAATGATACATTTTCTTTAGACAGATACAAAAATAAGGCCTATAGTTTTCAGTAATTCAGTGAAGATTGAGAATAAAGGTTATAAAACGTAAAAACAAGGAATATTGTTATTATGATTCAGTATGTCATGAAATGTAGACTTCAAAATGTTAAAGTAATTTTATATCTGTGTTTCCTTAAACTATCTTAAGCTAGTGAATACACTATAGCCTTCTTAATTGATCAAAAATTCACAAGCCTAGAGAATCCCACTAAACTCTAGAATTTTTGTGTGTTTACTTTACTGATAAAATTATTTATCCCAAGAGAAAACATTTAAAATCTTTTTAATATTACCCTCATAGTACCTTTTTATATTCATTAACTCTAAATTAATGTTTCATAATTTCGCATTAAACACAGAATTAATATTAGGATTTTATATAAAAATTGTTTCAGGTATGTTTAATAGAAACCAAAATTCTATCAAATTTTGAGAGCCTTGCAAACTGAAACTACATGAGATTGATATGTACATCTCAAAATGCATTGAAGTCTTAACAGGAAACTACAATTGTACCTTTTGGATATTTGTCATCAATATGGTTTTGTTGGCCAGAGGAAATGTGTTTTGAGATGAATTAGATACAAGCCCCAGGATGTCTAGTGAGAGAAGAATCTCATAAAAACTAAGGAAAATAATAAGATAAAGAGAACTTTACCCCTGGCAACCCATAGTAGATTCACAACGTGTTATGGGATAATGATATAATACATACAGGGGGCTTAACATTGAAAAATTGGTCTTGGAGGAAGGAAGAAAGGAAGGAAGCAAAAAAGGGAAGAAAGGAAGGAAGCAAAAAAGGGAAGAAAGGAAGAAAAAAAATCGATTGAGGTAGAATTACTTGCATTGAAGACTCCGTTTCTAAAAGTCTTGGAAAACACCTTGGGGTTTTCCAAGAAAGGCAAAGTGTGATTTGACCTTGGACAGATTCATCGATACTTCCCTATATAACTGCAACTTGATTTTCATTGCTTTATGTATTTCCATTTTATTTCTATTCACAGCACATCACTTATGAGCTAAAAAAAGAAATACTATTTTTATTTTCTTCTTTTAAATCCTGATATAATTTTTTTTTCTTTTTGGAACATAGCATCCCTCCACCCTGACTGACCGGGTCAGTGCACCACTTTACAGGTAGCTCACATTTCTTTGGGTCTTTGCAATGTGTTAGACATGTTTTGCAATAATGTTTTACATTAGAATATTTAGAATATTTTTTAAGGTTACATTGTTTGTTAGTTAATTTTTATTTGCACTTGTAGATGAGAGTGAAAGAAACTAAAACATTTTAGCCTGTGTTAGTTAATCCTTTCCTAATCTTCTACTTCATTTCTTTTATATTCTTAATATCTTTTCCTTAAAAAAGCAAAAAAAAAAAAAACAAACAAACCTTTTACTTACATGCTTTCTTTCTTAAAACATGGAACCACAGTTCTCAGGTAGTTTGGATTTCTCTTTTTAATTAACCCCAGGTTCTTCTTCACTCTTCCTCCATTTTATAGTCAATCAACAAGAATTCTCTCATTTTATCAGTAGTCTCAGATCTGTCTTGTTCTTTCCTTTTTCATGGTCACTGCCCTAGAAGAGACCATCATTAATTCTCCAGTGGTTTCTTGAAACGTTTTCTAGAGAGTCTTTACAAGAAAAGACTCCTCAGAAAAACTGGTCAGTGAATTAAGTTGAGAATTTGCTATTGAATTATTCATTGCATCACTGTGTATCTTCTATTCCAATGATTTCTAAACATAAAATAAATTGATAGTAAAGATTTTAATCCAACCAGTCCATTCTAAAGGAGATCAGCCCTGGGTGTTCTTTGGAAGGAATGATGCGAAAGCTGAAACTCCAGTACTTTGGCCACCTCATGTGAAGAGTGGACTCACTGGAAAAGACTCTGATGCTGGGAGGGATTGGGGGCAGGAGGAAAAGGGGATGACAGAGGATGAGATGGCTGGATGGCATCACCAACTCAATGGACATGAGTTTGAATGAACTCCAGGAGTTGGTGATGGACAGGGAGGCCCGGCGTGCTGCAATTTATGGGGTCACAAAGAGTCAGACACGACTGAGCAACTAAACTGAACTGAACTGAAAGATTTTTATTGTGATTTGGTCTATCTATGAATATGGATTTTATGCACACATCTGTATCAATATATATATTAGCTCTGAAAAACCTTTCATGAAATAATATTTTTTCCAAGATGAGCACTGATTTTCTTTTCTATTTTAATCTTCTCCATTCACTTCCTGTATAGAGTCAGTCTTCATTATTGGTAGGTTCTATATTTGCAGATTTGCCTAACCATAAAGTTTGTTTGTTCAGACCAAATTCAACACTCATAGTCCTGGTTTGAGTTACCAGATAGGTACATACCACACATACCAGCTGAGGTCAAACATGGTGAGATGCACTGCTTTCTTGTTTTAATTATCAAACTGTAAAAGTCTTTAGTGCTTTTCTTTGGTCATTTTGTTGTTTTAAATGGACCCCAGTATAATGTTGAAGCACTGTCTAGTGCTTCTAAGCACCAGGAGGCTGTGCTGTGCCTTACTGAGAAATATGTGTGTTAGATAAACTTAGTTCAGGCATGAGTTATAGTTCTGTTGGCCATGAGTTCAATGCTAATGAATCAGCAATATATAGTAAATAAAGTGTCTTTTTAACAGAAACAAACAAAATAAGGTTATGTATTGATAGGTTTATAAAAATGTGGCCAGACAGGTACTTAATACTGTATTTTTTCAAGGTCAGTGAATCAGTATTTGCTAATCTAGTGTTTATAGGAACTATATAGACTATCATTACTGTAAATAACAAAAACCGACTGTATTGCATTTCAAATTTTGGTCAGAATCCAGTGACATTATTTCATGGACTCAAAATATTGCCTCCCATGAATTATTTTTCTCAAAGTCTACTACTAAGAAAAACTTTGTTTTTCAGGGGCAAATCATAGCCATGTTTTCTTTTCTCTGAGAGATTTGTAACTTGCTGCTTTGTATTTTTCACCTTGCCTGCCAGGAAACTTAATGTAGGGTTTATGCTCAATTACAGCAAAGTATTAATCCTTGATGTTGAAGTGCTTGCTTTCCTGTTTTTAGACCTGATTTCCTCCTTTTATGTCTACTGTATTATTTTTGTTTGATTTATTCTTTTTGTGAAAGAGTCTTGAAACCTCTTGAGAAAAAGATAGAAATGAATAAAAGAATTAATGAATAGGTAAATAACTGAAGAAAGTAATCCTGGAAAAAAGATCTAGAGATAAGAGGCTATCTTTTTAGTAGAGACTTTAAAATATAACATTATTGTCAAATGCTTTGATAGTATGCGTTCTCCTTATTAAGTTGATTTTTAAAATATGTTGTATGTTATCTTAAAAATGTTCTTTGTGAAGATGAATTGAAAAGGTTTTCTAAAGTGTCAGAATAATTAAGTAAAGCTTAATAACTTATGATAACAGTTTAAGAAAATTACAAAATGTATATTAACATGCTCCCTTTTAAGATCACCTATCACTTCATTATTGTGTGAATAGTCACCAATATAGATGATATGAAAAATTCTTGTTCTTCTTTTAGCAATAGCAAAGCAGATGTAGTATGGATAATTAAATCATGAATAGTGAACTTTTGTGTGTTAGTCACTCAGTCATGTCTGACTCTCTGCAACCCCATGAACTGAAGCCCATCAGGCTCCAATGTCCAAGGAATTCTCTAGGCAAGAATACTGCAGTGGGTAGCCATCCCTTCTCCAGGGGGTCTTCCCGACCCAGGGATCGAACCAGGTCTCCTGCATTGCAGGGGGATTCTTTACTGTCTGAGCCACCAGGTAAGACCTCTCAATTTTTGGATACTATAAAAATTCAGATGTTGTTGGGGAGGAAACTGAGGCACACTGCCCCCCCCGACACCCCAGGTCTCTATTTGCCATTCCAAAGTGTAGTGTGCCTGTTCCTGCTCTCCACCTCCAGTGGAATGAGGTGCATGCAGGCAGCCTTTTGCCAGGCGGAAGGTCTCAGGAGCCCATCTGGTGGCTTCTGTTGCGGGAAGGCTGGCCAGGATCAAGGGCTGTGGATGAGGAAGCAGGAGGAGGGGATGGCTGGAGGAGCAGCTGCTGTGTGTGGGGATATGGGGTGTCGTCATAACCAATGATTTTAATATTTCTACCTAACTTACTAGAGTTTTTCAGCCTTCCTTTCTACATCTCTATGTCCATTAATAAAGATAATCCTAAATAGTCAAGAGTTGCTGTACCATATTACAAAGTAAGTGAAAGTTTATGCATTCTCCTCACTCAGCCAAACTCAGTGTATTTTATGGAGTGTTTCAGTGAAAAAAAAATTGAAGGATAATAAATTCATTAATTCTAAACATCTCAAATTACATTTTGCCACAGTGTGTCAAAAAAGTTGCAATAATTTGTGGGGAAAAAGTGAAAAGGACATACTGTATGAGTATATACTCATAATATTCATTAATGTCACAACTGAAGAAACCTCTATTGTTGAAAATCATTGGCAGTGTACATTAAAGGGTATTCTATTACATCTCAGAACCACAGCTTAAAAGGACTTCTTAAAATAAGCTTCCTATAGTTTATCTCTAGTTTTTCTTTAAAGCAATAGAATTAGTTGTTTCTCTATTTTCATTTACTAATGAACTGGGAGTGTTAAAACTCAAAGTCTGTTTTAAGCAATATGCTAATATTTTCCAAAATATAATCTTAAATATTTTCAGAAAACTACATAAACTTCAGTTTTATGACTACCATATATTTAGTAAATGAATAATCTTAAGATAGAATATGTATATATTTTTTCCTGATAAGATGATTTATGATTTTTTATCTATTTACCTACTGTTATATTTATATGTATATATATAACTCACCTACTAATCATAAGTATATGGCAACTTAAGAAGCAAATATAGGAAATTTTGAATTGAAAAATATGGATAGGAGTTAATAAATATTGCTTATGACCAATGAATCTCATTATCTGTGCTAGTGAAAAGTATGTTTTGGATTAATCACCAAGAATATTTTGTGGTTGTTAATAGCAGCTTCTAATCCATGCTTAAAGTAGAAACCGTCTCTAAAAGTCATTCATACAAAGAACATGAATATTTACTCATGTGTGTTCATGTGATCATGAGAGCAGCAGGCCTTAATGGTGGTTATATTCTTGTAGGTGATGGCACTACAAAGGTCATGTTACATTTTTTTTTTTACGTTGGAAAAATCAAATTTTAACACTGTTGGGAAGAGATAAAAAGCTCTTATATTTCTGAATCATTAAAGACTTGTTAAAGGAGCTTGTTAAAGGATTGCTTATTAATCAGCAATCTGCACTGTATCACTAGTATATCACTAATACATTTAAAATATATGATAGGTTGAGCAATGCAGAAATTAAGCACAACAGATTCTAGAACCAGCAGCCTGGGTTCAGATCCTATTTCCACCAGTAACCTGTGACCTTGGGCAGATAACTTCTCTGTGCCTTTGTTTTCCTCCTTTACAAAATAGGCATCATTATGATATCTGTCTTACTAGAGTAAATGTGTTATTATTTATGAGGTAGTCAGAATAGAACCAAGCACACAGAAGTTAACACCTGTGTTTAAGTAAATAAATAACTAGGTCAGAGGATGTATAACTCTTTAGATATGAGATGGTTATTCCAATATTAAAAAGTGTATGGCATTTTAAAACTGAATGAAAGTCAGAAATCATGTAGAAAGTTTTTTTTTAATTTTTTTCACTGCATTGCCACTTCCACACCTTAAAAATTGTTTTTCAAATGAAATCATGGGACCTCAGAAGAGAAAACAAATTGATATTGTTGAATGGTGCAAAAGGCCTGGGTCTTTGCCCATGCTACATTTGGCTACATTTCTCAGAGGCTTCTGACTTATGCCATAGACTTCTGAGTTTCTAAGGATGAAAGTTTAAAAATTCTTGATTTTCATTAAAGCCTTCTTTTACAGATGAAGTAACTGATGCTCAGAGTTGGTAAATGGTTCATTTTCAGGGTAACGCAGATTATTCAGTCAGTCAGTTCAGTTGCTCAGTCGTGTCCAACTTTGTGACCCCGTGAACTGCAGCACATTAGGCCTCCCTGTCCATCACCAACTTCCGGAATTCACTCAAACTCATGTCCATTTAGTTGGTGATGTCATTCAACCACCTCATCCTCTGTTGTCCCCTTCTCCTCCTGCCCTCAATCTTTCCCAGCGTCAGGGTCTTTTCAAATGAGTCAGCTTTTTGCATCAGATGGCCAAAGTATTAGAGTTTTTCAGCTTCAACATCAGTCCTTCCAACGAACACCAGGACTGTTCTCCTTTAGGATGGACTGATTAGATCTCCTTGCAGTCCAAGGGACTCTCAAGAGTCTTCTCCAACACCATAATTCAAAAGCATCAATTCTTCGTTGCTCCGCTTTCTTTATAGTTCAACTCTCACATCCAGACATGACTACTGGAAAAACCATAGCCTTGACTACACATACCTTTGCTGGCAAAGTATGGTCTCTTATTTTTAATATTTTGTCTACATTGGTCATAACTTTCCTTCCAAGGAGTAAACGTCTTTTAATTTCATGACTGCAATCACCATCTGCAGTGATTTTGGAGCCCAAAAAAATAGTCAGCCACTGTTCCCACTGTTTCCCCATCTATTTGCCATGAAGTGATGGGACCAGATGCCATGATCTGAACACAGATTATTAGTCTTCAGCAAATTCTAAAAACAAAGGATTTTTATCCACTGCACACTATTCACTCCCTTGGCTATCTCAAAGCTCCAGATGATTGAGCTCTTACCGGGCAAGATGAAAGTATAGTTTAGTCTTTATTTTCCAGGTGGTTCAAATGTCTCACTTTAGGCATGTTTTCTAACAATATTCCTACAGTTAAATGCCTTTATATCCCAATCTATCATTATGGCCTATGTGAAAAAAAATGTTTTAACTTTCCTATTTTCTTGTCAGCTGAGTGAGGCTTTCCATGTGCAAACTAGTTAAGTCAACAAAATATTAAAAACATATTTGAGTGTGAATTTCACCAGTGATAGAGAAGTGTCCTATCATCAACAGAAGGAATGGCATTCAAATTATTACTTAGTATCTACATAGCATTTCAAACTGTGCAAAATACCTGTACAAACACACTAGTGGGCCTCAGAAATATTCTTAGTGGAACAGGTGGTTCAAAGATTGTGGGAATTAATATGGGTAACATAAACAAGACCCAGAATATGAGTTTGACTCAAATCTAGTTGGATTGAATTTTCATACCCTTGTAAAAGAATTAATGCATAGGAGTCTTATTGTTGATTGCTAATTATATAAAAATCAATTTTATATAAGTGATTGGAGTTAAGGTGAAATACTCACAAACCAGCATTACAGGCTTAGAGAAGAACTTAAACTTTTTAGTAAGTGTTTTTGAGTGCAAATGATCGTTACATTGTCTTTATTCTTGATATGTACACATATTATTTAATAACTGATTTCCCTTCCTTGACCCTTGATGCATACAACTTAACATATCATAAAGCAACTTATTTCCTCAGGGCAAAAAAAAAAATAGTAGCCATTTATGGCTGTTCCACACATTTAAGTATTGAATGAAATGTTTAATAATGTGATTAATTTTGCTTATGAGAATTTCAGATTCTGGAGGAAAACAAAGCAATACTAATTGGGTCCTTGAGTCACTAATTATATCATATTGGAATAAGTCCTACTCTTGGATTGTGATTAAGGTTAAGGATTCTACAATCCTTATGATGGATTCTATAATCCGTCATGTCTATAATCTACTAGCCTCTGTGTGGTCATAAAAATTTGGCTGAATACTACTTTTTCAGTAGGCAAAGTGACATAAACAAATATGTACCATCAGGTGCTCTTCCCTTAACAGGATTCTCTGAGGTACAAATCACTATAGTAGAATGATGCAATGGGGCATAAGGACAATGAATCAGGTCACAAATTGAGTATAACACTAACTATATTCACTTTGAAGTGACATATAAACATTTGGTGGCCATAATGATACACAAGTTTTCAAAGCCCAAACTGAGAAATGCATTGCAACTTCTCTCTTTACAAAAACTCAATGGTCTGCTAAGTCTGTGTCTCATATAAAATTCTATATATCTACCTGTGTTTTTAACATGGAAACCCAGTTCCTAAAGGAAAGGTTATTATCATTATTAAGTTTTATAACAAAATCAGTATGTACCAGTACCTATTTAATAATGAAGACATCATGAATGTCAGACTTCACACACCTTGCAGAGTGCTAATAACTCCTAAAGCGTATCCTTGTTTCAAATTGAAGTCAGTGTTGGAAATTTTATATTATCTGCTCTTGCTGAAAGTATTAAAAACTACACTGTAATAGCTAAGCTAAAAAAGAAAATTGTGTCTTGTTACAACTTTGCCTTATTTTTGGTTCAATTTCAAAGCTCGTAATAGTTCAGGCTGAAACTCCAATACTTTGGCCACCTCATGTGAAGAGCTGACTCACTGGAAAAGATCCTGATGCTGGGAGGGATTGAGGGCAGGAGGAGAAGGGGACGACAAGAGGATGAGCTGGCTGGATGGCATCATCGACTCGATGGACATGAGTCTGAGTGAATTCCGGGAGTTGGTGATGGACAGGGAGGCCTGGCGTGCTGCAATTCGTGGAGTTGCAAAGAGTCGGACACGACTGAGTGACTGAACTGAACTGAACTGAACTGAACTGCACCGAATAGTTAAGGCATATGACGTTAGTATTGGCCTGAATTAAGCAAGAGTATCATTTTAACCATATATATTTTATGTTGTCTTCAGGATGAAGTAAACATTTATGTTTGCCTCTTATTTGTAAGTTTATAAAGTACATGTGTTTTAGATACATTATTAGCTACATCAAAATTCTTTTAGTTTTGGAATTGCATGGATATAAAATATGCATTTATTCAGAAACTAAACAAAAACTTTAGTAATTTCTGCATTACAGTGACCTTAATTCAAGTCCAGTGATAGACTGAAAGAGGTTGTTTCTTTTTCTATTATATATTTAAATTAAAAGTAGAAATATGTAGTTTCTACTAATGAGTTTTGTAGGGCTTTTTTAATATGATGTCCCTTAGGAGGTTTCCTCACTCGGTATGAAGGCTCCTAAGCGGTGCTTGTGCACCTGATTAATTCATAAATGGCACTGAGGGCTGCACATTTGCCCAATCCTAGTTAAATCGTGGTAGGCAGTGATTCCTCTGTAGGATGCATTGCAAATTGTGATGCTCTTATTATACACCTAATTACAGCATTCTATACCAGTCTGATTCTTTCCATAAATTGTTGTAAATGTGATGTCCATTTTAGAAATTAGAGATTGAATTTCATTAAAATGACTTTAATCCATGTGATTGAGAGAAAACAATGACTTGCCACTTCCTGCAAATTGTTCTGAAATTCCATAAAGAATATATATGTAAAACATGGAGAAATTAAAATACAGTGCTTTATAAAAATGAATTCTGAATTATAAATAATAATTAAGCATATAATATGAGGAAAGTTATGGCCAACCAGATAGCATATTACAAAGCAAAGATATTACTTTCCCAACAAAGGTCCGTCTAGTCAAGGCTATGGTTGTTCCAGCGGTCATGTATGGATGTGAGAGTTGACTGTGCAGAAATCTGAGGACTGAAGAATTGATGCTTTTGAACTGTGGTGCTGGAGAAGACTCTTGCGAGTCCCTTGGACTGCAAGGAGATCTAACCAGTCCATCCTAAAGGAGGCCAGTCCTGGGTATTCATTGGAAGGACTGATGCTGAGGCCTGAAACTCCAATACTTTTCCACCTCATGCAAAGAGTTGACTCATTGGAAAAGCCCCTGATGCTAGGAGGGTTTGGGGGCAGGAGGAGAAGGGGACGACAGAGGATGAGATGGCTGGGTGGCATCACTGACTTGATGCACATGAGTTTGGGTGAACTCCAGGAACTGGTGATGGACAGGGAGGCCTGACGTGCTGCGATCCATGGGGTTGCAAAGAGTCGGACACGACTGAGCAAATGAACTGAACTGAACTGAACTGGTGGGATTTCAAGAAAGAGAACATGAAAAACATCTGAAAGGATGGATATAGTTGTTTTGGAGTAAGTAACCAATTAAAAAACTTTATGATTTAAGACATAGTTCTTAACCTCTCTGTGCCTCAGTCCCTCGTGGAGAGTAGTAATCCAACTTATCTTGTTGACTCTGATAATTGATTGAGCTAATCTATATAAAGTGCTTAAACCAGTGACTGAAAGATAGTAATTTCTGTGCAAACCCTTGTACAGAACCTTTTTGCTGAAGTTCTTGTTGTTGTTCAGTCGGTCAGTATGTTCACCTCTTTGCAACCTCATGAACGGCAGCATGCCAGGCTTCTCTGACCTTTAAAACTCCTGGAGTTTGCTCAAACTCAAGTCCATTGAGTCAGTGATGCCATCCAACCATCTCATCCTCTGTTACCCACTTCTCCTCTTGCCCTCAATCTTTACCAGCATCAGGGTCTTTCCAGTGAGTTGGCTCTTTGTATCGGGTGGCCAAAGTATTGGAGTTTCAGCTTCAACATCAGTCCTTCCAATGAATATCCAGGATTGATTTCCTTTAGGATTGACTGGTTTGGTTTCTTGCAGTCCAAGGAACTCTCAAGAGTCTTCTCCAACACCACAGTTCAAAAGCATCAATTCTTTAGTGCTCAGCCTTCTTTGTGGTCCAACTCTCTCATCCATACATGACTACTGGAAAGACCATAGCTTTGACTAGATAGACCTTTGTCAGCAAAGTAATGTCTCTGCTTTTTAATATGCTGTCTAGGTTTGTCATAGCTCTACTCAATCTAATTCTTGCCTGAAACGTACTATTTTCTATATAATGTTTTGGCCAAAACTGATATTTCCGCTACCACCCCTCCTATCTCAGACAGTGCTTCTTTTTGACGTTATTCTGGTTGAGATGAGAGGAGTTTTCCCTTTACAATTAGAAAGACTAGATTAATTTCATTAAACAAAAATTTGAAGAGGTAGAACTTTTTGTTTCTAGATTTATAGCTGAAAGAAGTGGCCCGGAGTATAAATACCATGTAAATAAAACTATTTCTCTTCAAATATGCCTATTACAATTTCTCCCTGTTACCTGAAGCATGAGTGTGTGCTTGTGCTCAGCTGCCTTAGTCGTGTCTGACTCTTTGTGATCCTGTGGACCATAGCCTGTCAGGCTCCTCTGTCCATGGGATTCTCCAGGCAAGAATCCTGGACTGGGTTGCCTCTCCTCCAGGGGATCTTCCTGACCTAGAGGTCAAATCCATGTCTCCTGGGTCTCCTGCATTGCAGGTGGATTCTTTACCCACTGAGCCATCTGGGAAGCCCATTATAAGAAGCAACAGTATTTTACTAAGACACAGCATATATTACAGTATCTAAGGTAAATGTTCAAGTATCCTCTGAATCTTGTCATTGTTTCTGGGAGTATACAAGTTCCATCTTCATAAGTTAGGGACCTTTCTACTGTCTGACTCTATCATTTAACTCAGTCAGGTTTATTCTTGTTGTTTATCTGCTCTTGTGATGTAGATATTAAGTCTAGAAACTATCTGAATGTTTATCTAAACCTGGGGGTTACTCCTTCAATATGGTCCTTTCCTTTTATTCAGGAGCTAGAAGATATCAATTACATTATATTAAAGACAGGAAAGGAGTGTGCATATTATAAATGTTTTACATGAAACATAAAGAAAACTGACGCACAAAGAAGTTAATAAGCTTATTGCAAATTTGACAACTAATTAATGTTGTGAGTAGAGCACATGGTTTGTGATTCATAGATATTTTTCTTCAATTCTGCATTTTATCATAAAGCACAAGAAACAATAAAATAGGAATTATGAAAAGGCAAAAATATAAATGTGAAAATATATTGTGAATGTGAGTTTAACACTTTATTCTTTTAATTCACCAATCATACAGTCACCCAGAATGTGAAACTCTTTTATGACCTTTCCACCTGACACAGCTGAATTGTTTCAAATCATCTAAGAAAAGCTTAGACATACTGTGCTGATTTGTATGGTCTAACGGGTATAACAGAAAATGTTCTTTCCCCCAGATAAAGATGTTCTAAGTTTTAATAATACAAGACATTTCACTTCTAAAATTATCCAGTTTATAAAAAATGATTATCAATGTTTAAAAACTTTGGATGTGTGCCGTTTGACCATCTTTTGTTTTATTTCACATTGTAGACCAAAGCATAGAGAAACTTGATCACTTAGTAAAGCTCTTCTGACCCCAGTCAAAATAAGGTAAAGAATTAAATGGTTACATGTGTTGGTAGGATAAAATTTCCATTAAAGTTGAATTAAAAGGAACATACTCTGATCTCTTACTGGATAAAGAAGTGCATTGTATTTAGAATAAATAGCATACCTGAGATCCTGGTCCCTTAACATGGGTGACTCACTATGTATATCATAGCAGTGGTGGTCATATTTGTGTGGAGACAGATGGATGAATTTAAGTATACTTTGTAAAATGGAAAAGAGAAGTTGTCACTGTTGCTATAATTAACTATAATAGTATGGTATCTTGCTCAACATTAGCCTGTTATCCAACACTAGCCTGACTGATACTCAGATTTTACATAAATGAAATAAATAGAATTAAGAAGTTTAGCTTCTCAAATGAATCTAAACAAGTACAGTTGTATATACTAGACATTAGTCAAACATTGCACAGTAAGGTTACCATACCCTAATCCTAAATATTACTTCTGAATTTTGTTCCTAGTTGTCATATTGCCTTTATAAAGGCCTCAGGATATTCCTTTTGAGATTTTAACTCTATCCATGTATGAGTACCCTGTACTGGAGGTTAAAAACATTATAGGATGTTTCCATTTTTTTTATAGTGGATGGTTGGCAGAAGGAAGAGGTGATTGAGATTCTAATGAATCACCAAGCATGCATTAAAAAAGGTCTATGAACCTATATAAAAGTCATTCTTAAATTTCAAATAAAGATATACTAAAAATGAACTTTTGATTTATTAAGGCTTTTATTGGGCTTGGAATTTCTTTTAGAAATTGAAGTAGATTTTCTATTGGCATTTGAATGTATGAGTTAAATACTGTATATTATCAATTAACTTTACCTGTCCCTTTTTGGTTTTTTTACTTTTCTTTTTTATTTTTTTCTCTTGGCCCTAGCTAGCCATGAAATATCTCTTGGATTCAATATCATGGGAGAACACAGTAAAAGTTTTAGATCCCCCTTATGGGGTAGGGAAGGGTCGCAGAAGAACCTGACCGGTCACCAAGGATCTTGATGTAATTTCTGATTAGAATTTAATGAAAAGGGAATTCATGACCCTGGTGACTGGAAGGCATGGATGCAGTAGGATATGGTACCAAAAGTGAATGCATCTGTGGAAATTACACAACTTAGAGCAGATAGGAGGATGCTGTTGAACAAGTTAACCTCGCCCAACCTCCCTGAATTTGGACCAGTCATAGAGAGATGCGATAACATGGGAAAAGGCACTATAATCTTGAAGTGGCAAATCTAAACTGATAGTGACTGAGTGTACCTTAAAATTCAGGATTGTTTAAAAATGGAGGGCCATTAGCTGAAATAAATTATAGAGAAAAAATGATTTTTCACATCTGAATTTTTGTTTATAAAATCATACCTTGTTTCTGGTATAAAAATTTAAAGAAATTATTTAAGAATGCTGACACACTCAAAACGTCTTAGCTTAGGTTTTAGATTTAACATGGAAGAAGAATATTATCTTGTCTGAAAACATCATTTGTTCAAGAAAATTAAAACAAATTATGTTTTGTTTATTGTCCAGCTTCAGAATTTTGATCCAAGCAATACTTATAAGTAAGTCAAAAGAAAAGATTCAGATAAAGCCTTGCAGTCTGAAGTCACACAAATGAGTTACAAGGGACTGACTGAAACTTGGGCTTAACAGAGCATCTTGCAACAGTAAACTGGGAATAAATGATATGATTATCCTTATCATTGTTATTACTTCTCGCCTGTAGCCAGTTTAGGAGGGAAGCAGTGCATTCAAGGCAAGCCTTCTTGATCTTACCTATAACTACCTCCATGATAGTGTTATAAAGATTGGAAACAGAAATTGAGACAGAAACTTGAAGTTGCCAAATGATTTCTTACAGTGGAGTTTTTGCTTCCTGTAATTGCTAATCTGAAAACCATAGCACAGTTCCTATCCAGTAGTGGTGAGGGAGGGAAGGGGCTGTTCATGGACACATGTGTTTGAATTAGTCTTCAATTATATCAGTCCTAAGGTGTCTTGATTTTACTGGTGAAATAGCCCACCTATTGCTTCTATTTACAATCATGGTTAAAGATTGTTAGTATTAAAGTAAATCTTAAGAACAGGAGGATTATAGTAGTACTCCATTCCTTCTTAAAACAATTGAGTTTCCGCCTATACCAATTGGTATTTATACTAGTGTGTCTATGGTGGTTTAACACCCTAAATGTGATGTAATAATTCTACTGAATTTTAGACTGAATGCTACCATAAAGATCTACTATATTAAAAATATTTGCATATGGCATTCTCCTATCTGAAAATTTATGAATTTTAATAAAGTTGCTTAGATTTTATGGCCCACAGCTATAATTGTTCATAATCCAGGAATACCATTTAAAGGCAATTGAAATTATATGAAAACACTTAGCAGAATTATGTCTTCAGCTTTCCCATTACTTCTTAAGAGAATATTGGTGTCAGATTTTCTTTTTTTTTAAATTTATTTATTTGTTTATTTTTGTCTGTTCTGGTCTCCATTGCTCGGGCTCTTCTGGACTTGTGGCTAGCAGGGGCTACTCTCTAGATGTGGTGATCAGGTTTCTCTTGTTGCAGAGCACAGGAGTTGTGATTCCCAGGCTCTGGAGCACAGACTCAATAGTTGTGACGCATAGACTTGGTTGCTCCACTGCGTGTGGGATCTTCCTGGACCAGGAATTAAACCCATGCCTCCTGCATTGGCGGGTGAATTCTGTATCACTGAGCCTCCAGGAAAGGCTCCCATTACTTTTTATATGTTGATTATTAATTCCTACAGAGTAAATGAAAGATTACTTATTTAAAATGAAAACTAATACTTAGCTTTGTAAATATGTTTGTGATCTAGCATGTGTAAAAGTGTGTCTTCATGATAGCTTAAGATTTATCAATATACAAATAGTCTATGGAGTAATATGTACTGTGGTCCAGCCACTCCAACTATTAAATAGCTGTCTTTTTTTATAAGAGAAGACAACAATAGCAAAGAGTATTATTTAATTGTAATGAATGAATAATAAATAGTAACGATAGGCTCCAAATCAAATGTACATCCAGTTTCATGTAATAAAAAGTAGCAACTTCATACATTAGAAAACTAGAATGGAAAATAAAGTTTTAGAAATTTATTTTAGAACATTTTCTAAGTTGGATAATTCCAGAAATCTCCCCTCGTTGTTCTTTTCCTTCTATAGTAAACGCATTACTAAGTGTTCTTTTAAAAAAATTTTTGTTTTTTTCTGTTCAGTTGAACACAGCTTTATTGTTGGGTATACAGAAGTCAACGAGAGGCATTAGGTTTCCAAAAGAGTTTCACAATTAGAAAGATTATTTTTTTCGCTCATTTATATATGTTCGATATCTACCAAAAATAATTTAAGGCAATCTTTGGGCTTTCCTGGTGGCTCTGATGGTAAAGAATCTGCCTGCAGTGCAGGAGATTGTGGGTTTGATCTGTGGGTTGGAAAGATCCCCTGGAGAAATGCATGGCAAACCACTCCAGCGTTCTTGCCTGGAGAGTTTCACTGTAGCCCTTGCCTGGAGGGCTACAGTCCATGGGATTGCAAAGAGTCGAACACAGCTGAGTGACTAACACACTTAAAAATACATTGTAAGTATAACATGAATAAAAAACAGGTAAGAATGATGAAAGGAAGAATGGAAAAGAGTAGGGAAATAAAGTGTAATTAGAAATAAGATCTGTATAATTAGAAATAAGATCTTTAAATACTTGTAGTGAGTTATATGTAAAGTGATAAAATGCAAGGCATGATTAAGTATAACAATTAAAAAGTACAAAATAGTGCTGTAACAAAAAGAGTATGGAATATATAATTAGCTTCTTTTTTGAGTACTACTTGCTGTGCCTGGCTGTGTTCAACTCTTTGTGAAACCATGGACCGTAGCCTGCCAGGCTCCTCTGTCCGTGAGATTTTCCTGGGAAGAATACTGGAGTGGGTTGTCATTTCCTTCTCCAGGGGATCTTCCCAACTGAGGGATCTAACCCAAATCTCTTGCGTCTCCTGCATTGCAGACGAATTCTTTACCACTGAATCATCCGAGAAGCCCAGGATTCTTAAAAATTTTATTTATTTATTTATTTATTTATTTTAAGAAGTGGTATCTGACCTCACTTTGGAAGAAACAAGAGAAAAAGTAGACACATAGAGGATGGAATAATACCTGCAAAGTTGAGTAGGCATGAAACAAAATGGTTGGTATAGAACACAGTACTAATATATTTTGGAAATCAAATGCTGCATTATAAAGTAAAAGAGAGGACATGTAGGCTCGTGATGGGTATGGAACTGGCCAGATCTACAGTGCATAACTTTTTGCATTAAAAAAGTATGGATAAAGAAGAACCTCCATGACCCAGGCTTGAAATGATGGTTCAGTTGAATGGTTATGAAGAGTTGGGAATTAATTACTGTTATTTTCAAGTTTTTTGGCGGGGGCAATCAAAGAAAGAAAGAGAGAATAGTGTCATGAACTTCAGGTATTTATGTCCTAGATTTTTGAAGACAGTGTGGTTTCATCTATATTTTTACCAACCATTTCTTTCCCTAGCCCAGCACTACCACTGGAATGTTTTGAAGCAAATTCCAGACATTGTAGAATTTCATCAGTAAATAGTTCAGTGGGTATCTCTATAACATAAGGACTTACTAGAAACATAACTGGAACACACATAAAACCTTAACAGTAAACCCTTAAGATTCTCTAGTACCTCGTCAATATTAAAATTTCCCAATTATTCTTCCAAAAATTCTTAAGGATAATATGTTAAGGATACCTTTTTTGGCCTGGTTTTATCTGTATATTTTATATACAAGTATTTTTTTTTTTGGCTAAACTAATCTAAATACTATAAATATCTGCACTAAAACATAGTGTTTCAAATGATAACAGCTTATAATGAAAATTTCAGGCTATTTAAATTCTGGGACACAGGATTCAGTTGTCAACAGCTAAGATGAGGTGAACTAGTACAGAACCAGTATCATCTATAGTTTCATAGATAGAGAAAAGGTAGCAGAACATAGCATAATTGTTTTCAGAGATGCGTGAGTATTATCAAAATTTCATTTTAATTTTCAAAGATTCATTAGTATTATTAAAAGTTCATTTGATAAATGATTCTTTTTTTTTTTTTAACTTTATGGAGAGCCATAAACTGCTTGAATATCCTCCCTGTATCTGTTTAAGAAAATAGTTTGGGTAGCTAGAGCAAATAGAGTGAAATAGTTACTAAAATCAGTAAATGCAAAGAAAGCAAAGGAAAAACATAAACCAGACAAAAATATTTCCAGGACCAAATTTTTAAGTAGTCTGTATTTTGTCATTTGTTAAACCACAATAGGCATGCACAGAGCTGTAGTTCAACATGATTTTGTTGCTAACATAAATAAAGTTGGAGCACTGTTCTGCAAATCAACCAGACTGGACCATGAACTACAAATTTTACACATATATATATATATATATATAGAGAGAGAGAGAGAGCAAGAGAGAGTGTGTTAGAGACTAACTGGAAAGTTACAGCTGGACATGAACAAACTACAAAGGGGCAAGAAGACTTAAGCTGGGAAGAACAGACTAGTTCTTTACATGTCATACACAATTCTAAATGATAAAATTGAATTCAACATAGGTATTTCTGAAAACTTATTTACTACTTATAATGTTGTATTAGAATTCCTGGTCTGCCTCATTTGAGTTTCAGTAGGTCTTCAAGTGTTTCCCTAATTTGTAAGTGAAAGTGCTTAGTACATAGTAACATATAGAAAAAAAGAATCAAACTGCACATGATATAAAATCAGAGTCAACATATAGTTTATTTGCAGATGAATATTTTCAACTCAAATCATTGTACCTACTAACTGGACAACCATCTTTTCCTGTAGTAATCATTAAAGATTATTTTTAAATTATTCATTTAAAAGGGAGATTTATCATGTTAAACAGGTTTGTTGGGCAGAAGTTACTTAGTAATAAAAAATGACCAACACTGCTTTTGAAATCATTCTTCAGAATGTGTGTGTGTGTATATATATATATATATATATATACACAAAGCATTTTTAAAAAAATCAATGGTAGAGTAAAAAGGTATCTTAGCTCACCAGTAACTCTCAAAGTATATAAGTCCTTTATGACTATAAGGCTTTCATTTTACTCTACAATGGCTGGCAATGCTATACACAAAGGAAACTGTTCCCAACTTAAGAAGCCTGCAGAGGTCAGTATAGCAACAGCAACAAGACATCATTGATCAGTTGATCAATGCTGAAGGTGGACCATTAGACCAAATGCATGTTTACACATACCAGCATCTTGAACATTAAAATGAAATTTGTTATAATTAGAATAAGATATCCTTTGAGTAATTCATTTGAGTACATTTAAAGAAAATCAACATTTGGAAAATCATTCCACTCAAAAAGTGTAGGGGGCAGTGAAATGAAATGTAAAATTATAGTAATGACTACTTTATATAAAAATAAATGTCTTTTTTGTATGCTGATGTATTTGAAAAATGTTCTGTTCATTTGAACTGGAGAGTATATTCCTCATTCTTGGTTCATCAGCTTCTAGCTCTTGTCAATAAAGCTCACTATTAATCTGGGCAAACTATGATTTTTTTTTTGACATTGATACATAAATCATGTTTTCTTATTTCTAGTCATATTCCATATAATTCAGAATAAAAAGTGCTTCCAAATATAGCCATAGTTCTCAAGTACAAGTTACAATTTTTGTACCTATATTGAAGTATTTTAAATTTGAACATGAAAATGACCATAAATATATTTCTTAAGAAAACATTTTTACAGTTTGTTTTTATAAAAATGAAAAAAAAAACTGACAGGTTTTAGAAACTGTACTCTGATACCCAGAAGCTGTCTTCTCCAAGATGACCTGTCAGTGACCTTTGTCATGACATTGAAGGACTACACTCTCCAGGGGTGAGAAGTAATTCAACTTCAATTGTTCCTGTGCACCAGACATGTATAAAACAGAGACTATAAACATATCCTGTAGGCTTATTTTGGCTCCAGTTAAGCTGACACCATCAGACTCATTTAGCTTAGAACTTGCAGACCTGGTTTCAGTATCAGCTCTCTGCTGCAATCCAAAAGGCTAGCTAAAAGAAAAGCTAGCTAAAGCCGGCAGCATTGGGCTTTTGCTGGACAGCAGTTATCTGTTGTAAGGTAAGTTTCTCATACTTTTATAACACTTAATGCCATGACATTGTTGCTCTGGTGTTTCTAATGCTGCTATGGATGGACAAAGTCAGAAGTTTTTTCAAAAGATTAGAAAATAGGTAGGTATATAGAAAGTGGGACGAGACAGATTAAATAGACATTTTTTATAAAAAGAATATCTGTTTACTCTTTTAAATGTAAGCTTTAGTTTTCCCCAAAATATATTCCAATAAGCACTTGTGCAAATAAGGAATGAGAGATGCACATAAAGAATTAATTTTTACAGTCCACAAATAAATGTATACTTATTTTTTTCTACTTATACATTTGTTGCAATTTTACCTAAAATTTTAAAAACTTCTCTGAGAGCAACATCTAGTACAACCATATATCCTTATCCACAGCAGTATAATGGACTATATAATAGCCCACAAATTAGGCAAAGATAAATAACCCTATAATGGATACAAAATAAATTTAATATAGTTAATACTGTTAATATCACATTCCATATCTTATAAAAAATAACTATTGAACTTATATAAACTGGTTACTTATATGTAAGTAGACCAAAAATACAACCTAAAAAAAAAAATCTCAAAATGCATATTTAGGATATTACCTTAACACAATGTATAACCAGAAATCAGTAATAAATTGCAAGTTTAAAATGTCACTTACAATAAAAGAATTCTCTCATGAATAATGCTAAGATCGAGGAGAACGTTAAGTCTGAGATTTTCAATTGTAAAAAGACAGTGGAACATCGTAAAAGCCTGTGGTGTCCATCCAAATCTGTAATCAGACAAAAATTCAGAGATGTAAATGCTTACATTTAAAAACAAGGAAAATATAGAGGAAATAAATGTTAACTTAAACAGTTTGACAAATGAATATAACCAGAGCTGAAGAAAACAGAAAAATATAAAATAACTAAAAATACCACAATTAAACAAACTGTTTCAAACTGGTTGTTTGAGTAGGCTTTACAAATAGATCAAAAAACAAAGGAAGTGAAAGGGAAGGGAGAAAGGGAAAGACATACCCAACTGAATGCACAGTTAAAATAGCAAGGAGAAATAAGAAGACCTTCTTCAATGAACAATGCAAAGAAATAGAGGAAAACGATAGAATGGGAAAGACTAGAGATCTCATCAAGAAAATTGGAGATATCAAGGGACTATTTCATGCAAAGATGGGCATAATAAAGGACAGAAAATGTAAGGCCCTAATATAAGCAGAAGATATTAAGAAGAGGTGGCAAGAATACTCAGAACTATACAAGAATGGTCTTGTGAAAGTGAAGTCGCTCAGTCGTGTCCGATTCTTTGCAACCCCATGGACTGTAACCTACCAGGCTCCTCTGTCCATGGGATTCTCCAGGCAAAAATACTGGAGTGGGATGCCATTTCCTTCTCCAGGGGATCTTCCCAACCCAGGGATTGAACCTGGGTCTCCTGCCTTGCAGGTAGACGCTTTAACCTCTGAGCCACCAGGGAAGAATGGTCTTAGACCCATATAATCATGATGGTGTGATCACTCACCTAGAGTTGGACATCCTGGAATGTGAAGTCAAGTGGGTTTCAAGAAAAATTACTGTGAGCAAAGCTACTGGAGGTGATGGAATTCCAGCTGAGCTATTTAAAATCCTAAAAGATGATTCTGTTAAAGTGTTGTACTCAATACGTCAGCAAATTTGGAAAACTAAGCAGTAGCCATAGGACTGGAAAATGTTAGTTTTCATTCTAATCCCAAAGAAGAGAAATACCAAAGAATGTTCAAATTGCTGCACAATTGCACTCAATTTACATATTAGAAAGGCTTATTGATGCTTTTAAGTTGTGCTTTTGAGATGCTTTTGTGTTGGAGAAGACTCTTGAGAGTCCCTTGGACTGCAAGGAGATCCAACCAGTCCATTCTGAAGGTGATCAGCCCTGGGATTTCTTTGGAAGGAATGATGCTAAAGCTGAAACTCCAGTACTTTGGCCACCTCATGCGAAGAGCTGACTCATTGGAAAAGACTTTGATGCTGGGAGGGGTTGGGGGCAGGAGGAGAAGGGGATGACAGAGGATGAGATGGCTGGATGGCATCACTGATGGACGTGAATCTGAGTGAACTCCGGGAGTTGGTGACGGACAGGGAGGCCTGGCGTGCTGCAATTCATGGGGTCGCAAAGAGTCGCACACAACTGAGCAACTGAACTGGACTGAACTGAAGGCTATACTGAAAATCCTTCAAACTAATCTTCAGCAGTACATGAACCAAGAAATTCCAGATGTGTAGGCTGGGTTTTGAAGAGGCAGAGAAACCAGAGATCAAATTGCCAACATTCATTGGATCATGAAGAAAGCAAGGGAATTCCAGAAAACATATCTTCTGCTTCTCTGACTATGCTAAAGCCTTTGACTGCATGGATCACCACAGACCATGGAAAATTCTTAAAAAGATTGGAGTACCAGACCACCTTACCTGTCTCCTGAGAAACATATATGGGGGTCAAGAAGCAAGTTAGACCAAGACATGGAACAACTGACTGGTTCAAAATTGGGAAAGGAGTATATCAAGGCTGTATATTGTCACCCTGTGTATTTAACTTATATGCAGAGTACCTCATGTGAAATGCTGGGCTGGATGAATCACAAGCTAGGATCAGGATTGCTGGGAGAAATATCAATAACCTCAGATATGCAGGTGATACCCCTCTAATGACAGAAAGCAAAGAGTCTCTTGATGAGGGTGAAAGTGGAGACTGAAAAAGTTGGTTTAAAACTCAACATTCAACAAATAAAAATCATGGCATCTGGTCCCATGATTTTATGGAAAATAGAAGGGGAAAAGCAGAAACTGTGACAGATTTTATTTTCTTGCATATGGTGACTGCAACTGTGAAATGTAAAGACACTTGCTCCTTGGATGGAAGGCTATGACAAAGAAGAGATATCATTTTGCCAAGAAAGGACCATATAGTCAAAGCTATGGTTTTTCCAGTAGTCATGTATGGATGCGTAAGTTGGACCATAACAAAAGGCATAGCGCTGAGGAATTGATGCTTTTGAACTGTGGTGTTGGAGAAGACTCTTGAGAGTCCCTTGGACTCCAAGGAGATCAGACCAATCTATCCTAAGCTGAAGCTCCAATATTTTGGCCATGTGATACGTAGAGCTGACTCATTTAGAAAAGACCTTATTGCTGGGATAGGTTGAATGCAAAAGGAAAATGGGGTGGAAGAGGATGAGATGATTTGTAGCATTTCTGACTCAATGGACATGAATTTGAACAAACTGGGAGATAGTGAAGGACAGGAGAGCCTGGTGTGCTGCAGTCCATGGTGTCACAAAGATTGGAACACAACTTGACTGAACAACAACAATTTTCTTTGAAGATATATATATATATATGTAAAATAAGTTATATATAAAACATCATGGACTTTATTATATTTTATATATACAATACAGTTCTTACTAATGTGTTGTTTTTAGACTCTAAGCTTGTGATGATTTGTTATAGTGACAATAGGAAACTAATATAGCTAATAAAAGAAATGAAAAAAGTCATAAGAAGAATTTAAAAATAAGGCTTACTACAAAACAATAGGGCTTCCCAGGTAGCTAAGCTGGTAAAGAATCTGCCTGCAATGCAGGAGATCCTGGTTCAATTCCTGGGTTGGGAAGTTCCCCTGGAGGAGGTCATGGCAACACACTCCTGCATTCTCACCTAGAGAATCCCCACGGACAGAGGAGCCTGGCAGGCTACAGTCCATGGGGTCACAAAGAGTCAGACATGACTGAGCAACTAAGCACAGCACATAAGACAGTATGTATAGCTGTGATTAAATATGTTGGATCACTAAATACAATTTAATGCTAATAACTCCAAAAATCTAAAAGAATTCAAGAATCTCCTGAAATGGTTCCAAAGTCTGGCCAGTGAAGTATACAGAAATAAATGGTACAATGTACTTGCAAATCTAGATACAAAGGTTACAAAATAAATTCAGAGAAAACCTGAAAGAATATTAAAAAATAAACCATCATTATATATAGTAACATATTAAGCTTCAAATAATTGCATGAGAAAAGCAACCTAACTATACCCATTTTGTAGTTGAAGAAACCAAAGTTAGTAGGCCCTAAATTATATAATTAATTAATTCCAGAGCCTATATTGAAACACATGGCATCTGGTTTCAGTGCTTATCTTGTAACATTTTTAGTTCACGAATATAAGGATGGATAAAAATAAATCAATTTCCCAACCCAGGGATCCAACCCAGGTCTCTCAGATTGCAGGTGGATTCTTTAATGTCTGAGACACCAGGGAAGCCCAAGAATACTGGAGTGGATAGCCTATCCCTTCTCCAAGATATCTTCCTGACCAAGGAATTGAACTGGGGTCTTCTGCATCATGAGCAGATTCTTTTTCAGCTGAGCTACCAGGGAAACCCCAAATCAATTTCAATAGCTCATTAAATCAATCAATAACTCAAAAAAGCAATATTTTGTCATATTTCAAAAAAATATCTTGATGAAATGCAGTATCCCTTTATTAAAAAGTTAGCACAAACTAAAAACAAACAAAAAAATACTGTGATAAAATTTATTCCAACAATAATTTGCATTTATTAATTTTGAAACATTGAATTATATTTTAATTAAAATTAAGAAACAGAACAACATAAGAATGTCTATTATTGCTATTATCAAGATGATTCTGAAAGTTCTAGACAATACAATAAAGGAAGAAAAAAATTAGAGATAAAATTATTATTGCTAGAAAACATACTTGTTTATTCAAAACATTCAAATTAATTGATTAAAATTAATTTTTTAAAATATTTAGCCCTAATGAGCAAGATTCATAATCAGTTACAAAATCAATTTGTTTAACATATATTACCCTAAAAGTTTAGTCAATAGGGTAGCAAATATTCTCATTCACAAAGCAATGAAAATAGGTAATACCTGTAAGTGATTTTAAGGTGAAAATATGTTTCAAAATTGTTGAAAGACCTCTATAAAGATTAAGATAAGAAAAGAGAACTCTTCCTAAATTAGAACCATACTAAATCTTCATATGGATTATCCCCCTAAATAATTGATAAATCCAATTAAAAATTTAAAGTAATATTGTATAACTTCTTAAATGCTTTACTCTGGGGTAGCTATTAGGTTAAAGAATAAATGTATAAGCATGCTGCTTTTTAAAGACATGTATCTGATTGGTTATGGTTATTATCAGTATTATTGTTGTTTGTAAATGAAACAGGTTTTAAGACAGGACTAAATGTCACCTCAGGCTGTGAATAATTTGAGTCCTCCCACTTTTGTACTTGTAAAGTCCCTGGTAGCTCAGTTGGTGAAGAATCCGCCTTGCCAAATTCAGACTTAAATTGGAGAAACAAGGGAAAACCACTAGACCATCCAGGTATGACCTAAATCAAATCTCTTATGATTAAGGGAAGTGAGAAATAGATTCAAGGGATTAGATATGATAGACAATAGTGCCTGAAGAACTATGGACAGAGATTCGTGACATTGTACAGGAGGCAGGGATCAAGACCATCCCCAAGAAAAAGAAATGCAAAAAGGCAAAAAGGTTGTCTGAGGAGGCCTTACAAATAGCTATGAAAAGAAGGGAAGCAAAAGGCAAAGGAGAAAAGGAAAGATATACCCATTTGAATACAGAATTACAAAGAATAGCAAGGAGAGATAAGAAAGACTTCCTCAGTGATCAATGCAAAGAAATAGAAGAAAAGTATAGAATGGGAAAGAGTCAAGAAAATTAGAGATACCAAGGGAACATTTCATGCAAAGAAGGGTATAATAAAGGACAGAAATGGTATGAACCTAATAGCAGCAGAAGATATTAAGAAGAGGTGGCAAAAATACACAGAGGAACTATACAACAAAGATCTTCATGACCCAGATAATCTCGATGTTGTGATCACTTACCTAGAGCCAGACATCCTGGAATGCGAAGTAAAGTGGGCTCTAGGAAGTATCACTAAAACAAAGCTAGTGGAGGTGATGGAATTCCAGTTGAGCTATTTCAAATCCTAAAAGATACAAAGGTTACAAAATAAATTCAGAGAAAACCCAAAAGAATATTAAAAAATAAACCATCATTATATATATTAACATATTAAGCTTCAAATAATTGCATGAGAAAAGCAACCTAACTATACCCATTTTGTAGCTGAAAAAACCAAAAGATTAAGCTGTGAAATGCTGCACTCCATATGTCAGTAAATTTGGAAAACTCAGCAGTGGCCACAGGACTGGAAAAGGTCAGTTTTCATTCCGATCCCAAAGAAAGGCAATGCCAAAGAATGCTCAAACTACTGCACAATTGCACTCATCTCACACGCTAGCAAAGGAATGCTCAAAATTCCCCAAGCCAGGCTACAACAGTACATGAACCGTGAACTTCCAGATGTTCAAGCTGGATTTAGAAAAGCCAGAGGAACCAGAGATTCAATTGCCAAAATCCAGTGGATCATCAAAAAGGCAAGAAGGTTCCAGAAAAACATCTACATCTGCTTTATTGGCTATACCAAGGCTTTTGACTGTGTGGATCACAACAAACTCTGGAAAATTCTGAAAGAGATGGGAATCCCAGACCACCTGACCTGCCTCTTAAGAAATCTGTATGTGGATCAAGAAGCAACAGGTAGAACTGGACATTGAATAACAGACTGGTTCCCAATGGGGAAAGGAGTACATCAAGACTATATCTTTGACAAAGGAGGCAAGAATATACAATGGCGTAAAGACAATCTCTTTAACAAGTGGTGCTGGGAAAACTGGTCAACCACTTGTAAAAGAATGAAACTAGATCACTTTCTAACACCACACACAAAGATAAACTCAAAATGGATTAAAGATCTAAATGTAAGACCAGAAACTATAAAACTCCTAGAGGAGAACATAGGCGAAACACTCTCCGACATAAACCACAGCAGGATCCTCTATGATCCACCTCCCAGAATTCTGGAAATAAAAGCAAAAATAAACAAATGGGACCTAATTAAAATTAAAAGCTTCTGCACAACAAAGGAAAATATAAGCAAAGTGAAAAGACAGCCTTCTGAATGGGAGAAAATAATAGCAAATGAAGCAACTGACAAACAACTAATCTCAAAAATATACAAGCAACTCCTGCAGCTCAATTCCAGACAAATAAACGACCCAATCAAAAAATGGGCCAAAGAACTAAATAGACACTTCTCCAAAGAAGACATACGGATGGCTAACAAACACATGAAAAGATGCTCAACATCACTCATTATTAGAGAAATGCAAATCAAAACCACAATGAGGTACCACTTCACACCAGTCAGAATGTCTGCGATCCAAAAATCTGCAAGAAATAAATGCTGGAGATGGTGTGGAGAAAAGGGAACCCTCCTACACTGTTGGTGGGAATGCAAACTAGTACAGCCACTATGGAGAACAGTGTGGAGATTCCTTAAAAAATTGCAAATAGAACTGCCTTATGACCCAGCAATCCCACTGCTGGGCATACACACTGAGGAAACCAGAATTGCAAGAGACACATGTACCCCAATGTTCATCGCAGCACTGTTTATAATAGCCAGGACATGGAAACAACCTAGATGTCCATCAGCAGATGAATGGATAAGAAAGCGGTGGTACATATACACAATGGAGTATTACTCAGCCATTAAAAAGAATACATTTGAATCAGTTCTGATGAGATGGATGAAACTGGAGCCGATTATACAGAGTGAAGTAAGCCAGAAAGAAAAACAACAATACAGTATACTAACACATATATATGGAATTTAGAAAGATGGCAATGATGACCCTGTATGCAGGACAGGAAAAAAGACACAGATGTGTATAGCGGACTTTTGGACTCAGAAGGAGAGGGAGAGGGTGAGATGATTTGGGAGAATGGCATTGAAACATGTATAATATCATGTAAGAATCGAATCGCGAGTCTATGTCCGATGCAGGATACGGCATGCTTGGGGCTGGTACATGGGGATGACCCAGAGAGATGTTGCTGGGAGGGGGGTGGGAGGGAGGTTCATGTTTGGGAACACATGTACACCCGTGGTGGATTCATGTCAATGTATGGCAAAACCAATACAGAATTGTAAAGTAAAATAAAAAATAAATAAATAAATATATATATATATAAAAAATTCAAACAAAAAAAAAGACAAAAAAAAAAAGGACTATATATTGTTACCCTACTTATTTACCTTATATGCAGAGTACATCATGAGAAATGCTGGGCTGGATGAAGTACAAGCTGGAATCAAGTTTGCCAGGAGAAATATCAATAACCTCAGATATGCAGATGACACCACCCTTATGGCAGAAAGTGAAGAAGAACTAAAGAGCCTCTTGATGAAAGTGAAAAAGGAGAGTGAAAAAGTCGGCTTAAAACTCAACATTCAGAAAACTAAGATCAAGGCATCTGGTCCCATCACTTCATGGCAAATAGATGGGGAAGCATTGGAAACAGTGAGAGACTTTATTTTGGGGGGCTTCAAAATCACTGCAGATGGTGACTACATCCATGAAATAAAAGATGCTTGCTTCTTGGAAGGAAAGTTTTGACCAACCTAGACAGCATATTAAAAAGCAGAACATTATTTTGCCAATAAAGGTTCATCTAGCCAAAGCTATGTTTTTTCCAGTAGTTATGTATGGATGTGAGAGTTGGATTATAAAGAAAGCTGAGTGCTGAAGAATTTACGCTTTTGAGCTGCGGTGTTGGAGAAGACTCTTGAGAGTCGCTAGGACTGCAAGGAGATCCAGCCAGTCCATTCTAAAGGAAGTCAGTCCTGAGTATTCATTGGAAGGACTGATGCTGAAGCTGAAAGCCCAATACTTTGGCCACGGAAGCGAAGAACTGACTCATTTGAAAATACCCTGATGCTGGGAAAGATTGAAGGCGGGAAGCGACGGGGACGACAGAGCATGAGATGGTTGATTGCATCACCAACTCAATGGATGTAAGTTTGAGTGAACTCCGGGAGTCGGTGATGGACATTGAGGCCTGGTGTGCTTCAGTCCATGCGGTTGTAAAGAATCGGACACGACTGAACAACTCAACTGAGCTGAACTTTTGTACTTTGTCACATGATTTAAAATCGCTATAAAAAATGTTGGGAAACTTTATCAAATAATCCTAAATTCCATGTGTAAGATTAAATATATGAGACTAGCCAAGAGAATTATATAAAAAGATAGCTTATGTAATGTTGTACTTGACTTTTAAATGTTAAAGTACATTGTAAAATTATAGTAATTAAAAGGGAGATACCAGCACAAAGAACAGAAGAGAAGATTGTCAAACGCATGTATCAATGAAAACACTAGTGTATGATAAAAATGGTATTTTAAGTCACTGCATTTTGATTACCTGTTTTTTAAATAGTGCTAGGACAATTATCTTTAACCATAACTATCTCAATAACACTCCATATTTCAGAACATCAAAGTGTAATCCAGGTTGTTCAAAGGACTAAATATAGTATTTGCATGTGTGTGTGCATTCAGTTGCTCATCTGTGTCCGACTCTTTGTGCCCCCCATGGACTGTAGCCCTCCAAGCTCCTCTATCCATGGGATTTTATAGGCAAGGATACTGGATTGGGTGACCATTCCCTTCTCCAGGGGATCTCCCAGACCCAGGGATTGAACCCACATCTTTGAGTCTCCTGCATTGACAGGTGGATTCTTTATCACTCATACCACCTGGGAAGCCCTTATATGGTCTGCAAAAATGTTCTCCCATTGTGTTGGTTGTATTTTTATTTTCTTGATGGTGTGTTATAAAGCACAAAAGGTCTTAATTATGGTGAAACCTAATTTATCAATTTTTTTTGGTCAGATGTGTTTTTGATGTCATATCTACGAAAGCATTTTCAAACTCAAGATTGTAAAGATTTACTCTTAAGTTTTCTTCTAAGTATTTTAGAGTTTTAAGTCCTTACATTTAAGTCTATGAGTTAACTTTTATATATTGTGCGAATTTAGGGATATAGTTTCACTCTTTTATGTGTGGATTTCCTGATGCTCAGGACCAATTGTTAAAAGACTGTTCTTTCTTTCCTCATTGAATTTGCTTGATATCCCTTTATGTTGTTGTTGTCCTTTAGTTACAACTGGATTAAGTCTATAAAGTCTGGTTTTAGTTATGTGGGGGCACTGCAAGCTCACTAAGCTTAGTGGTCAATTAATGGTGGGATATGTCTTGAATTAATAAATCTCCCAACTTTTGCCAAGTGGTTCTTTGTGTATTTGAAGGCCAGTTCAGTTCTCCAAGGAGCAGTCTGTAACTCTGCCTTAGCCTTCTATTCCTGCTTGGGGAAAGCTTCAAGCTCTGATAAAGGTAAACATTTAGAGTATTTTTAGTTTTTTTCTTGAAGTGTGCACAGCTCTGCACATGTGCTTGGCATTCTATATTGTCAAGAATATGTCAGAGCTAAGCACTACTTATGGAAATATCTTTCCCCTGATATTCCTTTTAGATTTTTATTCAACTTCTTATTTAGCACTGACGAGTTTGAGTGAACTCTGGGAGTTGGTGATGGACAGGGAGGCCTGGCGTACTGTGATTCATGGGGTCGCAAAGAGTCAGACGTGACTGAACGACTGAACTGAACTGAACTGAGTACTCCACCCCAGACTGCTTCCCTGTTGGATAATGCCACAGATTACTTTCAACACATGTGCTAGGAATAAGACTTCACACAGGATAAGCTTTGAGTTTGATTAAATAAAGGCAAACTGTGAAAATGGAACTTTTCAAGGAGCTTCAAAATTGTGATGTTTCTCTGGGAATGGGGGTTTTGGGAATCTCCAAACCCATCTGTCTTTTCCAGTGCCCACTAGAGTACTGATTTTTATAACCATCATCATAGTTGTGAGGCTGTTGGCTCTCAAGCATGCTGTAGACCTGGGAGGAGAAAGAAAGGAATAGGGAAAATTTAAATGATGCGAAGCTTGCAGTTCTTACTGAGATTCATTTTTCTTGATAGGTTCTCCTTGGATTATTGCAAGTTCCTTGGTTCAGTTTCCAAGATTCTGAAAAAGACAATTTTGATCATTTTTTCCATTGTTCTTATCTCTTCTATGGAGGAGCAGATTTTTCACCATTCCCAATGTACTTCTCTTTATTTGCTTCTAATATAAATTATTCTATAAGTTAAAATTGTTTTAAGCTTTATTTAAACAATGATATTTAGAACATGTTAGAAATTGCATGGCTTAAAACTACTTAAACTTATTAAAATTATGAGAAGTTTCTGATGAAAACTTAAAAATTTCCAAATTGATACATACTTTTATAATTCTTTGGGGGCTAAATCACCAGAACATGTTTGAAGTCTATCTTAATAAGAAATGAGTTTGAAGGACCTATTTGAAAAGAAATGGATATTTGTGACAACACAGATGGACATAAAGGGCATTGTGTTAAGTGAAATAAGTCAGCAGAGGAAGTCAAATAATTTATGATATCACTTATATGTGGAATCTTTAAAAAATATGTAACATAATAAAACAGAAACAGACCATAGATACAGAGAACAAATAAGTGGTTGTTAGAGGGAAGGAGAATGAGGGAATGAAAAAAAAGAAAAGGTAACTATGTGAGGTAATGTGTGTGTACATCATGTTGTTCACTTGTATATAATTTTTGACAATTGCACCTCAATAAAGCTGAAAAGGGGGGAAAAAAGGAATGAGAAGACCTTAAGTATATTTAGAGTGGAACAGTAAAACACAAAGTTCTTTTAACTTCTCTATTTAGAATATGACAACGTAAAAGGGAATATATATATGACATGAGACAAGATAGGAAAAAAATGTGAAGAAAGCAAAGAAGAAAATGAGGAGAGTGGTGCCATGGTTGGAGATTAGTGCCTGTTGAATGGGGCAAGTGGGCAATTTCTTATGGCAGATGGTTAAATACCTTAAAAGAGATTTATGAAATTCAAGTATGTTTCATGTGAATAACCAAGCTCTCAAGTTATTACCAAAACATTGTGTGTGCAAAAAAGATAAAATGAACCAACAACAGAAAAAGAAAAAGTGAGAGCCAGCATGGATTCTCTTTAGGTGTCCTCTGGAGGGTGTTTTCAACTCTGTATTCCTGCGGCAGCACTGTCTTCCAGACTAACCATAATACTGGAACACCACATCAGATGTACAGCATGTACCCTGTTTGGGGAGGTGAGGTTTCTGTAGTGTATTTTGGAACCCCATCAATAGAACCCTTCACTGAGGATTCCAAACAATGCCAACTGGAAACCTGAAAGCAATTTTGATAAATTTGAAGAACTTCAGTGTTAATTTAGCATGGAATCCCATGACCTGGATGCTACTTCCTCAAAAAGTTTGGCATAGAATGTGTGTAGTATTATCCTTGTGGTTGGAAACTTCTCCTCAAGAAAGCAATATGCATAGATGAAACAAATGCTTTGATGAACTTTCTAAGAAGGATTCAATTTCATCTTCGTTTATGACTGCATGCCCAGAATCATATAAACAAAAACTGCACAATTTAGCTAATGTTCCAAGATTGAAATGAGTTCCCTTGGTTCTCACTGAATCCCAGAAGATGCACTGAATTCAGGAAGCACTGTGCCTTTATACTGCTGAAGCATGCTTTCAGTGTGTCCAGCAAAATGATTCTGGAACACCAGCAGAACCACAGAAAGTTGGAAAACACTTTTGGAATAGTAGTTAAGAACCCTTAATGATTCCTCTCTAAAGTCTTTAGCTGTGGAAAATCCATTTTCTGATCCTTACTGTCAAAAAGACTATTGAATAATGCATCTATACCTGTATTTGGTGGAATAATGTTCTTCTCCCTGTCATTAAGATATAAAACAACCAAATTTTAACACAGTTTTTTTTTGTAGCTATGCTACTTAAAATTTTTTAACTGTCATTTCAATCAGTTTGACTTCCCAGTGAGTGATTTACAGCACACAAATACTTCACTCTGCCTCAGAGTGAAATAAAATTGATTAGCCACATACCACTTCACTAGCTTTAAACTGGGAATTCTTGTTGACAATAAAAGATTATAAAATATCTTGCTTGTTTGTGTATGGTAAATAATTTCAGATGTAATCATTTTTATGCATTGTCCCCCTTGAGGCTCTGAAATATCTACTGTTATCTCTCTGCACAATCTACATTAGGACACACTCACTCCCTTGCTCATCTAAGTGAATATTTTACTCATCTTGTTTCTTTAGTCTAAATGCCCTTCCTTAAATTTTAAGTCTCATTCCTTAAATCTAGGATCTACTGTTCATTCTTTCATAGACTCTTTTCGCCATTCTCTTTGTACTTTTCTCAAAATATTGTCTGAACCCGTTTGAATTAATTTACTTCAACGTGGTACTTGTCATTAAGTTTGTTGGAGGCAGTCTCCCCCTGCTAATGCAAAACTCCTTATAAGCAGAGATTCTCTCTCATTTATCTACATTTCTCTACAATAGCTTCTAAATATTTGGGAATCTGCTTAGAAAAAAGAGCCCCAAATTTAGACTTACCCAGAAAACCAGTGAAGGAAAATACCCAGTTACTCTGCATTTTGTATTAAGATTTTATGGACAAAAATCTTAAGAAAAATCAAACAGTGTAAAACACTACACTCAGGCCTATGCAGTACTGAACTTATATTTCATATGGAGAATTTAACTATCAGTAAATTTGCTACAGTCTTTGAGTAGCAAAGCCTTCAACAATGTGCACAAAGGTTTTGACTAACTGAACTGAAATGACAGGTTACTTTAATTGAGCAAGTTAGATATCATTTTGAGTTAAACTCTTATAGTGTCTCGAAAGCCATTAACAAAGGGAATTGACTGAACTTTTCAACTTTTCACTATTTATTTAGACACTATATAGACATGGCTGAAGGAAATTTTGCCAAAAATACCTCAAAGAATTTTTTTTCTTCAACTGCATAAGATCATGAGAAAATAAAATCCCTCTCTTCTCAAATGACACTTTAAAGTTATAAGAGTACAGTGTAGGGAAATCAGTTCAGCCATGGATTATCAAAACAACAGAAATATAAAACAGGTACCAATTTATAGTATTTGTTGAAATAAATTGACTCTGATTCAAACTGTCAGCTAGGTTCTTTGACACTGAAAATAAAATACCAAACATACTAATGTAGAAACTTAGCAATGAAAAGCATGACCCTCCCTTTTATGATATTATCTTACTGTGAATTGAATTGATTGATAAATAAAGTTCAATTTGGCTCTTTCTGCATGAATTCAGTCCTGAGTCAAAGGGTTTTTAAAGTTTACACACACCATTTCTGCTCATATTTTTATCCTTTATAGAAACCATTTTGCATTTATACCTAATTGGTTCTACTGAACTCCACAGTTTTTCTATCACTCTGTTCCTTTCAAAGAAAATAGTTTTTCTGGCATAATCTAGGTCTTGGTTGAGAGAAGTGCATCTCCTTTTGTTTGTTGTCAGAAAGTCTCATTTGTGTGACTAGTTTAGTACCAACATTAAAAATTTAAGTAGCAAATGGACTGAAGGAGATTCAGGTGCAATCAGTTAAAAAAAAAAAAGTAGATATTAAGAGTGTATGCAAGATAGAATAATGTACCAAGGTAGGGTTGTGTTCTCGATGACTGCCATCAGAAAGGGCCCATCCATTGAATGTTGCTATTATATCTCGGCATAAACTGTTGTTGAAACTCTTTCAGCTGAAGTGTCCTGCCCAGGATGGTGACCTGCAGTCCCCTGGGTTCTAAGCTGTCCTGTGGATAGAAATCCATTTCCTGTTTCCCATATCCCCCATCATCTCACCCACATATCAGGGTTTAGTTTGAAAGAATGAAGCAGAGATCTTACAAATGCTTAAAAACCAGAAATTCTGTCAAGGGGAAAAGAAATAGAAAAGAGAAGAAAGAGAATAAATCCCCAAATCCCTGCACATGCAAAAGCTTTCTTATTTTTTTCCCCACTTCTAAAGGAGATGAGTCAAATAAGAGCCCATTCAAAACCACATGAGTGAAAATGAAGTTGTGTGTTTTTCACATCCTTCAGAACAGGCTAAGGGATGAAAATGAGGGCGAGTTCCCTATAGTCAAACATGCCCAGAAGTAGCAAACTTTGACTTAGCCACGAGCCAAATAAGCTGCTCCTGAATAATCAGGTCTTGGTTTAAATCCATAGAGATGCCCTTTTCATGTATGTGAGGTGGACTTTTGATTTCATCTCTGGGACAAAGTTTGAAGTTATTTTGTGACTCTAGCATAGAAAATGAAGGAAACCCTTGTAACAGACGGCTCATGTAGGCTTATTATGAGTGTGTGTTTAACTCCCTCATGTGAATTATATTTTGAATCATTACCACTCAAGAGTCACAGGGTTTCATCTACTTAAGCTCAAGATACCTGTGTGGAAAAGCATTCTAAACTCAACTTGCTGGGCAAATACCACTTTAATACTTGAGTACTTGAATACAAATATTGTATCAGAAATTAGATCTCTTCTTTCTCCTTCTCTTGACTTCTATCATGTTAAATTAACAGACACTGTAGCAGATCTACATTACACATTGAAGAATAACTTTTTAGAATTCATAACAGACAAAAAGAGCCAAAATTCAGTTTTTATGTCTCTTTACAATGGAAAAAAGGTTCCTGTGGCAGAGGGATAGGATGAACTCTCATCATGGCATATGATATAAAGTGGGTCTGAAGTAGCAAAAGCACAGATGCCCGTGAACACTGAAAGTGTGAATCACAGCAGGACACATGTCTAATTTCTCCCTTTCTTTTCCTGAACTTACTATATTGGACTGATAAACTTACCTCAAGATGGATAGTTCTTCGTGGATAATTTCATCCAAAATGCCCACCATTGCAAATGGATTTCAAGCCTTTAAACTTTCTACTGTCCCCTGAACTTGAAATGTTTTCAGTCCTACTTTTGTCAGAGTAATATATTTTTCTGGGTGTATCTGGAAGGAAATTTTCTATAAAATTTGTTTTAGACCCTGTGTTGTCAAGCACTAAGTTTCAGAAATTAAAGGACACAAAAATTGTTTTAATCTGCTTTTGCCCTGCAGTAAGGTTCTGAAAGGGAAATACTAACGTACGAGGTCAACTAAGCTACGAAAATTGTGAAAGTACCAAATCCCAGGATGCATGTTCATAGTGAAAACCTGAATGACCAAACCAGGACTGTTTTTTTTGTTTTCTTCTAGCCCAGACAAGCTCCCATTATGAAACTTTGAAAGCTATTAAAAAATACTTTGTTATGGAAGGAGAATGGCTTTATTATCCTGTAGACTTTCATTTTTAATAATATTTGTATACATTTAGCCATATGAGCATATGAATTTAACCACTTGTTAATAAGAGTGGAAAGAAAGAAATAAAGTGTTAGTCCTTCCATCTAATAAAGTGTTAGTCATGTCTGTCTCTTTGGGACCCCATGGACTGTAGCCCATCAGGCTCCTTTGTCCATAGAATTCTCCAGGCAAGGATATTGGAGTGGGTTGCCATTTCCTTCTCCAGGGGATCTTTCCAATCCAGGGATCAAATCCAGGTCTTCCTGCACTGGAAGCAGATTCTTGACTGTCTTAGCCACTAGGGAAACCCTATTAAGAGTGGAGTTCGTCTAATTTGGGGCAAATATAAATGTAGCAATAGTATTAATAAGGGGAGTTTACTGTGCAAAGTATATTTTACAAAATATACAAATAACTGTTGAAAGTATTAAAGAATCAATGAATTCCAACCCCAGATGTACATGGGACGGTCTTTTATGTGAATGTGTAATGCCCTTAATTTAATAGCCTAACCTCAGCAATGGAAATAACAGTGCTTATTCTGCAGGGATGTATGGAAGCCCAGCCACAGAGGGAGTAATCAAAATTTTGGAAAAGATAAAATAATTGATCAACATTAATTTTGTATTTTTATTTGCAGGAATTTTGCTTCTGATAAAAAAATAGTTCTCAGCTTTCAGAAGAGAATTCCTTAGTTAATAATTTCTTATATATATATATACACACACACATATATATTTGTATACATTGTATATGTAAAAAAAGGTATATACATATATAAAGCATTGTAATAGTGGAATACATTCTAAATGGTCATATCTTTCCAATTCTTCCTTTTTGTCAGAAATTAGGAATATCCTGTTAGGTATGTCAGTATCGGTTCTAGAAGAAATAACGTTGTCCTTATTCACTACAGTAAGACCCTTTCTGTGGTAACGTGCTAATCTTAACCACTGACCAGTACAAGAAATGTAACCCTCTGTCTAGGGACATACCTTCTATCCAAGCATGCATAAGATCAAACAACAATAACCAACAAAAGATCAATGTAATAACGACCCAAGCTATATTTCTATGGCAGAATCATTTTTTGTAACTTTGAAAGTACAATTATTCTTTCTGGTTAAAATTATGCAGCCCTTTAAATAACTCTGAGTAAATGAATTATGTGCCATTAAGAGATTTCTTGAAAGTTTTTATTAGCCATGAAATAACATAGCTTTAAGTTTTAGCATGTACTACTCAGTTGGAGACTCTCATGTCTTTGTGATATTCTGGTGACAATTTCTATTCTAAGTGTCAAAAACAACTCTGCTATCTGGAACAAGTCATGTAGTATTCTCTCCTTTTAATATTCTAATCGTGAGGTGTGAAGTGAAATGGTTGCACAGTGTAATGGTGGTAAAGAAGTGGAGTGTCAATGAGACGGGGAAGGTGACAGACTCAGAATAGGTCCCTGAGGTGCTCTCCAAGTGCACTGGATAAAGATTCCCCTGGGACAGTTTTCTCATTAGTTCTCAGACACAGTTCAGTAATTCAATAGCATCAGGTTACCATTAGTCACAAGACCAAAATATGTTACTTTCCATGCTTTAGTTCCTTTATTTGTATATGTCATTTTCAGACTGAAAATTATGAGCCCCACTCTAGTACAAAGACAGTCAGTGAATTGTTTACCTACTGAAGTATGATAACATGACAAGCAGATTCTACAGTTTTCTTTTAATTGTTGACGTATGAAGCGACTCAAAAGGAAATAGACATTTAAAATGATTCTAATGATACTTCGCTAAAACAGCTGTCAGTTTCTTTATACCAGAATTACTGAATGTGCTCACATACACACACACATGTATGCACATATATTTTCATAAGAAAACCAGGAAGCATTCAGACAGTTGTTAAAGATCACATCATCAAAAACCTCTGTTGCCCTTATTTGTGCTACTTATAATATAAACTTATCGCTGCTTAAACTAGTTACTATCTACTGACTATATTCTGTTTTATAAATTGTCAATGTTCTTTATAAAATCAGAAAATGTCAAATGATTTACTGCACATGTGAATATGGTATGTCCACATTTTATACTGCAACAGGAAGCTCAAAGACTATAACCTTTAGTTAATTTTCTATATAATTACTGAGAAAGATGTTAAAGCACAGATTATAACTCTACATGTTTTTTTTCCACAGTTATAAATGATATGTACCTTTTGCTATGTTTTGAAATTTAACTGCATGCCCACTCCATAGTTGAAGGTGTAATGGGTTAGGGGCTTGTCTACCTCATTACTCACTAGGTCAGAAAGAAAGGTGTATGCACCCCCACACCCCTACTAATCATTTAAATCCTCCTTGTTATATTAGGGAATCAATAATGAAATTTGTGAAAATGAAAATCAGATGCTATATTAACAGATTGTTGTAGATCTTTGTATTTCATAAGATAACTCAGTATTTTACTAAACAGATATTTCAGTGATGATCATTCTTATGTTTGAAAGATAACTAGTGTATGGTGTTACAAAAAATTACTCAATTTACTTTATAATACATTCTAGAGGAAATATAATTTAAATATATCTACCTAAACATCATGACAGAGTAGAAGAGGAAGTTAACCTTTGATGAATGCACTGTATGTTTCTTACAGAAATAAAATGTTGTAAGTAAACTGTAAGAGGAAGTTATTTCTTAAAAATAATTATGAGACACAGGAAAGACTAGACTTTTCCAAAGACTTGTTGAAAAAACCCTTCCTAATAGAAACGCATGCTTATCAACACAGTAATGATCAGAATTCCAAGCAAACCATCAAATACTTCTGTTTATATGCTACCCATAGAGTTATTGTTGAATTATAAATTGTAAATATGTATAAGTGACTCATTTTAAAGAAGTTGTCAGCTGCAGCTACAGTTCTTCACCTTCTGTCATCCCAACTATCAAGGGGGCTGACTCAATCACTTTCTTGTCAGTCTACCTTTCTTGCCTAGAATACTCAATTCCCAAAACACAACAAAATATAAATGAAGGGAAAGTGCTAATGACGCATAATTGCCAAGAGTTATTAAGTTTTTAAAGCTCCTTTGCTGACTAAATTTTAAATGAGCAAAATCCTGAAATTAATTCACCAAGGGAGTAATATTTGTATTTTTAATAGGTGCCCACTGAAAGGAAATATGGAATATTGTCTTCTGGTCTATCTTTCCTATGGTAGGCATCTTATCAGCTTTTGAGACCCAAATACATATAGTTTAGTCCATGTATATGATCTGTGCGCATTAAAAACTAGACTAATGAAAAAACCCTACATTCTAATTAAAGGAAAAGTGGCTCTAAATGATAAGATTTGGAAGCTGTCCTGTGTCACTTAGAAGTTTAAAGGTGTATTTTAAATCTTTAGAATCAGGTTAATGTCATTTTTCAACAATGAATCAAAATCTTTATATTTAGCAAATAATACAGAGTAGTTCTCAAATCTTATAATTTCATGCCATTTTCCCTTTAAATTACCTTAAAAATGCCACTGTGATGACAAAAGCTGTCTTCTCTAATAACTTGATACAATCTAAACGTGCAATTTCTTTTCCATTTTTGACTTGGTTTGGTTTATTTTGTTTCTGCTGACATTGTATTTTGTGGTATGTTTTCATAACTGAGAAAAATCTTTTCTAGGCAAGAGAGATGGATGGTTCCTGAAATCACCGCTTATGGGTTCAAATTTTTAGAAAAAAAGTGAAAAATTTTCCATGCTGTTTATTTATTTAGTCATTATTTTAGAAAAATTAAGCTTTTACTTAAATTTTTTTGCTGTGGAGAATTGCTTATATCTGTCTATATATAATTTAGTATACACAGAAATCAATAGTGGAAACTCAGCAAAACAGTTGATCAGATAGTCTTAGTGAAAGGAGGCCCTAAAATATGAAATTAGTGGTTTTCTCAGATGATAAGTACGACAATGGCAGTGTGTTACCCTTTCTGTAAGTTTTTGTTTCATTTTTAACATTTCCTATGTAAAATAGTTCTTAAGAATCCTAGAAATGTGTGATGTCTTTATTACCGTTGTAGTGCTGTGACTTATACATGCTTTCACTGACACGAGTAAATAGACTCTATATCCACATGCAAACAAATACAAGTCAGGGGCTGCTCAACAGATGTGCTCTTGTGTGGGAATCATATCACTTTTTTCTGAAATACTGAAGGCATGACTTTCAAGTAGTTTTAAATTTCAAATCAGCTTAGTCCATATTTAATCTGGACATGTTGGTTTAACACCAAGCCACACCAGACCTTTTAAAAGTTCAGTGGCTGTGATATAAAATTCTTCACTGTGTTGCACCAATAAATTGAGAAGCGCAATATAATTCTCCACTATTACAGGAACTATCATGAAATGAAATAAAGACTTTGATACAGGTCCTCCCTCAGGTGCACACTCTTTTCACAGTTACATTGAAAGTGTATGTTCACAAAATTCACAAAAACTCACATAGAAGATGCATAGTATATGGAAGTAAGTAGTAAAAAAGAAAATCAACTCCACTATTTTTTTCCTGTTGGTCACTTTACATGCCAGTAGATTAAAAGACTCTGAGTTCTTTTTCTTCGAGGACCCCTTTGTAACTGAGTTATTTAGTTTTTTTAAAAAAATTTTTTTTAAACTAAGCAGCCAAAAGAAAGAGGCACTTGACACCTCCACAAGTATCTCAGTTCTTTTCATATTGTCAATAGCTCCACTGATAGCACTGTTCTTTTGACAGCTAAAAGCAGATTGTGGGGGTTAAGTATGGGAGCAATTCAAATGTCCATAGTAAACTGCAGGGGGGCAGAGAGAGCTCAGAGAGCAGCAGCTTTAAAGTAATTGACTAATACAGTAAGGATATTAAAGTCATTTAGTGCCAAAAGGGAACACACTGATCCCTGACCCTCAGCCACTTTGGAGTAATCTAGTATTCAATCCAGCGTGTAATGACTGCCAGGCCTGTCAATCCTCCAGGCTCTCCAGTCAAATGCCTGTGGCTACTATTGGCTTATGGTAAAAGGACAGAAATGCAAGGAAATGCCTCTCAATCAGCCTATGATGTGATAATGTTATTGCTCCAATGTATTCTATATTGTCCCTGCATAGTTTAATCTGTTGAGACCCATGTCAAAAATTGCCCTTGTTCCCCAGAGGTCTTTACTCAACCTTTTAGTAATACAAGTGGATTTGAAAGGGAAGGGGGTAACTTACTTGATGAATTGTTTCCAGCTAACATATATATATATATATGGGTGTATATATATATAGATGTGAGATAAGAGGTCAACTGTGTCTTAAATGCTATCCATGCAAGGTAAATTAGGAATGTGGTAGTAATCTGATTTGTGAACCCTTGTTCCATTTTTACTCCAATGGGCAAAATATTTTACAATAAAAAGTATTGACACAGAAGTGTATTTACATGATGGCTGATTCATATTCAGTGCAGGTACCAAAAGGAGTTTTAACAGGAGATTGCAGAAAAAAAAGATTTATTTGTTTCTGCCATTTTGAGCACAAAAAAGTTTGCCAACTTTTGGGAAGCTTGCATTTCAAATGAGGTATTTTGCATTTGGAAAATAAAATTATTGCTACAGGCTGCAATTGAAAAAAAAAAAAACTAAGAGAGAGTGCAGGAAATTGCCATTTTTTTGTTATTTTGATTTTGCTGTAATTTAGGCAATAGAAATTGACCTATATAGAGACTCTAAAGTTGAAAAAACAAAATGGGATAATAATTATTCATATCCTATTTTATTATCTTACAAAGAATCTTTGTATTTCTTAGTCATTCCTTCATTTATTTTTCCAAAACCTACTATATAGAATCTTTGAAAAGGGAAAGCTCCAGTGATGAGAATACTCTATTATTTTTAGGGACCATTAAGGTTACATGGGGGAGGCATTTTACCTATTTCTGTTCCATAGACATCTGTGAAGTTCATCACAGGGAAGGTGCTATACAAAATTAGAAACAAAGATTAACATCTATTTGCTTATAAGCTTGAAATAACTTTGGTGTCAAAAACAAATGCCATCAGCTTTGCCCCCTTCATCAACCTGTCCTCTTGCCATTCAGCCCTGTAATTAATCAATGTTTGGTTGTAGTCTAAAAACCATTCTGCATGTGTTACCCACTTTTCCCACTTGAGGTATTCTGAATTTGTGTGCAATATTTTGCAGAATATAAGAGATAGAGGAAAATCTTACTTTTGTGTTCAGTGATTTCCCAGACCTCAGGGGCGTAATGATTGCAGGAGGAATCCCATCGGGCAATTTTTCATTAGTATCTGTGACAAGCTGTTTCACCACAGGCTATTGTTTTCCTGGAAAGTTCAAATACAATAGGATGGGATAAGGTGTGCTATTAACACATAATGGTATGATTATTACCTATTATATATATATGACCTTTGTCACCTAAAACATTGATACTTTTCATTATGATGTACCATCCTAGTATAAGAGGAATAATTGGACAGCTTTAGAGTGCTTCTGTTAGTTGTCTAATTATATTATATATGTTTAAAGTTTTCAGAGCTTTCCTGAGAGGTGAGATAGAAGGGAAAAACCAAATAGGTCACAGAATCACAGGGCTTTAAAGGACCTTGACATTAATTTGTCTATTCCTTCTACATCCTGGCATCAAGTAGCTAAGCTATTTCAGGTGAGGGTATATTTTATACAAAATTCTAAATTTCAGCATCACATGTATCTGCAAAAATCCATACGCCTCTAAAGTAATAACTTGACTCTACAGGCACACAAAAAAATCAGTCTTTATAGCTACCTATTGTATTACAAGTTTCTTCAATGAGTTGAAACTTATTTCTTCTCACATCTCCTTACATAAATCAGTAGTCCCGTTTTATTTATTTTTTGTTTGTACAACCTCATGTTCCCAGTGACAGTTGTTAAATACATATTTAGTTTTCTCTAGAATGAATGTGAGTAATCATCATTGGTTTGGGTTAATTGAGTAGATTCTCCTTTAGCTTCAGCAGAATTAAGGGCACATATCTTCATTTCTCACAGTCAATATGTGGTTGAAAAAATTTCATTCCTTCAGCAAATATGGAATTTCAGCTCTGCACATGGCATTATGCCAAGTTCTATAAGGGGTATAAAGAAGAATAAGATATGATCCCTAATTTCAAAAAGCTTACAGACCAATATAGGAAGTGAAACACTAGACAAGTGACTATAGCTAACTGTTGAAACAGGAAAAGGTAGCTAAAATTAATTAAGTACATACAAGTAGCCCGTCTGTATAACTCCAATTAATGGACACAGGATTACTTTCACTTGTTAGGCTGCCCTTCCTGAGGTTTAGGAAAGTCACCTTGTTATAAAGTCAGTGACTATATTTGAAATAGATTCTTTCTGGCTCCCAGATGGCACAGTGGTAAAGAATTGGCCTGCAAATGCAGGGGATGAAGGAGATGAAGTTTCAGTCCTTCGGTCAGGAAGATCCCTTGGTGTAGGATATGGTAGCCAACTCCAGTATGCTTGCCTGGAAAATCCCATGGACAGTGGAACCTGACAGGTTACAGCCCATGAGGTTGCAAAGAGTCAGACACGAATGAGCATACATGTCCCCATCTTTTTGGCTCTGGGGGCTACTCTCTCCTAGCAAGATTGCCTCTTTTCCATAACAGGGCCCATCATGGCCTAATTCCCCCATGTGAGGAAAGTCACCTTATTCTTTTCCAAACTGAAATTCTATTTTTAATTTTAGGCAAAAGGGAGACTCCAGAGGTAACCATGCCATCCAGTGTAGGCAAAGCAGTCTTTATGTAGGCTGATCTCTTATTAAATTGATCTCTAAGGCCATGAGATATAAAAACATGTCTTATTTCTTATGGTAATCTGAATACAGTAGAAGTTTAAAACATAGAACTAGTTAAATGGGTACACAGAATATCTATTTTCTTCTCAGACCTAGAATTTTCTTTAGGAATTAATATCTAGAACATCTCCCAGAGAATGAAGATAATCCCAGCAAGGTACAAAGTTGTGGAAAGCCATAAGCTTATTAGCCATCAAAATGTTTAGTTTATTTATATTTATCAGGTTTTCTTCCCATACATTTTTAAAGGAAAAATAAACGTCAAAAAATTTATTTTAAAACAAGCATAATCTCTCCCATCTGGCAGACAGATTGTAGACATTAGTATGTATAATTCAGTGTGGTATATTGATTTTGTTTCTTGCGATCCAAGTGGACCCTGGCAGTCTCTAGGTGTGTGTGCGTGCATGCTCAGTCACTAAATCACGTCCAATTCTTTGTGACCCGATACATTTATCAGAGTTTTTTCCATACTTTTAATTAATGTATGAGGAAAAGAGGGCTTCCTTGGTGGCTCAGACAGTAAAGAATCTGCCTGCAATGCAGGAAACCTGGGTTTGATTCCTGGGTCTGGAAGATCCCCTGGAGAAAGGAATGGCAACACACTCCAGTATTTTTGCCTGGAGAATCCCATGGACAGAGAAGCCTGGATGGGGTCACAAAGTGTTGGACACGACTAAGCAACTAAGCACATTCACACATGAGGATAAGAAGGCAGAAAATTTGAGTGTATGAAAAAGTAAATATTTTTTGTGTGACTTTTATAATTCCATATTTAATGGCAGAATTGTACCAACAGAATTGTACCAAATCAATGGATGATTGATCTGCTAACCAGTTATATCTACATCTTAATTTCTATTCTTATTTACTTAGAAGCTGCTATTATTATTAAGGGCCATTATGATAACCTACAGAGGTTTTTTGGAGCATTAAAAATTTGAATAATTTCTTTATTCTTTCTCTTTTAACCTGCTGTTTCTTATTTTTAAAACTTTTTATTATAAATTATAACATTCAGATCATTTGTACAACACATAAATATATAGCTCAAAGAGTGATCACAAGTGAGTATCTGAAGAAAGCCAAGAAATACAAAATTGGCAGCAATCCAACAACATTCTCTGGAACTTTGACAATTGCTACTTTCATCTTTTTTCCTCTTTACCAAATATAACCAATAATCTGACTTCTAACTTTAAGGTTAAACTTTGTTTAGTCTTTATATACATGGAATTACTTTTGTATCTAGCTTCCTTCACTTAACATTTATTGGATAAAATCTTTGTAGCTATATACATCAGTAGTTGAGTCATTTTTGTTGTTGTATAGTATCAATTTTATGAATACCACTTGATTAATTTGTCCATTTCACAGCAGATGAATCTTTGGGTTTCCAGTCTGGGAATATTACAGATAATGCTGTTCTAAACACAGTGCTTGTATGCAAGTTTTTGGTTCTGTGTATAATTAGGAGTTAAATTGCTAGGTCATAAATTAGGCATATGTTCAAGTTGAGAAAATGATGCCAGTTTTTCAAATTGGTTGTACCTGTGTATTTTCTCACCAAGATTATAAGAGAGTTCCTGCTATTTTATGTCTTTAGTGGAGATTTGTGTTGTTAAAGGGCTTCCCTGGCAGCTTAGAACTTCCCTGGTAGCTCAGCAGTAAAGAATCTGCCTGTAATATAGGAATGCAGGAGATGCCGGTTTGATCCCTGGGTTGGGAAGATGCCCTGGCATGCCAGGATGGCATGGCAGCCCATTCCAGTATTTTGCCTGGAGAATTCCATGGACAGAGGAGCCTGGCAGAGTATAGTCTATAAGGGGTTGCAAAGAGTTGGGTATGACTGAAGTGATTGAGCATGAACGCACGTGTTCTTAAAGTCATTAATTTCAGTCCTTCTTTGGTTCATATAACAGTATCTCATTTTAATTTGTATCTCTATGGTTATTTGTGAAGATATGCACATTATAATGTTTATTGGGTAATATCAGTATATTTCACAAATTGCTTTAAAAAATTGCACTGATAGCATCAACAGTATAGAATACATATTTCCTCATACCCTTAACAGCACTGGGAACTATCAAACTTTAAGTGCAAACAAAAAAGTCACATTATTACCATGATTAATTTATTTTGTTATGACTGACTTTGAACATAGTTCTCTGCTTTTATTTTTTTTTAACATTTTTGCTATTTTTTGTGATATTTATTCCTGTCTTTATTTTTTTTTCTATTGGGTTATTTTATTGATTTTTCAAAAAATCTTATATATTTACTTAAAATTTTATGTATCACAGATTTTCCTCCTAGTTTGCCCTTTAATTTGGTTTATCCTATTTTTAGCCATACAGAAGTTTGTTTGTTTGTTTTTGTGGCCAGATTTATCAATCTTTGTTCTTCATGGTTTTAGGGTTTTGTCTATATTTAGGATTGCCTTCTCTACTGAAATTAACACAAATTATTATTTTTTAATTAGCTAATTATCTCTTCTGGATCTCTTATGGTTTGAAATTTTACAGCTAAATCTTTGATCTAGGGAGTTTATTTTGGAGTAAAAGAAATTCAGAATTATTTATTCTTTTTTTTTAATCCAAAATGAGTAGCTAGTTGTCCAAATATTATTTTTTCATTAATAGCAGGTGGCAATAGTGGTAAAGAGACTACCTGCCAATGCAAGAGACATAAAAGATGCAGTTTGATTCCAGGTTGGGACCCACTCCAGTACTTTTGCCTGGAGAATTCCATTGGCAGAGGACGTGGTTCGTAGGATTGCAAAGAGTCAGACATGCACATACACTATTCTCTGCTAAATTCCAAAGTACCCTTGAACTTATTTCTGGACTCCCCACCTAGTTAAAATTTAAAATTTTCTATCTATTCCAATACTAATTTTGACCTGTTATAATTAAATGATCTAATGTGTTTTAATAATAGTTTCTCTTCCTTTCAAAATATTTCTAGACTTTTTATACGTTAACATTTCTGGATGAACATTAATATCATTTTGTTGATTTTTCACCAAATTCACATAGTTCTAAATTTACATTAACTTTGGAGAAAAATTGGCCTCTTTGCAGTATTGAATGTCCCCAACCAATAATAGTGTATATTTTCATGTATTCAAATTTTCTTTTCATTCTTTTTCTACTCTTTTTTTTCATTTGCCAGCTTTGGCAAAGAGAGCTTAAGATGGCTAATTAGATACATAAACCATTAGATTTTAAATGAAAAGTTTTAAATGAGCTTAATTTAATAACTGGCTCAGTATTGAATGTCATATACTTTACAAATGCCCTAAAGTTAATACATACATTTGTATAAATATGTTGCCCTGTATATATTAAATTAAACTGCATTGTTTCTCTTAATTTTCTGGACCCAAAGAAGTCAATTTATATGAATATACATACATATCAGTTCAGTTCAGTTCAGTTCAGTTCAGTTCAGTCACTCAGTCATGTCCGACCCTTTGTGACCTCATGAATCGCAGCACGCCAGTCCTCCCTGTCCATCACCAACTCCCGAAGTTCACTCAGACTCACGTCCATCGAGTTAGTGATGCCATCCAGCCATCTCATCCTCTGTCATCCCCTTTTCCTCCTGCCTCCAATCCCTCCCAGCATCAGAGTCTTTTCCAATAAGTCAACTCTTCGCATGAGGTGGCCAAAGTACTGGAGTTTCAGCTTTAGCATCATTCCTTCCAAAGAACACCCAGGGCTGATCTCCTTCAGAATGGACTGGTTGGATCTCCTTGCAGTCCAAGGGACTCTCAAGAGTCTTCTCCAAC